>NC_086330.1:129004573-129312166 GCF_032445375.1 Bacillus rossius redtenbacheri | reverse complement strand
TTCCAATAATCCGAGTTGGCCCCGGTCCCATCCAGCTCGGATTATCGAGGTTCTAGTGTAAATCGTAGTACGTGCCAGAAAAAACATTTATTTGGGACGAAACACTGGTACGCCGTGGCACCTTTACACAACAAAATTATCTTGGTAAAAATAAATATGGAACATAAAACTGGTATGTATACCAAGAAATTGGTATGTCTTACTACACCACTGCAGAATAGTAGAAACTTCTGTTTAGTAAGTTATAAATTCACGTTTTTTAATATTATTCCCTGACTTTTCCAGGCATCACAAATATCACAAAAATTTCCTGACTTTTCCCGGTTTTCCCAGTCGCTCGCCACCCTGATAGTGCTGTAGGCTCGCTCAAGAAGCGCTTAAGGCAGGAGGTTCAGGTAGTTAGACAGCTTCAAACGTAAGCCCAAATATGGCTCCTGGATCATAGAATCACATAGCAGAAGGTACACGTTGGATGGAGATACTCAGGCAGAGCTGACTTCCAAGCTATGTCAAGACAGTTCAGCCAGGACTGAAGGTGGTTTTCACTCACAAGATCTATCCTGAGATACGAATAAACACTAGTTGGCAATCCGAAGACTAATGGATGGGCTACCCAAAGGATGGCTCAAAATCTGCTGTTAAAGAATGCTACCTGTAAGATCTCTGTGCAGGGTGTACAATAGACCGTGGCTCAAAATGGTGAGCTTCAAATCCGTCCCCACATACAAGAGCATGGTGGCCTGGTTACAACGGCCAGCAGAGAAGAATGATCTCCAGATACATAGCCATCGGCACGTCTTTCGCCATCAGCACAAAGTCTTTTATTGTAATCAAGTGCAAAGTTCATGCAACACAATTTAGTTTGTTTTGTATATCTTTACACAGACTAATTTTAAGAGCATGAGAAAAAAACAAAAGGGTAAATATTACACATTTTAGCTACTTGGGAGCACAATTCAAGTTTTCGCAATTTTGGTGAGAAAATATTTACTATTTTAATGTGATCACTTTTGGCAGACCAGAAGGAACTCATCCAAATGGTAATCTAAAGAACACATCTAGTGGATGATATAAGGAGGGATTTAAATGATTTGGAGGTAAATGGAAATTGGTGGCAGGTAGCCCAGAATAGAGTGGAATTGAGGCACATAGTGAAGTTGGCCCATGATCAAGTTCTCTCACCACCAGATAAGTAGAAAAGTACTTTTTAGAGGGAAAACACTTTCAAAATAAAATGAAATAAAATAGCAGTTATATCCAGTAAATAATAATAAAATTAGCAGTACATGACCAAATTTTACTATGAACAAGAAAACAATGTTCCATGATTTTTAAAAAATGTGAATCTTTCAGTACTAATGTGTAAAAATTAACCTCGGTAACTAGCAAAATTCATGTGTACTCATGCTGTTCATGTTGCAATTAAACTTATAATATTGTTACGATTTACCGCGGGTTCGTAAAGGATAGCTCAATTAAAGATTTTATTACACTACACAGTTTTATTTATTGCCACTACTTATGTCACAAAAATCTTCTAAAGTGGCAAATAATTAATTACACTTAAAGAAAGGTCTATTCCCCAGTCACTCGTTCCACACACCCCGCTGGGCCGCACCTCTGGCGCAACTCTCGCCGCAGCACCCCTCGTGGGTCTCCGCCGCGGGACTCCATCGCCGCACTCCGCCGCCGCCGATGCACTTCCCCTTCGACCGAGGTTTCGCTCGACGCCTCGCTCGGGACTCCGCCGCGCCAGCGACTCTATTGCCCGGAAGCTCTGCCATGGGAAAACTCCCAACTCCACTGAACTCACTCACTCCCTGCCCTGGAACCTTCGTCCAAGGACTTTGCCACTCTGCCGCACCCGCGGCACTATCGCCCGGAAACTCTGCTGCGGGAGAACTCCCAACTGAACACTCCGAACTGACTCCCTGCCCTGATGTCCTCGGGCATATATATAGGCCCCAGCGCAATTCCAGAACTCACGAGAGCGGTCGGGGCCCGTCGCGTCATTCCGCGTCGACACGACAGTAGAAATCTCTCGAAACAAGTGTCGGCGGCTCGTGTAACTCCCAGCTGTCTGGTGTCAGTTACGTGTAAAAGGCAGGGCGCCATGCGGGGAGTGGTGGGTAGGAGGGGGGAAAGCGACAATCCTTGTTATCTTCCAGGCGCGCGCAGCACATATCATGTTGCAGCAGTCGCCAGCCAACTCTGCACCTGCACATGTCCTGGCCTTGCTCTAGTTCGTAACAATATGAAACTCTGACACAAAATATAACGTATAATTATTTAAAATCATTCCGAGCATAATAAATAAACTAATAAATAAAATATTTGCTTTTCAAATACCAAAATTTCTGGATGTGAATTACACACATACTTTCTGTGCCTGCTGCTAGAATTCGCTGCTTGAGTCAAACGTTGCTTGCCACCATCAAACAAAGATAGCAGCTAGGGATAAACAAAAAAAGTTATTTTTCAATATTAGTTATGACAGTTATCAATCTGATTGAATAACTGATTATTTAGATGGTTAACGTTATCAGTTACTGGGATGTGAGGTCTGTTTTCAATCATCCACTATTACATTTGCGAAGAGTGACTAAAAAATCATTACAGCAACCAAAATTATGGCGTAATATTAATAGTGGCATTGTAAGTTTCCTTTTCTTTTGTTATATATAAAAAAGAATATTTCGCCACTGTTGCAGATGCAATTATAGGCCTATATAATTTGATCCATACATATTTATTTCCACAATTATGAATAAATTTCTATTGACTGAATGTCTTAAGTCTGCTTAACATGCAGACTTAGACATGCAGATGCTATAGCCTATTGACATATAAATGAAACAACCTTAAACTGTTAAAACCAAAAACTTATGAAATTCTGAATAACTGCCACTTCATGATAGTTGACAAATAAATGTTCGTCGCAAGCACAGAACGGTTTATGTAGATTGTGAGCACAGAACTGTTATAAGTAGATCGCGAGCAGATTTTGAAGATTTGCATTTACTTAAGAACATAAATATGTCACCTGATAAACAATTATTTTATAACCGAGAACTGCGTGAAGGGAATGATGCAGATAGTTTCCTTCAAAAAATAGTTGTTGCTGTTTGCGAATCGATGCTATCAATAGCAAGAACTGGACTTTTGCTAATGAAATGCACATATCCCTACACCTAGCAGCAGCACAAGAGTTGAAGTTACAGTGTTTTATTTGCTCACTAGATTAGGTAATGTGCGATACTGCATAGTTGATAATTAGATTCTCTTTCTACGATTAATCAGTTATCAGAACCCAAACTAAATATATGTTTGTATATTTGTTTTTGCCTAAACAACTGAAATCAGTCTGTAAATAAATACTTCCTACAACAAACCTTAACAATATTGAGCTGATTCAACATTATTATGTTATATTACTATATTAAAATTTTATTAAAAGTAAAAAATATATATATTCACAGTGATAAGATTCAACCTACGTTCCTTGAGGTTAACAAGCATGTGCTCTAAGCTGTACTATTAAGTTAATTAAGAATTTAGAAATAGAATATGTATTATAATTATTGTAAGGCCAGTTTTCTTAGGTATTTTGAAATTTGAGATTAATTTTTACTAGTGAAGGGTCAAATCCCAATTTTCTTGAATCCGTATCTTAACAAGTGCCTAGAATCCACCTTTAGAATCCAAATCTAAGTTTCAAGAATGAAAAATATAAAATTTTTAACAAATATCAAATGCTTCTTCAGAGCACTTTGTTGCTGAGATTATTAGCTACATTTTAAATTGGTAATTCCTAATGATTTTACAGTATCTTAAATGTCACTAACCTATACCAACCAACCCATACCTAACTTACCCATTTAATAAAATGATAAACTACTTGAGATATTTCAATGTCATCATGCAAAATGATTTGAAAACATGCCAGGAAATTAGGAAAAAAAATATTTTCAAGGTTTTCCCCCCACTGATAACAAGGCTTACATTCTTCAGAATTACTGCTTGTTTTTACAAAATGAAAACAGTTTTGGGTTTCAGAAACTATCTCAAAATATTTTACTGCTGAATCATTAAAACATGTCATAGGTACTAAATGAAGCAGTACACCAACTCTATCTTTTGGCATCAACAGGACAGAATATTTCTAGATGATGCAGTAACTCTAAGTAAATGAAACATGGTGTCGGGGCTAACTGTATATTTAACACATTGTAACAGGTCTTTACATAACATTAACAATTATTTCTTGGTCTAACCTATAAAATTTATAAAATTTTAGTGTAAACAAACAAGATAGGTTAATACCTTGTGGCACTCCTTTGGAGTGCCACATTTGGTGGTGTGTAATTTTTTTTTTTTGGCTCTCGCGGATTAGTGAACCTGCACTCATTCTAGCGGTGATATGAGGTATTCGCCGCGGGACTTGTTTACTTGTGTTCCGCTGAGAGGTCTCTGCAGGCTAAGTACTTGCAGCACGCCTTCTCTCTCTTTCTGTGGAGAGTAGGAAGTTTGGTTCTTGGAGGTTGGTATTGTCGAAAAGTTTTGTTTTGTCAGGTTTTCCCCTGGCACTGTGTTCTTTTGTCGTGTTGTTCGAGAAACGTGACAGAGACGAGGGACGACGTTGTGATCAGGGAGAGATAAGTGATGGACAGCGTAATATTGTATTTGGTGGAATTGGAACGCAATTTTACTGGTCATGGCAACGACATAGATTCTACCATTGTTTTAAGTCTTGGTATTTGATGGGCGTTCGATGTACGAGAGAAACTTCGTGTTTCACGAGTAATATGGAGAAAGCTATATTACTTTTCTTCGCAAAGAGTCTGTACCTCGTCTGCCTCCTCAAACACTATACCTGCCACGGACAGGTTAATCTTTAGTTCAGCTTTACTAAGCCGCTGTATCTACGCAGTGGGCACGTTGAGCCGTAAAGACTTGCCACAGCAATAAGACAACAAAACCAGCACTAACAAATAACACACTTACTCTGTTAAGCAGAGTGGCACAGCCTGTGAGTACTATACTCTCCACTCACCACTTATCAAGGGGAATAGAGGGGCAAGGTAACTCGAGAAGTAAAGAACTAGGTTCATAAGAGAAATTTAATATGCTGTGTTAAGAACCCAAACAATAAATAATAAAGGATGTGTGTCCATAAACTTGATTACAGCTCAAATGTAAAACACTTAACAAGAAGAGAACAGCAATAGTTAACATTTAGATCTCTCCGAAAATAATCAATCCACACTACAATACTCATTATCCACAATTGGTGTAACATAAACTAAGGGTAAAGGGGCTGGAGAGCAGTATCACAGGCCACACCACTGCCATCAAATCACAGAGGTTTGTCAACCTCTCCTCAAAACCTAAGTCACTGTTAGAATACACACCCTCCAATATAAGCATTATGCTAGCATAACCCTCAATACCCAATACCTCAGTTGCACCTTTTTCCAATAACTTCCACAGGTACAAAGTGTAAATACAAAAAAATAAATATGAACATATATATAATTTTTTTTAAAAATCCAGCATATTTAATTATTCCTTAATATGTCTCTAAGTCCCTATATTATTTCTTTCCCCAATAAGAGCATTGTTCACTTCCATTTGGTATGAGAAAAATATTAGTTCACAGTACTAAATAATAAATATCTCAAGCTACATTAAACCATTTGCTGAGCCCCAATATGTATTACAATAACAGTCTTGATTTATAAACGTTCCTTGCGGTAATTCGCCATCAATCATAAATCCTCACATTATAATTGTGCAGATTAATTTTTCAAACAAGTCAAACAATGCTTCCTAAAATATGCTTACTTTACCAAATTTCTTCTTTAATGTCATCGACATGCACAAAGTTTAAACATTTTGGATAGCGAACATTTACTTAACACCAATTAGTGTCTTATCAGCAGTGCACAAAAAAAAAAAATAATCACAACCTCTCCAACAGTAAAATTCCAGCAACACAATTTAACGAATAAAGCTTTGAGGCTGTGTGCAAGGCATTAAACGGCTTGTTGAGTATGGGACTTAAGTCTCTTACAGCAACCTGTAATCACTTACTTGCTCGCCCAGGAATACAGGTTTTAAGGAAAAGCAGCGACCAGAACCTGTAAATTCTTCTTATGCTCTCTTCCACCCTCCAGGAAGCAGCAGGAAACCAAACCATGCACCTCCAACATAGCCTCTCATATATCAGAGCAACATGAAACCAGGAACACAGTGGTATAGGCCGCCTCCCACATGGAAACTTCCAGTAATCCCTCCTCAGAATTACTTGATTCGTCAAAGAAAAGTAATATAGCTTCCTCCATATTACTCGTGAAACAAGAAGTTTCTCTCGTACATCGAACGCCCATCAAATACCAAGTCTTCAAACAATGGTAGAATCTATGTCGTTGCCATGACCAGTAAAATTGCATTTCAATTCCAACAAATACAATATTACGCTGTCCGTCGCTTATCTCTCCCTGATCACAACAACGTCGTCCCTCGTCTCTGTCACGTCTCTCGAACAACACGTGAAAAGAACACCGTGCCACGTGAAAAGAACACCGTGCCAGGTGAAAACCTGACAAAACAAAACTTCTCGACAATACCAACCTCCAAGATCCAAACTTCCTACTCTCCACAGAAAGAGAGAGAAGGCGTGCTGCAAGTACTTAGCCTGCAGAGACCTCTCAGCGGGACACAAGTAAACAAATCCGCGGCGAATACCTCATATCACCGCTAGAATGAGTGCAGGTTGACTAATCCACGAAAGCACGAAAAAAATACGACACACCACCAAATGTGGCACTCCAAAGTAGTGTCACAACTTTATTATTTCTCAATTTTGTTTGGACGTTTACCGAGAAACCATAATTTTCTCACTTGGAAAACAAAATTGTTATGTCACGTTAAGTAACGTAAGAAATATATGTTGACGTCGTCTGGGGCTTTGCCCCAAGAGCCTGGTTGGACTAAACTCCCTTCCTTGACCTTCACCCGTTCCTTCCCAGCATGGAATTATCTAAGTACGTAGTCATGTGTTTTCAAACAGCCTGCCACGAACTACCGGAAGATGGCGTTTTAAGCACAGTGCTTCGGTACAACAACAGCGCCATAGCGGACCGGAACTGAACTAACCTGGATCCTGTTTATATGTTAGTTTAGTAATAACTGTATGTTCGCATATAGTTAAGTAACGAGAGGGCATGTATTTTTTATGTTAGTATTTTAAGAGTGCTTTTCTTGTTTTCCCGTGGCACATAACTAAACTAGTGTAGCGGTTCTGTGGTTCGGCGGAAGACGCCATGTTGCCGGTGGGAGCGCGCCCTTCCGGCTAGTCTGTAACTAATGGTCGAGGTGAGACGCATATGGACCCTACGGACTTCATCCATTTGCATCGCAGAACTGAACTTAGATCTTTTAACGTAATTCAATCTCAATAAATTTATATTATCCTCGGGGCTCGCCTCGGCCGGCAGACTGTTCAATTCAGTATTTTTAATCCTTAGAGGGACGTTGCCAAACAGCTAAGTGATATCCTCTTGTGTGACCACCGAATGGTCTGGCTCTTGCCTAGCTCTATTCGTGCCATGGGTACTGGGTAACCTATCATTAAAGTATAATAAAAAACTGTACTGAGTTCACCGTGTTATTTACGTGCCAGCTCTCCCAGGTATCAGGCATGTGGATCACCTTTAAGAGCCCACTGGAGTGTGCAACCATTTTCGTCATGTGTAAGCATACCGGACACTGAGAGCGAGCCATGTCTGTGCTGTTAAAAAAGAAAAAGAAAATTTTGATCTTGGTTGAATAGCCACGTTGTCGTTGCCCATTGTGTTACATATTTTTGTATAGATGTCTATGACTGTTGTGTATTCTTGCTGTGCAATCGTTTGTTACTTTAATATAAAACATATTAAAGTATATTTTCTCAGTTTTATTCACTAAGAAACCCTAACTTTAATAGGTTATGGGCCCAGGAAACTTTGAAAACTGAAGAATTAAGAAAACAGCAAAGAAGAAGTCATAATTTGCATTTTCGAATAAATCACGCCATATAACCTCCAAATGGAACGAACTTTGAGTGTGGATAAATTTGACGGAAGAAACTTCAGGCAATGGAAATTCCAGATAAAATGTGCCCTGAAAGCAAAAGGAATCAATATTTTGATACAAAGAACAGAAGCAAATGCGGATGCATGGCTAAAAAAGGACGGCATGGCTATGTACATTATCACGTCGTCGATGGATTTAAATCAAATAACCCTAATAGAAAACTGTGAAACAGCCTTGGAAATTATGTCGAAATTAGAATCCATATATGAACAAAAAAGTGAATTGAACAAAATGTTAATTCATGAACGGTTTTACCAGTATAAAATGTCACCATGTGACAGTGTTGCACAACATATTGCAAAGGTTGAAAATCTCGCAAAGCAGCTCAAGGAAAGTGGTGAAAGCATCAGCGACAATGCTATAATCACGAAAATATTGGGAACTCTGCCTCCTAAATATAGATCACTTAGGCAAGCATGGATGTCGCTGGATTCTGAAAAACAAAACTTGAATAACTTAACGGCAAGACTACTTGATGAGGAAGCTAATATTACTTGTGAAGAAGAACAAGAAATGGCTTTTTTGGTTGCTAATACTAAACCAAAGAAAGAATCAACCAAAAATGAACCTAGTACAAGTAGAATTAGCAAAGAGAAACCTGAGAAGCATCGTTTTGAATGTTATAACTGCGGAAGGGGGCACTTTGCCAGAGAATGTCGTGCACCAAAGAAAATACATAAGAAACCAGTTCAAGGTAAGAATACCATGCCAGCTTTTAATGTAGTTGATGAGTCAAATATAGGCAGTGGTTCAGAAGAAGATACCTGGATCTTGGATAGTGGTGCTTCGGCCCATATGACATATAGAAAATAATTTTTTGAAGAATATACAGCTTGTACTCAGAAATCATTGACATTGGGGAACAAAGAGTCCATAGAAGTATGTGGAATTGGAAAAATTTTAATAAAAAGATGTGTCAATGGACAGTGGGAGCTAAGCATGTTATATGAAGTACTACATGTGCCTAACTTAAGAAGAAATTTAGTTTCTGAAGGCATGATAACAAGAAAAGGTTATGCCATGGTAAAGAAGGACAGTAATGCTCTAATTTACAATGGTGATGAAGTTGTGATGTGTGCAAAAATGAAGTTGAACAATTTATATGAACTGGACATTGAAACAGTTGTTCCTGACACATGCAACTTAGTGCAGAAAAATAAAAGTGATATTAAAAAGTGGCACGAGAGATTAGGACATTTAAACTTTAAAGAAATAAAACAAATGAGCGTGAACAATATAGTTGAAGGTTTAAATATTGAAAAAAGTAATGAAACTGACTTAGTGTGTGAAGCATGTGCTTGTGGGAAACAATCTCGGTTTCCATTCCAGAAATCAAGTCGGGCAGAACTACAATCTGGTGACCTAGTATATAGTGACGTCTGTGGTCCAATGAGTCATACATCAGTTCAAGGTATGAGGTATTTTTTATTATTCAAGGATGCGGCAACCAGCTACAGACATGTGTACTTCATGAGAAATAAGAGCGATACTCTTGAATATTTCAAGAAATATAATGCTATTGTGAAAAACAAATACATGCACAGTGTAAAAGCCTTGCATACAGATAATGGATGTGAATATATTAATACTGCATTTAAAGACTACTTAGATAAAGAAGGAATTGTTCATGAATGTACTGCTCCATATACCCCAGAACAAAATGGGCGTGGAGAAAGATATATCAGAACAATAGTCGAAAGCGCTCGATCCATGCTGTATGCACGTGATGTATCTTTGGATTTATGGGCGGAAGCCATAAATTGTGCAGTTTATTTGCTTAATAGAACCTCATCTAGCCAAACATCAGACAAAACGCCATCAGAGTTGTGGAATGGAGTCAAACCAATTTTGGAGCATGTAAGGGTATTTGGTAGTGAAGGATATGTACATATTCCTGATCAGTTACGGACCAAATTAGAAAAAAAAAAGTGAAAAGATGATATTGGCTGGATATGATAATACCAATTACAGAATGTTCAACATGAAAACAAAATGAATTAAAGTATCAAGAAATGTTGTTTTTGATGAGAATAAATATCCTAAGCAAAGACAGAATATAGCAAAAATATTCATAGAAGAAAGTAATGAAAATGTCCAACAGGATAAATCTGAAGTCATACTCAAAAACGACCCTGCATTGAGTGATAATTCTTTAAATGAAAACTCACTGAATGAGAATGAGGAAAGTATGCTCAGTTGTAACAATGATGATCCTAATTATGAACCATCACAGACCCTCAATGATTCTACATGTGAACCAATGAATCTGAGACCAAGGAGAAATTTGAATTTAGAAGCCAATTTAGTGGAATTTGTTTAACCATCATCATTTGATGAGGCAATGAAGAGTTCGCAGAAGAATGAATGGTTGGAAGCCGTTAAAGAAGAACTAAGTGCTCATGATGAAAATCAGACTTGGACCCCAGTGAAGCGAGCTGGACAGAGAACACTCACAGCCAAGTGGGTATTTTCCATTAAGAGGGGTGATGATGGAAAAGTAAATCGTTACAATGCTCGATTATGTGCACGAGGGTTCAATCAAGTCCCTGGTATTGATTACAAGCAAATATTTTCCCCTACCACAAGGTATGGAGAAAGCAATGATCTTATCGGGTACCCCGATGCTGATTTTTCAGGCGATGTTGATACTCGAAAGTCCACTACTGGATATATATTCTAAAGAATGGTGGGCCAGTAACATGGTTAAGCCAAAAGCAAAAGACCATTGCTCTCTCTACCACCGAAGCAGATTTTGTTGCAGCCTGCGAGTCTGCAAAGGAAATACTATGTTTACAGCAATTGTTGTTGGACTTGGATGAAAAATATGATTGTATTAAGCTATATGTTGACAATCAGAGTGCCATTAAGTTAATTAATAACCCAGTTTTTCACAAACGAACCAAACATATAGATATCATAGACAATTTTATCCGAGAAAAAAAGTTGAGAATGGTTTAATAAATATATCCTATGTCCCAAGTAAGAATCAGCTTGCTGATATATTAACAAAGCCATTGCCCACTCAACCTTTTTTCTTTCTAAGAGAACAAAAATAATGAATAAGCTGTAATAGTGTAATGTTTAAGTGTAAAATATTTTTTGCTCTCATGATGTAAAATTTTAGTGGGAGTGTTAAAAAAGAAAAAGAAAATTTTGATCTTGGTTGAATAGCCACGTTGTCGTTGCCCATTGTGTTACATATTTTTGTATAGATGTCTATGACTGTTGTGTATTCTTGCTGTGCAATTGTTTGTTACTTTAATATAAAACATATTAAAGTATATTTTCTCAGTTTTATTCACTAAGAAACCCTAACTTTAATATGTGCTATAATTGGAGGCTAGGAGGGACCGAACCTCGTTCCCCACACAGGCGACGTCGTGCCCTGAGACGAGTCTCTGCCGGGTCTGTGTGCGTGTGCCCTTATCATACGATGGCGTCCAAATTCACGACCGTTGGCAATCACACCCTCCAGTACCACAACAACGTAAAAGTACATATAATCATAAAATGGTTGCAGCTTTTCCTGTAAATAAAGCCATTCTTTCTTTCCCCCACTCCCCCTTAATTAACCAAAGATATAAAGATACAAGATGTACAAACACAGCACAAAGAGCAACTGTTCGCGTTTGAAACATTCATAAATAAAACTGATGAAATTTTTAATGTAGTATTTTTATTCAGGGTGTCTACCAGATCTAGTAAATGAAATTCCCTGATTTTTCCAGGTTTTCCAGGTCTAAAACTGAATTTTTTCAGGTTTTATTTAACACAATTACGACATTCCACGAAACTGAAAAAACTGCATAACAATACATTGATGGGTTTCAAAGTATTTCAACTTACATAAATTAGTAAAAATATTATCTTCTTCTAGACGTGGCCAAAGTGACTCAATTGATGGCAAATAAAACATGCTGCTACAAATATTTCACACACAAAAAACATTAGTAAAAGGAAGCTCCCGTCAATTTCGCAGTGACTCAACTTTTGCGTCTATAGCACTTGCTTCAGAACAAGCCAAATCCAACACTCGAGCCTTCTTAAACTGCAATGCCTTGATCTCCTCTTCAACTCTTCTTTTTTCTGCCTTCTTCTTGTCTGTAGCTTCCTTTCTTTTTGTTTTGTTTGCAGGGCTTCCTTACGCCTACAACTAGCATTTCTTACATATTGTAACATGGACTTGATATCAACATGCTCTACACCTCCAGAACGTTGAACAAAGTCATACACTTGTCTTTGTGCAATCAGTGTTTCTTCCTGCAAGTTTTCAGTCAGAAGATTAGAATTCACTGAAAATCCTCTTTCCAATTATGCATTTCCATCATCATCCTCACAAACTTTAGAAGGCCTGTTTTGGCAACTACTGTATGTGCCTTAAGAATGAGCATCTATAAGTGATCAAGGCGCCCATCTTCTCGAGAAAAAGATGAGAACAGTGCTTCAGAATCTTGAGAGGAACATACCAACTGATATGATCACTCAATGTTATCAGCTTCTTGTCCTGATAGCCACCTGTTTCGAAGACAACATTCTAAACTGTACTTCACACCCGAATTTAAAGCCATAGACGGACATAAGCAGGAAATTCCTTTGGTAAGTTTGTACTTCAGGGGACTTTTGTCTTGAAGTTTTTTTACCATAACCTTTGGACAAGTCCTAACATAATTTTTCAGTAACAGGACAGACTTTTCTGGTACTTTTTTTTGCTTGATGGCATGGCGTACTGCATAACCCAACTTGATATTGTTAGCAGTAAATAAATTTTCCTGGTTATCTACATCCAATCGAGATACATTGTGTTTTTCCCTAAAGCTCTTCAGTACCTCTGGTTTCACAAACTTTCCTGCCAAAGCTAATAAAATGTCTACCAGTGAATCATACAGAAAAGGTGCTATGGGTGCTTCACTTTGGAACATTGTAAGAAACAATTCCAGCTCTGATGCCAAAGAGTGGAAGAATGTAAATTTTACTTCTAGAAGATTATCTTCAAGAGCACTTTTCACTACATTGAAAGACAGATGAAATAGAAACTTCACTAACAAATTTCTTTGGAACATTGTAAGAAACAATTGCAGCTCTGATGCCAAAGAGTGGAAAAATGTAAATTTTACTTCTAGAAGATTATCTTCAAGAGCACTTTCCACTACCTAAATTGAAAGACAGATGAAATAGAAACTTCACTAACAAATTTCTTTAGGTGGGGTAACGTTTTCATGGCACGCTCAGCAACTGCAGTATTTTCTAGCCATCTGATTGCACAAAATTTCTTGGGAAAAAGCTCTGATCCAGTTATTCTAATGTAATCTGCCCTCCTTGCAGGTACATGCTTAAACAAAAAGTAACTGTGCCTCAAAAAACTAACGTCCCATTGTGTAGCAGAAATGTCAGTTTTGAAAGCACCTTGGACTGTATGAAGCCCACAGCTACCAATTTCTAGCAACAATGGCGAATCTTCACCAAAAGTGTCTGTGATATGTATTTTCAAAGCTAACAAAAATTCCCAGTTTACGTTCGGGGCATCCATAATTACTTAAAATTAAATGCACCTGTTGGTGTAATCCGAACGCGGGAAGCACATGCCGCAGCACATACGTCAGCAGGATAACAGACTAGCTTGAACCAGTTTGTATCACAAGAAAATGGAAGTGGGAACTGTTCGTTATTTGCCATTAAAAAATAAAAATGGGAGGGGATACACTTGATGCTACGTCAATGCAAGCTGATCAATAAACAAAAAAGTATTGCCAACTACAACCTAACAAAAAAAATTCCCTGATTTTTGAAAAAATTCCCTGATTTTTCCCTGATTACAATATTCCCTGATTTTTCCAGGTTTTCCAGGTTTTCCAGGGTCAGTAGACACCCTGTTTATTCCAATATTTTTCTTATAATCTTTTTCCTCTAATTCAGAATGTTTCAAATATGTACTGGAGATTCGGTGGGATTCAAGGATTTCACCGGCACATCCCTACTTTTTACCATGGCTATTTTAGTTTATCAAATATTGCCAAGGTAGTTTCACTAACAGTAGGTTTCATTTGTCACACCAATATGTTTGGTGTGTATCCTAATTTTTATGAACGTGACTATATACAGATACATGTTGCTACACATGGGTTCGCCATCTTTGTGTCACATTTCCGTTCATTGACTTCAATACCAGACTTCAGTACCATTTTCACGAAATCGCTCCAACCAAATACGGTACATCTAACCCTCACTTAGCACAACTAATTCGTTCCTAAAAATGCTTGTGTTTTCGAAATCGCGTATTCTGATGCATTAGTTTCCATAAATAGCAAGGCTAATTTATTTAATGTGTTCCAAAATTGTGTAGGAAAATATACTTTACGTAATATAAATGCGTTGAATAACACACAGCTATAAATATTTCACACCATTTATCTTTATATGGCTCCCATTGTACTTTGTATGACAAATACGACACCACGTAATGGGAGGTACGTGGTTATGTACTTTATCGTCAGTTGGCTGGCTGACTTGCCCGCCTGGGCGTGACCAACTCATGTCGCGTACCTTTCCAAACCATCCTTTACTGATAGTGAAACAGATATTACTGTCCGGATAATTATATTTTAATTTTTCAAAAATTATAGTTATTATTCACGTATCACCACCTGGTTCACACCAATCCTGTCAGGCCAATGATTATTCTTTCATTGCAACATTCATTTAACAACTTTAACAACCTTTTCCACGTGAATCATCTGTTCATTTCTGGTCCGGTATTTAATGTCAAATATATTCCCGCTAGTACAAACAACACCATCAGACTTACATAAACTTTTGATAGTCCTTATTTCGTACGATTGTGCGCACAGACAACATAAGCGTAGCCTTCATGACAATCTGCGTGCCGTAATACTTCTAGTTTTGTCTCAAATACTTGAACATGATGCATTATGACATTATGAGAGATCAAGCACGTACAGTTACCGGCAGCTGAATGGGCAGACGTTACTTTTGTTTGAGTGAATTCCCTGCCACTGGCTAGACTGAGTTCACGGCCCGGTCTGTGGCCAGGCGACAACGGTATGGCAAGGCGGCATACGCGCGGATGTAAAAACATTTGGTCCTTTACACTCCATAACCACAATTTATCTTGCCATAGCTGATGTTTGTACAACAGCCGATAGCGTAGACAGACCTGCGCACGCATCTCTTCCACTCTTGTTTGGCTAACTGTATCCCACGGTACATATGTTGTTTACAGAAGTTGAAACAGACTTTGTTGCGTCGTGCTCAACTTTTTTTTTTGTTGCCGAGATTTCGTGCTAACTGAAATTTACAGACGTGCTATTCAAGACTGGGGCAGTAAAATTCACATCATGCTAAATGAAACGTACAATCTGAAGACGTGTTAAGTGAGGGATAGGTGTATACCGAGAGCCAAGATGTTTACACATAAAAAAAAACCTTAATATTTTAAAGGTACATAATTTCCAGTAAAATGATATTTAAGATGACAAAAAAAAACCAGCAAAACAATATTTTTCATGCTGAAATTAATTTATGGTTTAACCTGTCATTGATATCAGACAATGAAGAGTGATACATGTGAAACAAGCATTGACAAAATTAATGAATTTGAAAAGGAGGACTTCCAAAATTGCCACTGCCTCATGACATCTGCCACGTTTCCCCACTTCTAAGTTTTAAATCAAACCCACTTTTTTTTTGTGTGAGGTGAAGGAACTGACCACTCAATCTCCACAGGCACCATGACAAAAATATACAGAACTATGCACAAAGTGTATATTCTATTAATGTATATGTCACAATTATAAATACAGTAGAACCCCGATTATCCGCGACTCGATCATCCGATTCGGAGATTAACCACGATTTATGTCCATCAGTCCAATTTTTTAGTTACATATAATCAATGATTCAATATGTATGTAAATGTTAAAATACTTTGCAAAATGTACTTTGACTTTATATGTATACACAGAAAGTTAAAAAAATACTAGTACATACATACGTATGTTCCACGTTACATGAATAGATTATACACTGGTGCGCGATTCCATGTTCGCATGACCGGACTGTACACTTCCGCGCGCAGCACGGCGCCGTGCCACAGAGATTACCCAGCTCATGGAGACAGTTCATTAGAGTAGATTGTTGAAGCGTGAAGATGGTGATAATTTTATGTATTGTAACAGTGATCTGCATTCCGACGGATTATACCGTAGTGTTGTGCGGAAGTGTTGAGCGTAACATTTCATCATGTTATCAAATTGACAGAAAAGAAAGCGAGTGGTACTGTCAATCGACAGCAAAACAAAAATTATAGAAAAATTTCAGAGTGGAAAAACAATTACATAACTTGCGACTGAGTTTGATGTTGGTAACACAACAGTGAGTGACATCATAAAAAATCACGAAAATATCCTTCAGTTTGCTTCACAGGCTGACACTTCAAGTGGATTAAATAAACGCAAGATGATGAAAGAATCTACATTTAGCAGCTTGGACGCTTGTTTGTTTGAATGGTTTCAACAGAAAAGGTTGGAGGGTGTACCACTTAGTGGCGTAATTTTATCACAGCAGGCGCAAATTAAAAAAAAAAAAAAACTAGGCCTGACAGAAGAATTTAGTGCATCGCGAGGTTGGTTGGCAAGATTTAAACATCGTCATGGAATAAGAGAATTGTCCTTGGAAGGTGAAAAACTTAGCAGCGATACCGAAGGGGCAAGGGCATTTAAAAAGGAGTTCCAGCGGATTATTGACAGACACAACTTAGTTTCGGACCAAGTGTATAATGGAGACGAGACTGGTTTGAACTGGAAGTGCCTACCAAGTAAAACACTTGCAGCATCAGCAGAAAAGTCTGCGCCTGGCCACAAATCGAGTAAAGAGAGAATCACAATCATGTGTTGTGCTAATGCTAGTGGAGAAGATAAACTAAAATTGGTGTGTGTCGGAAAAGCAAAACAGCCACGATCATTTAAGGGCACGGAAATGAAATATTTTCCAACTGATTACTATCACAATAAATCTGCTTGGATGACTGGAGAAATTTTTAAACTGTGGTTCCATTCCAAATTCGTACCACATGTTTCTGAATTTTTGAAGTCAAGAGGTTTGCCGGTCAAAGCAGTGCTTTTCTTAGATAATGCACCATCTCATCCAAATGAAAACGAGTTGAAATCAGCAGATGGAAACATTTTTGTATCCTATTTGCCTCCAAATGTGACTGCGCTCATTCAGCCAATGGATCAAGGTGTAATTGTAACATTAAAGAGGCATTACCGACAAGAACTCTTAAACTTACTGCTGGAGAAGATAGGGCAATGATTCAGTTTTGGAAAAACATGAACTTAAAGGAAGCAATTTATCTTGTTGTCAAGGCGTGGGGAATGGTCTCGAAAGTAAACATAGTCAGATCTTGGAGGATGTTGTATTGTGACATTGAAGGTTCAGCTGATAACTTCCACGGCTTTAAAAAAGAAGACATTGAGACGGAAAACTTTGCTGAGTCGCTTCATTCGGCTATAAAAAACCATGAGCAATTTGCTCATGTTGATGAAGAAAACATAGAGGAAAGGCTACAAACTGACATCTTGCTTCCTGGGTATGAAATTAAAAGTGATGACGACATTGTCAGTTCGAACACATGCGCGGCCGCCGATGTCAGTTCAAGTGATGAGGGCAACGGGGGAAGATTTGACTCCAGCAAAAAGTGTGAATCTGTAAACTGCGTTAGAGTCAACAGAAACACTTTTACAGTTTACGGAACACGAAGATAGTGATTTCTCAAATATTCTTACATTAAGAAAAGTAAGATTAACCATCAAACGAAAAATAAACAAGTCGCGACAGAAAAAAGTAAGACTTCTTTAAAAAACTGTAGAAGACATAACATATTTTCCTTAAAATACTTAAAATGTGTTCAAAGTTCTAAACATCTAGTTTTATAATGTTCTTAAGATAACTTTTGTAAAAGTTTGTACCGAATTCCTTTGTTTTAAATTGCAAACCGCTCCACTTCAACTCCTCACTGTGAATGTGAGTCATGCTGTAGGGGCCAGTAAATCATTCCTCTCTGTGACAGTGACGACAGTAGTGACGAAGATGGTGGTAGGTCTGATACAAGTCTGGAAGGGATAGCACCACTGCCAGATAGTGATTAGGTGAGTACCAAATCGTAACACTATCATATTGTTGTCTTACGTTACAGTGCTATTTTATTGATTATTCAAAAAATAAACAATGTTTGCTTTTGTGTCCTGAACGGTAACGGCACCATTTTCCTGTTATATTACTTCTCCGTTATTTTATTAGCACCAACTGTACTGAAGTGTGTGTGTTGCAACTAGTGCTTGGCACGCAAGATGAATTCAGCCTATCACTTGCTGACGAGACGCAGTGATACGACGGTGTTTGTTTATTTCAAAACTCAGCTAAGGGAGCGTTCAAGTATTACGTAACACAATTTTTTGATATTTTTTACCCCCCCTCCCCCCCATGTAACGCGTCGTAACGTTTTACTAGGGGGGAGGGGGTACCCCCTCCCCCCTAGTAAAACGTTACGGAACCCCAAGTGACCATTTTTACCTAAAAGTCACAATTATGTGGCGTAACGTACCGGAATAAGTCACTAAAATACCTTTGTTATTGTTTTAATCGCGTTAATGTTATTTATTAACATTTGAAATGCCTTGTTTTTAAAAGCAAGAGCTTTCTAATGTTTTTTTTGTCCTAATAAATTTTTATTACTCAATCATACATTTAATTACGTCGTTTTCCGGACCCTGCCCTGTCCTTACACACGTTTTGCTTTATCCGCCATTGTTTTTCTCATGCATTCTCCTATTTTAGTGTTTTACTAATAAAGCTATTAAAATCAAATAACAAATTTTATTTCTAATAATTATTTTTACCTTTGGCAATGCAATTACAAACATAAAACTAACTGAAATAAAATATATTTGTCAAAATATAATTGTATTTAAGAATACGATCGAACGAAAACGAAAAACATTTAAAATAAAATTAGCCATAATTAAAATAAGTAGATTGTAAAAAAAAAACAATTAAATTGGAGTTTTACTGCTCCTCTGTCCGTGGGTTTGCCAGCCACTCAGATTCTTTCATTACTGGCATCCGGAGAGCGGACGAAGAGGGTTCCGGAATTGTTAACCCGCTTGCATCAACTTCGTCTTCGTCGAGCCAATCGGCATCCTCAGACAATGTTTCACAGCGACGCACAATGCAGAGAAGCTCATTTGCCCTTCTTGCAGCAAGTCGCTGTGGCCGTACTCGACTTTCACGAAGGTCTTGGGCAGTCTTGCCATGCATATAACGATTGTGCATTTGCACACTCTTGTGGGATGTAAAATAAATTCCACAGGTTGAACATAATCGGTTCTTTAGGTCGGATTGTACTGATGGGCAAAAGAAATCGTAAGGCATCTGCTAAACCCTTCTAGAGGTGGCGACAGATCAACAGACAACTTCACAAGAAGTGGCGAAAACTTGCATGATCCTTTGTCTATCTGACTAGGTACCACGAGCTTGTTTGCGGTTTGAAGGATTGGGCAGGTTGGCGGCAGGAAAGTTTCTGGAAAGACAGATATTAATGCACTCCTCAAGCGGGAACAGCAGGATTCATCCGCGCATTTAATAACTTGCAAGAAATATTGTAATTCACGGACATGAGCGCTATACCACGCCATATTAGGTTCTGCTGGAACCTGCAAGCTATCTTCAGGGTTTCTATATTCCACCGAAACATCGTAGTTGTCAATTTTCATACAGTCGGTCGAGTGCTTGGAGAACATAAACGAAAAGGGTTGCCATCTTGGGAGAACAAAATACGAACAATTCAATCGGGAATCCCCCGTAAAAAATAAACGAAAAGGGTTGCCAACTTGGGAGATTTTAATTCACTAGTTTTTTTTATTAACCCTTCAGACCAATCGCCTTTCGTACCACAACATTACTGTTGTGATGAGAGAAAATCTCACACATAGAAAACAGTGTATTTTGAATATCAATACCTAAATAATTTCTAATATGGCGATTGGAGTCTACGTTGACAACGGAAGTATAACGAAGCCATCCGAATAGCGGTATTTTTTTTGTTTTAACTACTTTACTGGAGTGACGAGAAAAACTATCACAGCTGGTTGTCAACGTAGACTCCATATATATATATATATATATATATATATATATATATATATATATATATATATATATATATATATATATATATATATATATATATATATATATATATATATATAGCTTTACATTTGGAGATAAAAAAACATTATTCACTTATCCTGTAAAGCAAGCAGAAGCAATTTTGCGAAGGTAAAAAAAAATTAAGTTATCATGCCATTTGAAATTTTGAGAAAAAAAAGTTTTAAAAAATGAGTGAAAGAATCTGTCTCTACGCGACCGTGCTGAAGGGTTAAAAAAAAAAAAAAAAAAAAGTGATGTAACGCGTAGGTCAAACCCCTCCCTCCCCTGTAACGCATCGTAACGTTTTACAAGGACCCCCCCCCTCCCCCCCCCCAAATTCGTTACGTAATACTTGAAAGCTCCCTAAGAGTGAACGGAGAATATATATAACAACCCCTCACGGTTCCCGAGATTAGGGTCGTTATAGAGAGGTGGTAGTTATAAAATTTCCCAACCATCTGCAACCCTATGTCATAATAGGCAGTTTTTGCACTAAGTCCAAGTTCAGCAAGCTAAAAATAAAAAAATCTAACATTTAAAATTCATATAAATAAAGGGGGAGAAAAACACAGTGAATTATACAAGACAGAGACACCGTTTCAAAACCATGAAATCAAGCCTCAATGCACTGGTATGAAAAATCTTATCTCGAAAAGAATTTTAAAGCCAGTCGTTCTGTAAAACCATAACCAGCCCGATGGTGTTACTGACAACAGAGCAATGAGTGAAGTGTGGCAGCGTCGCTTACGAGCAATGAAAATAATGCATGACCTTGGCAGCTATCAGCTGTCTTGGGCCCTCGGACTGGCCGGGCGGCTAGCCACACACCTCGGTGCAAAAACGACTCGCGTGCCCACGTCTCCACACACGAAAGACTTAAAAACCACTGCTGCCCAGCACTAAGCAGCCCGCTTCTATGTCAACAACGCACACAAAGCATGTGTATATTTATATGTAATCTCGGAATGTCCACAGATGGCTGTCTGTGGGCTAATGATCTTTGAGGCAAGCATGACTCGGCTAACCGTGATTTTCGATTATCTGACTAGCTCGTCCCCTTCATTAACATGGATAATCGGGGTTCTACTGTAAATAAATTACCATTTCCTATAAAATTACAATACCACAAGAATTTTTTTTAAACATCAGCTTTGCAACTAAAACAAAGAGTGTAATTTTTAACATTTAGTACATGGAAACAATGTATTGGCTTATTCTAGCTTGAAAACCCATTGTAAATAACATTCTGCAGGCCAGTACCTCCAACTGGCTTAGAATGAATGCTAATTATAAACAAAGCCACTTCAATTTTATTGGATTTTTTTATTCTTACAGCCATGTATGAACGAAGTACCGATAAGGATAATCAACTGAACCACCACCAGAATGTGTGCCACCCAGGCCATATGCAGAAAACCATCACTTTAACTCTGCTTATGTGAGCAGACTTGTAAAGACAACTGCAGCTTTACTGCATTTTATGCAAGTGAAATGTTATTTCAATTACAAGGCATATAACCAAGCAAGTTACTATGTCCAAAGCTAAGGAAAATTTGTACATAACCAATTTGACACTTACTTTTAATCCATGGTACTAAGACGACAGGTACGCGCAGCTGCTGACGTCACGTGGCTGATAGCTCACCCAACCCCAGCAACTACAGAGCGTTGACTCACCACCACATACCGTGCTTCTTGCCATGGTTGTTGCGCTACAGTAGCTTTGTAAGTCTTGTCATTCTTTCGTTCGCAGTAAAAGCTGTCTACGGTGTACGAATTTCGTTTAAATGTCATACTGTGCTGTTTATGGTTGTAAAAACAGTAGCAAAAACAGTGATGGAATAAAGTTTTTCCGCTTTCCAAAAAATTAGGATCTTCAACAAGAATGGATACATTGCTGCCGCAGAAGCGACAAAATTAATGTAAAAAATGGTAAGTAGCCTATATCATTCTGTACCAATCAAATGTGTAAGTTTACATTAAACACGTAGTCCTTAAAAAGAAAACATTCTGCAGCAGTTTTTGCTGAACGGAAAAACACGGATGAGAAGACAGACAAAATATGTTTGGAAAGTGATTTTTCGTCAAATTAAATGGAACAGGGCAGTGCTTATCAGAATGAAAGTACAGAACTACTTTTGTGCAAGGAAATGCATTTTACAAAGACAGTTCGGGAGAAATCACCTTTTAATGAAATAGATCTTGCTGACATGGAAGAAATAGACTTAGATTTAGAGGACAGGCCCCTTTCAAGTGACGAAGGGCTGAAATATGTTGCTAGCTATATAGCTCACCGTTTCAGAAATAAATATCCTGACCTTGGCACTACGGATTTCAATTCGGAGGACGATAGCTGAATACATGTACAATCAAAGGGTAACTGAAAATGTCCCACTAATGAATTTTCTGAATTAATAAAGATCGCTGAAATGTTTTGATAATGTTCATGGCAACAATTTGTACAAAAAAGAGCAGATTTTTTAATCACTGACTAAAATGATTTGCGGAACTACTGAAAATAAATATCCAGAAGAAGTTATAAACTATTTTGTCAGGACAAGAACGTATATGCGTATCAAGTATTTGAACATGAAATATGTTAACGAACAAGACGAAAAATGCAAAGAAAAAAATAAGATGAGGAAAACTACCCTCTAATATTTTTCAGTGTGATAGTGTCCACTTTCCTTCACCATAATATGTATGTTCATAATTTATTTACGATGTTTTTTAACTACTATATTTAAGAAAAGCATTTATTGTGAATATCGCAGCAATTATGTAGTGCTTAAGGTATTTATTGTATTCCTAATATTGAGTATGTCATTTTTATTGCCTTTATTAAAAATAATATATATGTTAACAATGTAACAAAATTGCGAAATTTTTGTATTGCTATTGCAATTTCGTTTCTTGTAAACATTATTGTATACTTTTTCATATTGAAATTAAATTTGCTATAGGGTTGTTTATATTTTAATTATACAGTTATAAGATCTTTTTATATTTTGTTTACTGTTTACAAACATTTGAAAAATATTTCCTTAACCATATTTCCATTTCCATGGCAATAGTCTTGTTAGCTTTTCGAGTAACTCTTCTACATGGATGATAAGACGGTGCAACATCTAAAACATATCACACCACCTTTACATAACTATTAAACTAAGAGGTGTTTTCTTTGCATAATATTAAAGTATAATGTTTACTTGTGGCGTAGGTGATTTATAATTTCCATTTATCTAGAAAAATGCGCTTTCAGAATGTTTTTAACACACAGTGTTTCGGAAGGTTTTCGAAGAAAAAAAATTTTCTACGCGTTTTATTTTTTTTTGCAGGTTAATTCGGGCACGTGCATGAAATATAATTAATCCGTAGGAAGTGCAATGGTTTAAAGTATTGATGTTGAAGATTTGAAAAGATTTATTGAAATAGAGCGAGTTGCGTGAGAAGATGTGCGGGAGTGCTGTCTGGCTGCGGGAGTGGCAGAGGTTAGCTCTCAGCCACATGACGTCGTGCGCAGTTGCTGACGAAAAAATAATCCATTCCGCCTCCCCATGCTTTTAATCATGCATTGTAAAATATCATGGAGACTGAAAGTTAACAGTTTTACATTTTCTACAGCCAGGTAGACATGGTAAAACAAAAAAAAAAAAAAAAAAAACAATTAATATATATCTAATTAAAATAACATCACATATTAAATTCTATTGGATCTAATTAGTTCTTATTGTTTGACACCATTGAAAACTCTTTCAGACATGTACTAAAACCTGTAAATTCCACTTACCCCCTTCTGTTTCCAAATTCAGCAAATCATCTGCAGCATAATACACACACAAGAACCACTTTGTAAGAATGGAGTGTCGAGCCATTCCAACAACACGAGTGTACTTAATTATTTGTCCAACTATGAAACATAATTTTATAATGCACTCAAAATATATATAAGAAAAATTTCTTAATCATGGTACCTTTACTTTCTGTATGTATTTCAACCCTCTTAAAAAAACAAAACTAATTTGTCAGATTCTGCAGCAAAATGTACCACTCACACTATATCATCATACAAAAAAGATGACTTAAATGGTGGAAAGTTATCACTATCACAAATTTAACTTCCACTTCTATTTTTTAATTACATTTTTTATTTATAAAATAAATTGTTATGATAGAAATCTATAGTTTAACTCGGAGCTTGATGAAATTTAGGACACCTGATGTTCTTCTAACAAAGAGAAAGGTCATTGTCTACAAATTTAAAAAAAAATGCCCCAAAACCCACTCCCCAATTCTTAAAACAGAATTTTGGCACTATATACTTGAAATTTTGCACTCTATACATTCAAAAGGAGAGAAAAATTACTGTCTTCATCTCGAGACATCCCGACAGAAAAATTAATAATATTTGGTACCCTCAAGCTTTACAATAAAAGATTTTAAATATATTAATAATAAAGTTTATTTTTATCTAAATTAACCCAACAGCAAGTATTCGAGCTTGGCAATATTATGCACAATTGTCCTTGTTTCATGTATTTTTGGGTCAGCACTGTATAGTATCTGATGAAATTATCTCTAGAATACCATTTAGATGTTTGAATATAAATTGGTGGGAAGGGGATGAAGAATTATAATTCACAATTATGAAGGAAAAAAAATTATATTTGATATGCAACCTTTTAAAATAGGAATCATGGAATAAAATTAACATTTAGTTTCTTAAAAAAGATTTGATTTCATATACGTTATTAAGAAAAATGCAAGAGTATACAAAAATGAGTAAATAGTTCTGTAGGGTTCAATACAAAGTAGAAAAAGTCAAATTCTGAACTTTAAATATTATGAATGCTAAGTTGTTTAGTCCATTAACTTCTAAGATTTTCTGCCTTTCCTCGAAACACTCACTTGGAGCAAACATTAAGGATTACAGTATCTAACCTGTTAAGTATCAATTACAAAACCTGTGAAAACTCTCCATTATCTGCACAACCAAAGAAGTTGGTTTTATCTCACACAATATCAAAATCTAAGTTTTGTTACTGAATCCCTTAGCTTAAGATCTAAGGCTGCACAATAAATTCTTACACACTAATACAATATTGTGTGATTCGTAGTTCTGTATTCATGGGGGGAAAAAATAAGTATTTTGATAAGGTTTTATTAGATACTAAAAGTTGTGTTCATTAAGTATGTTAAACTATTTGTTTCATGATAACCATCTTTGGCTCCCAAATTTGTGATATTTATTTACATAAATGCCCATCTAATACAATATACACAAATTGGTTTATTTAAAAGAGGTGGCTACAAATAAAGGTTAGTCGAGATAGATTGCCTCAATGGCATGTGCGTTGTTCTGCGTATCACATCAATTGCAGCCCTAGCTCAGCTCACCACCCCACCCGCTCCTATCCGTGACTGTAGTTTAGAAGTACTTCTGCTGAATAACTATTTAAACAACGGCATGAAGTGGATAAGGTTATTTGTGTTGTTAGGAGTTTGGTTATACAAAGTGCACATGTTATAGAATATTATATCATATGTGTGCAAATGTTTTGTTAAGAACAGGCAACATGTTTAGTGAACGATTTGGAAGTGAATTTCTTTGGTTGGTTTAAGATGCTGTGTACAAATAATTTGGTAACAGCTATATCATTTACTGAACCAAATAATTTCAAATATAAATTCCTGAATGTTGAACTTCTGTTGCAAGGGTGGGTTAAAAAATGTGGACAAGATGATAAGTGGAATCCAAAGACATCTTACACATGTTCAGAGCACTTAACAGATGACTCTTATGAGCATGAATTGAAGTTGAATTTAGTGATGGCCCGATATTCGATATTCAATATCGGAGATCGGTAATATCGGCACATTTTTCAATATCGGACATCGGTAAATACTTGCGATATTTTGATAACCGATGTTTGCTCTCGCCAATAATCCAAGCTTATTTTTCGCGGGCGTAATTTATCTTTGTTCACGTCACCATATTACCTAGTAATTCCAAGCATATTTTCCACTGAAACAATTTCAAGCTTATTTCTTCTTTCTGATACTGCAATGCATCACAACGGTACAATTCTTCCATGTGTACACAAATCCCAGTCATTAGTGCATATTTATTCGTTTCAGATATTCGCAAAATGTTTTTGCTTGATGAATTTTCAAAGTTCACTAAGTGTACATAAATTGAAAACACAAACGAAAATAATTACGATATTTAATTTAATAAGTGGTGTAGCCGTAAGTAAACATGAAGAAGAATAAAGTTGCTGCTTGATATAACAGGCATTTTCTTTCCGTGTCGTTTCATGGTCGCCAACTGCTGTTCTATACAAAGACGTTACGTAAGTTTTACAAAAGCTAAAGTATGAAACGTGTTTAAGTAGGGCAAGTTGCAGCAAAGGTATTATGTTGGCTATATTGAGTGCATTGCCAACAACATAAATAAAGATGTGTGGTTTTATAAACTCTGCAGTACGTTTCAAAGTTGTATTGAAATTACTTTTCATGTATTTATAACGTGTTTTCACACCAATAAATGGAGTGATACACTTGAACAATGGAATGACAGCCCACTGGCGTACTGGAAGGCAAATTCTACCTTTCCGAGACTGAAATTGTTAGTCAGAATACCTATATCTTGGCTTTCCACCTGCCTCAATTCATTCTGAAAGATTGTTTAGCTCTGCAGGTGGAATTTGTACCAAAAAACGGAATCGCCTTTCACCTGAACACATTCAAATTAGTGATGGGATTTTCGATACTTTGATACCTCGATACCTTCGATACTTGACGGTATCGCAAAGTATCGAGTATCGAAACTGTAAATTCGATACAATTTTTTGATACCGGAATGCTTGTTCATTTGTATTGAATTAAGTTTTGAGTCGCCATCATACAAAATACAACTACAGTAGAACCTCGATGATACGTTCCCGTTTCATACATTTTCCTGTGTCATACGCCGATTAATTTTGGTCCCGCCGAAAGTACTATGTTTACAATGGTGTACATTCCCGGAACATACACTAATAAAATAATTAATTTCCCGTTTCATACGTTTTTACGAAGCGGAAAAGTCCTAAAATTCACAAATATTTTTGTTATATTCCTCCTGATAAACTACGTTTTAATGCTTTTATTTTGAAAAACGTTCATTGTTTACCTTTGCAAACATAAGAAAATAATTTTATCGCACCATAGATATGGATAGTATCAGGAAGGCTGTGCACTTCGGTAGTAGCATCTATGGCCAGCACCAAGCGAGACTAGTGGCGCGAACTAGCAATTATTATGAAAATTATGCACGTGCTTTACCAAGGCACGGATCTCATATTTTGTGCATTCATTAATCTTTGAACTGAATATATCCGTTTGTTATTGTTTTCTTACGATCAATTGTTTTGTATTTTACGTTTCTCAAGTTAAAATTTTATTGAAAATGGATCTGTTGCATAAAGTTGTTTGTAAAATGAAACAAAAAAGGAAAAATTTCTGATTTTCTTTTTACAATAGCCTAATTTTTTTTATTTCTAATTTAGGCTTGGTAACTTTTTCCCCCCTCCAAGGAAGGACTTCATAACATTTTGTAAGGCCACTGTTTCTCATGTCAGCTTTACTTGATTATGGACTGTATTTTACATTTCTGGTGGTTTTATTATATGTATATATAATGATGAATTCATATCTTTCATTAATATAATGCAATTATTTACACATTATGTATTTAAGTTTAATCTGACATTGTGCTGGTATGCTAGATTGAAAAAAAAATTATTATTGCCATTCCCTTTTCATATACTTTACCGCATCATACAACATTTTTGTGCCCTCTGTTGAAAAGTGTATGACAGGGGTTCTACTCTAATAGAACAGCTTATTAGCCAGAATTATGATAACCAATAGGCTTACATCAGAATAAATTATAATTATATAAGTCATTACTGCAACTTTCCAATAGTAAACAAACGGTAAAGTAAGGTTAAGTTGTTTTTGTTTTGTGTTCAATAAGTTACGTTTTTCGTACGTAACACTTCTGACATTGAATTCACAGGAAATTTGAAAAAAAAAATTGTAGAAATATCGAGGACTTAAAATTCACATTAATTGACTGCACTCGCAATCCGTCGCAATAATAACAATAACACAGCTAGTAATAACAGTCAACATCATAGAGTAAGTACGTGTCTCGTCTCTTGTGTATGGTAAGTACCAGAGATTTGTATCGCTATTATGAATGTTTTCAATTGCCGTGGTTGTATAGTGACGTAAATTGGTGCCACCAGCGCGAACTATCATTGTTGGCTGCAATTTTATTTCAGAGAGCGCTATCTTTATTTACATTTGTTCGCGGTAAAAAAAAGTGTACTGGAAAATAAAGGGCTAACTCTCTTGAAGATAGTTTGTATTTCGCTTCTATTTTTATATTGATTTTTATACTCAAATCTTTAAAGTTGTTTGCAGTTTGTATTTTTGTAATAAAGAGGGAATTTATATAGTTTAAAACTAATTTATGTTATTTGTAATAATTGTTACTGAATGGGAATATATTTTTCCCTGGAGTATCGAAAGTATAAAAAGTATCGAACTGAAAAAACAATACAGAATCGAGTATCGAAAGTGTGGTATTGTCCCACCTCTACTTTTTTCGCATAATAGTTGCACCCTTACTTTTCAAACTTTATTTTAGTATAAAATGTGCGATGATTATGCAATAAAACAGGGTACTTGTGTTGAAACTAAGGAAAATTGGACCAATGACAAAATTGAAAGTTATATGTTGATCATAATTAGTTTTAAAAAACCTTGGCTACAAATACCACAAATATTTATGTACAATTTTTTATTACCTAGTATCTGTAAAGATACCAACTGTTACATCCAAACACACATGGACACACTAAAATAACATAAATTATTGTATTAGAGCACAAACATTTACCGTGTTCTCCCGATACCTTCCCGTTCGAGGTGCCACACATTATTTGATCATTATGCATAATTTATAGTTTTAAATACATCAGAAAAATATGTGCAGAACCTAAAGATCTTTTGACACCAACCTAACTGTGTAACATTTGCACCTTCATTTAAAAACATTTGTATCTGAACACTAAAATATTGTATGAGTATAATTACTCTAATTTAGGAAGTAACATTACAGTTTACTTACTAGTTTTATCATTAAAATTATATCATGAGACTTGTAGCACATTTCAAATGAACAACTTTGGCCATCTTGCACAGTCAGGTAAAAAGAAAAATTTGCCGAATGATCA
The DNA here is from genome assembly GCF_032445375.1 of Bacillus rossius redtenbacheri. NCBI lineage: Eukaryota > Metazoa > Arthropoda > Insecta > Phasmatodea > Bacillidae > Bacillus > Bacillus rossius. The sequence continues at coordinate 129,282,521 of NC_086330.1, read as the reverse complement.
TAAGGAGAATAGTACTTTCCTTTGCCTAGGATCATAACTGTTCAGACAAGCAAGCATGCAACTCCATTCAATTAACCTGCAAAGTTGTTTTCATTTAATGCTCTGCTTCCCCTCCCATGTAAAATTTTTTGACTTATCACTATTTGCAGAATTTTATGGAGAAATATTTCCAAAATGAGGTTTACAGAAGCTGTAGAAACCCAGATAATCAACTTCTAGTGAGCAAGCACAATGCAATTAGCTGCACAAAAATATTTACTTTCACATTTTACAAAATAGCAGAAAACAAGCAGCATGTATTTTGATACAAAATGCAATGCTTATGTAGTGGAACATCCAAAGATTTTATAATGGCAAGAAAATTTGATAATCTAACACAGCGAATGAATCCAACTAAGCCTTAAGGTTTCCTTGAATGAAGTGCAAGCTGCCTAGGACTCAAAGAAATCATTTTCTTAGATCCAAGATCTGACCACATCTCACGCAGCATGTCAGACCGAGTGATCTTACACAAACTCCTGATCAGTATCTAAATGAAGCCTTGTATCGATTAAGTTTTATTGAATTAAAACATCACAAACAAACCACAAAGCATCACACCAAAGAATTAATTATTGATTAGCACAGCTAATACAAATCTAAGGCAAAACAAGCGAAAGAAATAATCAATTCACCTTGCCGAACAACTTCGTCATCATCGGATGACGAGTAAGAAGCCTTGCGGACACATGCCACAGATTTGGAACCACGGCCCCTCCCTCGGGCAGGTCTGCCTCTACCTAAAAAGCAATCTCACAAGTGAAAACCAGGCACCACACCAAAATAAAAAACATATCAGGCAAACATTAAACACATCACATGACAGAGCTAATTATTCTGCAGGCCATAAATTAAATCTTACCTTGTTGTGCAAGATGCTGATGAGAGAATATTTTCCAATCAATTATTATTAGCATAGGCATCTTGAACAACATGTAGGTTTCCCAACTAGCAGCAGCATTCATTTTAGCTATTTTGAGTTCCTCAATTGTAACGTTGGAATTTATATTGAAATAGTGTTTGAATCAATCATTTTTTACTTCAAGCACTTTGAATTTATATATAAAAAAAATTGTTTGATGCAATTAACAGCTTTGCATTACATTCACATTAAAAGTTAAAGCAATTTTAAGTTTTATATATTTTTGGACTCAAATGTCATCAGAACATCTAGTAATATCATTAAACCATTATTTATACTTCAACCTAGCAAATATTTTTCCCTAGCCATTAAATTGGTAAATTATTCATATATTTTTCAATTTGATTTGTTTCTTCATAAACACTTGAAGCAAGAACTTTAAAATAGATAAACATTCCAAGCCAATTTGAATAGCATAAAATTTTAAAATAAGTATCATTTAGATAAAAATTTTAAAAAGTTTTTTCTTAATATGACTACACTTCATACTTTTATTTTAAATTCATCCAATATTTCTGAATATAAATATTACTTGCCTGCTCTTCAATTCAATTAATTTCTTGAAAAAAGGTTAACCAGACTGAAAATAAAATACATTATCCAAACAAAGTACTTATAGCTTGAAATCTGCAAATAAAAAGTTTGTTTTAAAGGTAGTTCAGGAAGGACACATTTTAAAATTTAAATAAAATATTAGGCTTTGGCTACTTGACACACAGACAATGTTGGTAGTTCTTCAAGTTTCTTGGATTTTGCAATTCTCAAGCACTTCCGTTAAACACTACATGTAAATTGAGCTAATATCCCTTCCAAAACATTATTCAAGTATAATATACCCAATGTTTGCAAAGTTGCATCATATAAACTTGTATCACAAAAAAAAATTCTTAAAATTTGTAGATAAGACATTATACTAATAATGCAACAAAATTGTTTATCATAACTTTGCTGTCACTTATAGTTTAGTGATCTCACTAAACACTGAAATATGGTTGCATAGTATTCTTGCATAGTATCACTTGGTGCTATGCTTATGAACTGTTTCTTCAAGATACTTAATGTTAAATAAGCACCAAAATTTGTTTGTTGATATTAATTTTTAAAAAAACAAATCACTTTCAATAAATTTTCTTGAAATTCTCTTTAATTTTGCAATTCCGTATTTTTCATGGGTACAAAATATTAATATCCATTAATTTTTTGAAATGCAATTTATATCACAAGTTAATGCATATAATAAAGCTGCCATGCCACTTTATGATCTGACTACCATGGCATTGATTAAGAACTGGAGGTTTTAAAAAATTCTATAATTAAAATATATGCAAAGTAAAATACTTATTTCTAATGAACTTTCTTTTACACCACTTATAGAACACACTTTGCATAATACAACACTTTGAAATCCATGTCAATCTATTATTAATGGACTGCATTATTAATGTACACAGAACACATATTCTTCACACGAAAATTAAAACAAAAATAATTGTCCACATTTGTAAAACATTAACTATTTGAAACCATTCTTCATAGCTCTTCAAGTATGAACACCCAACACATTAAACACTTTTTAAAAAAAAAAAACGGTTAATTCCATGATCACTTTTTTTTCTCACTTCACCATTCATGATTCATTAACATTACATTTTCACTAGCATAAAGACTTGGAAGAACAAACCAAAACTGTTCAACTAGGACATGTATTCCTTTTCAATGCACTTTATTTTATCTTCAGCTTTGCTTAGTAGTAAGCATAAATTGAAAAAAGATATTTTCTATATTGAATGACCTTTTTTGTCTAAAAATTAACTCACTACACAAAAATATATATTTTTTAATTACATCATTTGATTCTTCCATTAGATGTTTTAATTTATTCAATGTGTGATAAAAAGAAAAGGTTCTGAATATATTTTTCTTGAACACATTTTATTTCTGTGGGTCAGTAACCAAATTGTTTGGCATCCCACATGATCTTGGAGGTCATGTTGATACACCTCTGGCAAGAATCATGATGAAGAACACTTTATTCTTCTGGACACTGACCAAATGTAACAAAAATACTCTGCCCCATACTCTTTAACTTTTGTTATTCTTGAAGAATATCATCAAATATGTTTTGGAACAATTCCACCAATGCTCCTTCAATATTTATGTAAAAAAATGTTATCGAAAATATTTTTATATTTTGCATCACATTTTAGAGGCAATAATGTACAAGCAAATAATTATAAAAACATTCTTTAAAAGCTATCTCAGATCTGTGGAAAACAGACACTTTAAGTAACTTTCTTTCAATTTCACTGAAATATAGATGTAGAAAAAACTGTACAGACATTTTCTTTGTAACATGCCGTTACAACATGCCAATGTGATGTTTTATATGATCTCTTGATCTGGTAGTAGTATTAATTAAATTCACAGCCAATAAACATCTTCACGATGTTTTGATAAAACTGCAGCAGTTTAATCTTCCAACACTCAACATCATTTATAACTTGAGACTCAATGTAGTATTTGGTACAAAACTTGTAAAAATAATTACTGGACGTGAACTACACATATTTACTATTCATCATAATAATGCAGCATCCTTTCCCTGTTTCTATACAGTTCAAAATAAAATAAAGACACTTCCCAACACTTATAAAGAATGCAAAAAAAAGTAAAATCTGATGTCTGTAAATATCAGTGCCTCAGATTTGACTAAGTAACACCAGCATTCATAAAGGAATATTCATGGCAAAGATGCCTGCCAAGTCTTAACACGGACTACAAAACCGATGTATGGGTATGAAAAGTCATGTTCATGCATAAATCAAAATAGTATGTTACAACAAAAACTAACTGGAATAACACCAATCTAGATTGTGTAGAAACTAGATATCTCCAATATCACAAGATTTTAGGTTAATTGGTACAGGTACAGCTGAACATCAGAGCCTTCAACTTTGGCTACCTAGAAGAATCTTTCTTTCGTCGCTTCTTCTCGTACGGCACAAGAAAACCGTCTATCATTTCAGTGGTTTGCACAACACTGTTCGCTTTACACCTTCTCTTGGAATAGTTGCCATTATATACAGAAGTACCATTTGTTTTTCGTTTACGTCCACCTTTTTGACAGTGCACATTTTTCACAACAGACAGATCCAAAACTTGTCTACATTCTTTGTTTGTGACGGGATGGTTAACACTTGAAAGTCTATTAGCTACAGAAGTATGACAAGGTTCACTATTTGCCAGACCTTGGAAAAATCCAGATTTAAAGGACATGGCTGAAAGTTCTTTTAAGCTATCTGGCATTGATGGAATCAGCTTCAGTTCAGCTGGTGTTTTAAAGGGTCTCTTACAAGCATCAGAATTATTGACAGACATTTTCAACTTCACACAATTCATATTTGTATCTTTATTAAGTTGGAAATTTGCTGGCATGCTAGGATTATAACACAAACCATCTTTATACACTGCCTCTGAAGATATTTTTTTGTAATTGTAGTCTTGCTCATTATGCAGTAACTCTAGTGGATATCTTTTTTCCTGCATTGCATCCTCTTGCAAATTAGCTGCATACTCATCTTTTCCTGGCATTTGATAACTGCTGTAATAACCATTATGATTATACTGTGGGTACTGCACATTCTTTCCCATCCCCACTTGATCTTCCCATTTCTTTAACACTGTTTTATTCAGTTCTAGCTCTGCAATACTGATCATCCTACGAGACTGATACGACGGCAGATTCTCACAACTTGAACTCAAAACTTCACTTTGATTTGCAGACACCTGACTCACGGGCTCAGGTGGAATGCTTTTCAAGCGTTTCTTCAAAGGCAGCGAAGATTCTTTACCTGCCGAGTACTGAGAATCCTGCTCATCTTTGCTCCCTAAATCCACATCAGCCTGCACTGAATTGCTCAGAGACTTCTCTATTTCTTTGAGCAATGCTTGATTTTCACTTTCTGTTTCTTGGGGTTTCTGGTAATGCTGCAAATAGTGCCCCTGGTAGCGATTGCCTGAGAGCATGGCAATGTAGCACAGAGAACAGCAACAACCAACATAAGGAGGATAGCTAAAGCCAAGAGGAGCACTAGGCACGGATGGGAAGGAAGGAATGGGAGGCATGTTAGTATAATTACCAATAGGTACATCTAACTTAATAGTATCATTGTCTACACACATACCTCTTGGACTAGCTTTAGGAGCCTGTTTATTTTGTTGCTTAGGTTCATCTAAAGCTTTTGTAACTGGACTCATCTCTCTAGCAGATGCTTGTTGCGCTGCCACGGTCTCTTCACTCAAGTGTTCAAGTTGAACACTTGAAATCTGCCTAAAATAATCAGCCTCTTCACTTGGAGAGGAGGATTTAGATGTCCGCGTCACTTTGCAGGGAGGTTCTACAACACTATCGCCATCACCATCACTCTTGTCCTCTTGCTGGTCACACGGCAAACTAGACGTGAAATGCCTAACTGTGTTTACTTGGGGAAAGCGTACACTTGATTTTTCGGATGAAGGTTTACGACTACACAAAGGTACATTTTGTTCGCTTTCTTTCTGTAGCACAGGGGAAACGGGCCTCGGTGCTGTCCTATTTAATTCAGTCGCAGCACTTGATTGCACGCCGTTGCACTCTACTCGACTATCTGGCAAATTTTCCAAACCCTCTTTGTGACTCTTAGTTCGAAATTCTTCAGAACGACGTTTGCCCCCCTCAGAGAATCTAGGTACGTGAGAACTATAAGCACTATATGCATCATCTGATAAATCTGCATCATCATCTAAAAAATCCATCGGAGCAGTTTCCTGCACAGGTGAAAAACGGCTGAAGTTAAACGAAAAAGAATTAGTGCTGTCAGTTAACCAAGGATCAGTAGAACCTGGCTGTATCTTGTCACTTGTCTTTTCATAAAGACTAAACTCTAAACCCCCCGTTTTATTATTTATAGGGCTCATTTCATTGAAGTGCAATGTCCCGCCATTAATAGGAGGTGAATCCGGTGGAGCCCCACAGAAGTTAAGGTCTCCTGCAAGTGTAGCTTGTGAATTGTCCAAATCCAGTGTGACCGGAAACTGGCCACTCAAAACCTGCTCAACAACAAGTTCGTTTCTATGCTCAACCCTAGCAATTGTTGCCCTTTCATGACTTAATGTTAAGTCTTCTCTGGTGTCCTTTGCAAGCCCTTCTAAAATTTCCACATCCGAATCATATTCTGCCGAATTGAACAAGTCTTTCTGCAACCTCGTAAAATCATCTCGCGCTTGAGATTCATTTTTAACAGGTCGCCTAGGACGAACTGTAACATGTTCACTAATAATCTGCACTTCATCTGATGACTGATCATCATCAACGATTGGAAGGTTATCACTTGGCAACATTGCTACGTTACTACTAGTACAAGGAACTATGACATTTGATGGTGTTGAAGTTTTCAAACTATTTTCCCCATTTTGTACCTCAGTACCCGAATCAGACAACCCCACAATACTTAGAGAGCCACATTCAACAGCATCTGGAGTTATAGGCGTAACAGTCGGAATTACGACTTCTGCAACGTCAATATCTCCATTCACTATAATTTTGTCGGAGTTATTTACGATGGTCACCGACTCACCACTCAATGAGTCCTCAGTGCCTGCAACGTCACCAATAGAATTACTGGCAACTGCTGGTTGTTCATCAAGTGGCGAGTCAGCGAACATAGAGTCTATTTTTGAGTCCCTTGCCATCTCTGTACTCAAAGAGTTGGTTTCAGGGACCCCGACAACTGAAATAACACTGTTGTAAGTGGTACTGCCACATACAGGAGAAATATTAGTGCCTGGGTAAACTGCCAGACTATGTATAGGTGAAAGTTCACAGTCACTGACATGACCACTGGAATCAACTTTGACAATATCAGGAACATTCTGAATTACACACGCAACCGACCCTACGGTTCTGTCTTGCACACTCTCAACTTTATGTCTGGCAGTGCTCTCTGGCTGCACCAATGTGTCCTCCACCATGCAATGTTCTTCTTCTAGAGCAATATCCATGCACAGAGAAGCCAGATTGTCTTCAGCATCCATCTCACTCCCTAAACAAATAACACTGCTACCTCTACTAGGTGGACTCTTAACTCCCTCATCTAAATCTCCTTTGATATTGGTACTGAGCTCCATGATGTGACCAGAATTCTCTACTCTTTCTGCAACGCTTGCTGTATTCACACTGCTGGTGGTAAGTATGTTGAGTTTGCTATCCACTTCCCCCACCTCCATGTGCGAACTGTCGGCAACATTTCCCAACTCTCTCAAATTACACTTCACATCTTCCAACTCCCGATCCCCGTCGTCAGAGTCAGGCTGCTCTCGCTTCCTTGGAAGTCCCTCTAGGAGAGCCTCCAAGGAAGTGGTGATGCCCGAAACCGGCGCCCGGATCGGAGTCGGAGGGATTTGTTCCGCAACAGGTGGGGGAAGGCTAGCTGGGGGAGTGGGGATGCCTGCAGGTAGACTCTCCATAGGCGTTGTAGATGACAGGCTTTCGTACTGCAAAGAGTGCACTTCCCTAGGTGACACTGCACTTGCTAAAACTGAGTCTGGTGTTACAGAACTATCAATGGTTGACAGCGCTCTCAGATTAGATGCAAGATCAACAACTGAAAGTGAATTTTCTTTCCTGCAGAGTTTATCATTTTTCTTCTTGCTTTCCTTACAAATCACACTTGGTTTAATGCAGTTCAATGACAGAGCTGTACACGTTTTTACAGATTTCTGCTTGTTTTTCTTCCTTTTCCGCTTCTCTTTACTTGAATTTGCAATGACTTTTATTTTCCCTTTCATTTTTTTATGCTTTTTCATTGTAGGAGATTTCTGCGTGCTGGTTACATCCGTTTCCTTCTCTTTCTTCACCTCTATGACAGGACTTTCCTGAACTTGCTCTGAGAAATTTACATCGATGCTGCTGATGCTGGACCAGATGTCGTTGAAAGGGCTGATGCTTTCATCACCACATACCAGCTGCAAAAGAGATAAAATTTTGTAATGCATGGTTTATTTGTTACATTATACAAGCAACTATGACAAGAAATATACACTTAAGCAAAAAATACACAAATTAGAACAACTGGCATTTATAGAATTTGATCCAAAATTTTTGTTACTTCAATCCTCAATACCTCATTGACAACATAGTTGAGATGGAGAAAAAAGGAGGAGAGTGAAATAGCTTAAAAATTAATGGGTTGTCAAAAGTACCGTATTTACTCGCATATAGGTCGCCATTGCAGATAGGTCGCACCCATAATTTGATGTCTTGAATTTGGTATTTAAGATTCCCCCCATATAGGTCGCACCGGTAATTCATTACCGCGCCGTGCGCCGTGCGCGGAGAAAGGTCATTGTACTCGATCAGCTGCTGTTTCGGCGCGGCGTGGCCGCCAGCTGGCTCTCTTTGTTCACTGAGCTGCGCATGCGCAGTATAACTCACTCAATGCTCCGCCCAGACTCGTGACCTCCCATCAGCAGCCAGCCAATAGATGCAAGCTTAGCGGAAAAAAAATATAAGCTCCACCTCCCGTGTACCAGTTTTGACCAGTTCTAATACCAGTTTATTGGTATACGCACCAGTTTTCTCGCTGCCGTGACACGTTCAAGTTTACGTCCATCTAGATGTCTTGATACCAATAATTAATTAATTACGATCCCCAGAAATAAATTGTTAGTTTAAAAAATATGCATCAACTGTACAATGCTTCCGAAATTATAAAATACATATAAAACAGTTACCAAGACTCCGCTCATTTTATCTTGTGAAGTTTGTCTCGTACCAGTATTTCGGCTAAGTTGTGACATAAATACAGTATCAGAAATTAACAATCAGCCACGTTCATACATTCGTGAGTTTACGTTTTTCCCTCGTGCGTTTTAGATTGTCTCCTGCTATAATTACTTGGATTTTACACGCCTAGGCTTAAATTATTACATGTTTAGAAATAAAAGCAACTTTTCATGTTATAAAATATGTATATTTTGCGATTTAAAATGTTCATTGCCGACTATAAACGTTAACGTTTTTCACAATGTTTTTAGTGTTTTTAGGCCTACTAGCTAATCTTATTTACTCTTTAAGTACCCACGGTATTTTCTGGTTGTTTATGGTTGTTACGTGACGTAAATAGCGGGATGGATTCGATTTTTGAATCGTAATTTGCGTGAAAGTTTTGTATTGGACTAAATGGGAACTAAACGGGACCTGAAGAATATAGTGCAAATAACGGGAAAACGTAAATAACGGTAACGTAAATTAGGGGTTTCGCTGTATGTGTACATTGTAAAAAATTTGCCTATACCTATATAAACTTCTTTTTCGCATTTTAAAGCAAAATATTGCAAAAAAATTCCTCAAAACTTTTTCTTCACATATAAGTCGCACTTAATTTTTTCCCCACCAAATCTGGTAAAATTGCCGCGACCTACATGTGAGTAAATACGGTAATTTTTAGAGACACAAAAGGATGACTCTCTTATGTAGAGAAGCAACAAAAAGTACTGGTGAAAATAACAAGAGTACCTGAGAAATCCTAACATTTCATTGCAATGTCCCAAAAGTTTATGGATGAATATGATAAAATAAATAAAAAGCATCATGCCAGTTTTAGTATACGTATAATGATGATAACAAAAATGCCTTATCCTTCAAAAAATAAAAAAAACTAATGGAATTGCACTTCAAGAAGTAAAAACTAAATCTTGATATTTTTAAGTTGCCGGAGTCTGATTTCCGAATTTGTCAAATAATCAATCAAAATTTATATACTGACATACTTTCAATTTAAATGGTAAAACAAAGTAGTAAACAGCACAACTTTAATACTTACGCTACTTTCGATGTCTAAAAAAGGTGATGGAGAACTAAGAGATGCAGATTTTTTGGTCATCACGGCTGGAAAATCAGAAATCTTAGATTCCTTCAAGAGCTTCAAGAAAGCCTGAAAAAAAAAATTATAATAATTTAAAGATAATATTTAAAATCTACAATACAATCCCGACCATTTATCACAAATCATAGCAAACTACTTTCATAAGTAACACAGTAATTTGTTAATTAGGTGGATTTTTTGTTTTCATGAAATTTTAAGAGCGTGCATCAGATGGAGTTAAACTTTCTAATACAGTCATCCAGGATTCGGAAGATTACTACTATACTTTTACACGTTTAACATTTCTGTTGACGCATTAAAAGAATTTAAATGTTGGTGAACATTTTAAATGCATAACATTTTGAAAATATCAATTGAAAGTTGCTTTAAAAGCATACTGTAATTGCTATTTTTAGCCATTTTCAAACGGCATTGTAGCCAAGAAATATAGGCAAATCTCCATTCTGTTTTAATAGGCAAAAATTGTAGTTCCTCGCCAGAAACTTTGTCACCGCGACAAATTTTGAGTAATCTGCCTAAACCGAAGGCACTGCACACGTTTATAGCATACTGCTGGGCGCGCCGGACTGTCATGTCTGTGTGAGAATGGAACAAGAGATACTCGCGGTTCCTATCTTGGAATGCGAAGAAGCGTCAAAGAGGAGGCGAAGAAAGATTGCTTCCTGACCCGGCGCGCTGCGTAAGCTAAGATTACGAGGAAGTATTACCACCCTCGTAAATAACCAAAAGAAAGATTTTTTTGTTGCAAATTTGTAAATGTTCTATTTTCCTAACTCTGCTAATTTAATGTGTTTTAAAGGATAACTATATAAGAAAATAAGCCTAATTAAGTTGTAAGTAAATTAATTCAAAGTTAATTGCAATTTTGAATGCAGTAATAAGCCGCACGATGACTGGTTGTAGACTGTAAGGTATAACTAAGTGTCTAAATTTTGGCTGTTAGGGTGTACAGAGAGTTTCAATCCTCCAATGAATACATACGAATGTGTTGAGATGTAGCACCAAGACTTGGTGACCAAGTACTAAACAGCTTTATCGTATTTGTTAGCACTTCGAAAATTCCAATTCATAGATAGTGTTGATGATTTTGGTGGTTGCTACCAGTGTAAAAAAAAAATTAAGTACTTAATTATTTATGTCAATTACATCATATTTCTGCACGAATTAATTATTTATAACTGATTGTTGCTACAAGTTGACGCTTCATTTTCAAAGAATATCCAAAAACTTATTCCACAAAGTATTTTTTTGTAAAACCATTTCGAGAGTTCAACAGTTTAATGGTAAACGATTATTTTACCATTATAACTAAATTTATGTTATTTCTTTTAAAGGTACTGTGATTCATAATGGTTCGTGTCAAAATAATTATATAGATTATCTAAATTAATTATAGGTTATTGTCAATGTAATTAAATTGATTATAACTAAATTTGCTTCTTGATTATAGGTATAGAGCTGATTTATTCAACCTGTGAAGTTAACTCACCAATACATATTAATTTTTTTGATTGCTTGAATTAATACATTTTTCTTAAAACTTCACACCATTAAAGTATTTTATAGTCTGTAGTTAATTTGAAACCAACAATTGAGAAGGTCATTTGCAATAAAACCTGTGTTCAGAAATTAGTTCAATTGCAATTATGTAACTTTTAAGTTCCAGAAAATATTTAAATTTTAACTGGACAAATATGTGAACAATAACTTTTACATTAAAATTCTGGAACACATAATTCCTTATTAATTTTTTTTTGTATTTTGTAGGACTATATCAACTCTAAATGTACACTACTGTATCTTATTTATGTTCACGTTGTTTGTTATATTGTGTATATGTTGTATATGTGATTGTGTTAATGTATCTTGACCAGTGTTCCTTGTCGTGTGTTCTTGTTAGCCTACATTGGTAAGAATAAAATCACTGTAACTTATGTACTGGTACTTAATCATGCAATTATGTAAATTAAAATGGTTTTCATAGGATAAAATGTCTGTGCTATACAACAGGAAAACCAAGAAAAATCTCTGTGTTGCTGTAGTTTATGTAATTTTTGTTTTTCATTGTCTTTCTGTTGGTGATCGTTGTGGAAGTAACTGAGAAATCGAGTTCGAGGTAGTCCACAGGAATGACTATCACTCGTTACTAACGCACTAATTACATAATGTATAAAATTTGTGTGCGTGGGTGCCACGTGTATTACAAGTGACATTTAGTTCCATACTAAATGCCATTTTGTTTACGAAATGCGAACTGTGTTGCAATCAACACTACGTATTTTTTATTTGTACTTGTGACTGAAATTGGGTATTACTAATTTATTTATGAGAAACAAAATTGTTTGTTGAAAACACACAAAATTTGGTTCTTTTTTGAAAGAAGCAAATACATCATTGTTATTTTATACAGTAAGACTGTATTATGTACGTTGATTATAATTGATTAAAATTATGATCCATATATACTTAATTGTATAAAATGTGATCTAAGCTACTACGGAGATTGAAAAAAGAACTGTTGGCGACTTCAGCGTGTATCTTAGAGTGAAAACTACGGATCTATAACTGTCCTGCGAAATATCTTGCTTCGACTATTATGCTGGACCATGAACTTCAGGACGAGGGATAACTAAATCAAGAGCCCCATAATTCAAATTTCATAATACCTTGAAGAACCTGGGTATACATGATGATAGTCAAACTTCCAATATAGAGTTGATGTCAAAGGATCTACTGGTTATTTATACTGCTACCTACCAACAAACGCAGTGACAATGAAGAAATTTATGGAGTGTCATGAGTCATGACTATATGTTATGGTTGGACGAATAACTCCACGATATCCTTTGACTTATGTTTGGAACTACAGAAGGATTAAGTGGTATGAAGTTACTGTTAATTGACAGTGTAAATATGTATGTGAAGTGCTTTGAAATATTAGTAGGTACTCCAAACGACGTGTTGCTCTGTAGATTTATTCCTGATTAATTAACGTAAAATCAATATTATAATTTTTAATTTGCTGGACCAATTATTGTGAAGTAATTTTCTATAACTATCTTCAATGTAGAAAAGTTAATCGTAAAGTGCTTTACCCTAACTGACAAGCCTGTGCAAGCTATATCTTGTTTTATTTAACTTTGAGTTCTCTGTAATTGATTACGCTAGTCTAGAGTTGGTTTGTATAATCTCTGCTACTAATAACTGTCCAAGCAATGTCACAACGACTCATCCATCTAGTCTATACTAATATTATAAAGCTGAAGAGTTTGTTTGTTTGTTTGTTTGTTTGTTTGAACGCGCTAATCTCAGGAACCACTGGTCCGATTTGAAAAATTCTTTCAGTGTTGGATAGTACATTTATCGAGGAAGGCTATAGGCTATATTATATTATCAATAACATTAGGGATCCTTACTAGAAGTCCAATAAGTAGAGCCAAGATTTTATGGTGTTATGAAAAAGGACTTTTCGTCATTAAGAATTGTGGATTTCGTCTTTATCGTCATAAAAAATTAAAACGCATGTAATAACATGTACACACCTAGCAGAGCTGCCTTGATCAAATGTTCAATAATTCGTGGTTAGAGACTTAAAATATGCACATTAAACAATACTATGTTGAGAGTACATAAAAAATTAACAACTAAAATATTCAGTATTCTTATGCAGGTAAGTACTGTTCCTGAGTTCAGGAGAGAGTCTAAATTAATTAAAATATAAACTACAGTTAAACTTTTGTTCTATAAATGCAATATAATTAAGCTCAGGAAAAAGCCACCATTGTCAGCAGTTCAGCATTCTCTGGTTTTAGAGATCTTCTTCTGTCACTTACAACTACAGAATACTTAGAAAAAGATCTTTCTGAGTCCACATTCGTTGCAGGTATCCATATTAACTTTAAAGCAGCAGCTGCAAATTCAGGATAATCCGCTTTCATTTTACATAGTATGTCCACCATGTCTATGTAGTTCACATGCGGTTTCTTCTGCTCTTGGGAAACCAGGTTTTGGAGTGTTATGTAGCCTGTCGCTACAGAGGTCTTCTGCACCTTGCAAAGGAAAGGTAGGTTCCCAATATGTTTCTGGAATTCTTTTTCCTCCACACGAATGTTTCCTACATTTTGAGGATTCATTAGAGCGCTGATTCCCAGAAATAGTTGACGAGATGGATCAGTGTTCACCAGATCAATCAGTTTTATAAGACTGAGTTTAGCTGTGTTCTTGAACTGCTCTTTAAGGGCTGCAGAGTTGACAGTTTTCATTTCAGCCAAAATGTCTTCAACATTTTCAGGAAATATTCCCTTAGCCAAGACATCAAGAGTAGTTTGCAGTTTACTCAATTTTGTGCACAACTGATGAGCAGTAGGATACTTTGTTCCTTCAAGAAAATTAATTAGCTCTACAAAGGTGTTACAGTTTTGAGCCACAAATGTAAGAGTGGCCTCAAGACATTGTAACTCTTCCTTCTGGAGTCCCTTGATATATTTAACACCAGAGTTATCTTCGCTAAGCTGCTCAAAGAATTCCACAATGTCGTGCAGATGGAGTGCGAGGTATGATACAGATTCAAACCATGTGTTCCAACGTGTAACAACTGGCATGGGGAATAACTTGACCAGAGCCTTGTTTTCTCCATGTTTCTGGAGAAGAAATTGAAGGTATGCATGCCTCCTCTTTCTGGTGTTAAGAAAGGCCATCTTTACCTTACAAACGAAGAGGTTCAGTTCTTCCAAGTTGATTTGCCAGATCTGCCCAACAATGTTTACTTTATGGGCCCAACATTGTATGTGGTACATGTGGTCACCAAATACACCTTCAAGGGTGCCAGCAGATTTTGTCATGTACCTGGCACTATCTGTAACATACGCAATTATGTTTTCTTCCTTGACTTCATATTTGGAGCATACATCAATCACTGCCCGAGAACAACAAACAGCATTTGCTGCATCAAGGACACAAGAAGCCCCTAAGATAACATCTTGTTCAGCACCTGGTTTCAGAATTTTAAACAAGATGTTGAAAACACAATTATTACTCTTGTCAGTGGTTTCATCTGCGAGTATGACCACATCTTGCCCCAAGAGCTGCTGCTTGATTTCCACTTCTTTTTTCTCTCTAAGTAGGGGAATGTACTTTTTCCTCATCCAATCCGCTGTTGGAAGATCACCAGCACCACTTACATGCTTCTGCATCCATGCAGTCAGCTTGCTGTTGTCAAGTTTCTCAAGAGGAATACCTGCAGCTACAAAGGCTTCAACAGTTTCGAGAACAAAATCTTCCTTTTGTTTTTTGGCGCATATTTGAGCCACTCCTGCTTCTGGGATAGAAAGCTGTCGTTTCAAAGTGCATGGGGATCGTTTAGCTTTTACATGTTTGTCGCTAATTATGTGCTTGTTTACCGTGTCCTTACGTTCATGCTCCAAACGGCAATTACAATATTTACAGAAAAGTATTTTTCCGTCACTGACATATAATCCCTCATTCTTAAACTCGTCAGCACGTGATGCCGCAGTAGCTTTATTTTTCGGCATGATTAAGAAATTTAGCTTTCATTTATGCACGTCATTTGTAAACAAAGCCCAGGGGTACCAAAAACTAGTATTTACTGAAGTTGTAGCGAAAAAATAAAACGCGGGAAGCCTACTTTTTACAGGCGAGAGAGCCTTATACCCGAAGTAATAGGTTAGGTTATGTCAGGTCAGTGAAATAAATGTTTTTATTTATTTTCCGGAAGGTTTGGGTAGGTAAGCGTTATTTAAAATATTTAATGACCGTAAAATAAATAAATCCTTGCAATATGGTGCTTTTTCATTAGCGATCGGAAAACTTCGATTATGTTACGATTTTGGCTCTCTCGCCTGTGAAGAGTGAAATGAAAATGAAGGCTGCATGGTAAACTGCTTATTCAACAAGCACACAAAATTGCGTTACAGTGAAATTTCATTAAATATCAAGTGATCATTAAATATCAATATTCGCTTTTATTTTATTTTCATACGTATTTATTTAATGAATGCAGTTTTTGTTCACGTGTATTTTTCAAAGCATCCAGCAAACAAGGCGCTGAGATTTTTCACGTTGTTGTGTTTGTTAACTTGTTAATTTTTGTTTACGATCGTCAGTTGTTAATATTGCGTGATCTCTAGTGGCTAGATGCGTTTAAAAACCCTAACCTAACTCCGATAACGATCTTTTTTTTGTTCGTGAAATCGTCAATTTTTGTGATATCTTGTAATTTTTTAAGATGAATAATTAACGCATTAAATAACCACCACACTGCAGTTGGATGACGACCATTTCTTCTACAAACAGATACGGAATTTTTGTCAATCAACCAATAGTCGGTAGTTAACGATTTAAATCAATATTGAGGTGTTTATTTGTGGTTAGAAAACATTTCGCATTTTTCGCGGTTTGGGATGAATTTCGCGTGAAAATTCGCGATTTCGCATAAAACCATATAATCTTGGCTCTACCAATAAGGTAACCCAAGGTGTAAAAATATGACCCAAAAAAATCCTTACACGGCGTGCGCTGCGAAACAAAACAATGTACTACCACTTTGCAGAACATATAATTGTCTTCAAAAAATATTGCGTAACCATATGTCTTACTATTGTAGTTATCTCACAATTAGTGTTTTCTTTTATTTTTTTAAATAATTAAAATGCAGTCGCTTCAAAAACTCTTTGTGTACCTTGGCATTAATCCTTATCAAAATAAATTACTGCATATTCAAGACGAATTCAATACCTTTCTAGAACTTTTTGAATTATTCAATTTGGACGTTTCATTCAAAAGATATCGCGATATTTAAAATGTAAGTATTAGTGTTGTAGCCAAATAAGTATTAAGTATTGCACGCGCATGTATGACTAGCATTGAAGACCTAATCTCTAAAGTGTACCCAGATGTAGTCCATATAGAAAACAAAGACTACCAGTGGATGTGTCAAAGGGCAATATTGGCAGCTAGAAACAGTAGCGTTGACGACATCAACAACATGATACTGGGTAAACTTCCAGGAGATAGAGTGAACTACAGGTCCATTAATAAAGTAATGAATCAAGAAGATGCAGTACATTATCCACAAGAATTTTTAAATTCTTTAAATCCGAGTGGCCTTCCTTCACATTCACTCAAATTAAAAACTGCCTGTCCAATTGTGCTGCCAAGAAATCTTAAACCACCACATTTATGCAACGGAACCAGACTCCAAGTAAAATTCCTTCATGATAACGTGATTGGTGCTACAGTATTGACTGGTCCAGCAGTAGGGCAAACAGTGCTGATACCTGGCATACCTATGATACCAACGGATTTGCCTTTTCACTTTAAGCGAATTTAATTTCCGGTGAAGGTATCGTTTGCGGTAACAATTAATAAGGCCCAGGGACAAACATTTAAGTACGTAGGAATATATTTACACCAAGAGTTTTTTTGGCACGGGCAACTATATGTTGCTCTGTTGAGATCTGGTTCGGGAGAAAATCAATTTCTACTTCTGCCGGAAGACAAAACTAAAAATATAGTTTACGCAGAAGTACTTTAATATACCATTGGTTATGAGTGTTTTGAGAATAACCTAAAACTGTGCATCTACCATATTATCTCAGAAAGTCACAATACCCCACAACAAAGTCCATACGGACAAAGTCGCGGGCACTGCTAGTATATTCATAAATTAAGAGGTAAAAAAAATCCCAGATAAAGCAAATTAAATGAATTTAAACTAATTTGGAATGTTAATATCTCCGACTTTGATTTTACATTGTTTCTCATAGAGAAAACTGAACCTTGTAATTTGACGATATGTACTTCATGTTAAATTCAGTGTCACATCCAGAGGTTAGAGAAATATACAGATGGAGGATAAGGTCTGACTTTAGACGAAGGGGTTTAGATTATCGTATTTTGTCCGTAGTATTTAAAGATCATCAAAAGAAATTGGTTGTCTGTAAAGTCGGTTTATGTACGATAGTTTAACATGACGTCATAACAATACATTGATGAAATGATTGCATACTTTATGAATAAAATTGAATCATTTTTATTGAATTATCAGTATTTTGTATGGATACAAAGGAGGAGTGAAATGAAATCCACAATTTAATTGATAAATTTACTTTTATTTGCACTCATTAATTCAAATATGTTTATTACTTTAACGAACAGATTATTTTAAAAATAACTTTTTGAATGAAAGTGATTGTTTAATTGAAACGTTCAATTGGCTCCATAAAATAGTACCTATATTCCCTTGCACGTCTGTTAGGCGATTCAACTTGATATTAAAATTTCTACATATGTATTTTTAAAATTCTCTTTTGTGTTTCTTTTTGTTTATTGCTCTTTATTTTGAAAAAATGGAAAAATAACCAAAAAAATTAATTAATAAAAAATAGTTTAGTTAAAGTACTAAATTTAAAAGCTTATTTTGAAAAGCCCGCCTTATCCTATTTAATAGTAGATTCATAGACCAAACGAGTGGAAGATAGATGCGGCACAAGCGTACAATGAACATAACGGGACAATGAGTAATCCTTTTTCGTGTGTGCAGCCGGCGTTCATCGATTTATTAAACGTCACGTCAAAAAATTCATTAATTAATAAAAAAAATTGGTTGTCTGTAAAGTCGGTTTACGGACGATAGTTTAACGTGACATCATAACAAAACATTGATGAAATGATTGCATACTTTATGAATAAAATTGAATCATTTTTATTTTAATATTAAAAGAATAAACACTTGAAATTATACTAGTAATCAGATTTTTAAAATGCAAGAATAATTAACCTTTATTGCCGAAATTGTTGTTGTTATAAGCAATGAAAACCACATTAACTTTTCACTTCACTTTATAAACAGTCGACGAAACAGTTCACGTGTAGATGACTTGTAATTAATGTTAAAAACTGGCGTTTAACTATAAAGTTTAAATATAATTATGAACAAGTTTTCATATAAATAAACTGTAATCAAATATCTATCAATTATATGAATCACTATAATTTTTTAGTCAATTGTAACATAAACTATTATTACTGCACTCGCCGACAGTGTAACGGAACACAGCGTAACGGAACAATGAGCATAACGGGACACAGCATAACGGAACAATGAGCGCAACGGGACACAGCGTAATGGAACAATGTGTGTAACGGGACACTTTTTCGTGCGTGCAGCCAGAGTTCATCGATTTATTAGACGTCACGTCAAAAATAGTTTAGTTAAAGTACTAAATTTAAAAGCTAATGATTAATTAATTAATAAAAAAATAGTTTAGTTAAAGTACTAAATTTAAAAGCTACTTTTGAAAAGCCAGCCTTAACCTATTTAATATAATAGTAGATTCATAGGCCAATCTAGTGGAAGAGAGATAGATGCGGCACAAAGGTACAATGAGCGTAACGGGATAATGAGTCATCCTTTTTTGTGCGTGCAGCCGGCGTTCATATATTTATTAGACGTTGTTACGTCAAATATTTAATATTTGCACTTATTGAAATCATTACCTAATTTGAAACATTTTCTATCATAGTTCCTAGTTACGCATTACAACTATTTCAAAATGTATTCAAGTTAAAGTGTGGTTTGTATTATAACACCATTTTTACTTTTGTGATTATAATATATTTAGGGATGGGTTGAGTACACATTTTTATCGATTCCGATACCGGTACCGATTCCTAAATTTCGATTCTCGATTCCGAGTCATTCCAGTTTTAGATTCCTGGTAATTCTGGACACATAATTAAAACTACTTAAAGAAATGAATGCATTACATAATGATAATAACATGCATAAAGGATAATTATAAACTTAGGATTAAATGTTCAGGTTTTTTTTTCAACTACCAGTGAAGAAGCATCTTCACATAAAGTTTATTTGCTAGTACTAGGCTGTGCACAAAAAAGTTCAACATTTACACAAGGTTCTTTAACAGGCGATAATGCCGATAACATAACATCTTTGTTCAAAATGGGTTCAAAGGTAGCACTACTTTTTTCTGTGGTACCTTTTGACTTAGTTGGTGACAGTGCTGTAAACAAAAGTTTACTTTTCTTCAAAGACTGTTTTTTCTGGTAGTAATGTGTGCCGGGATTTCAAATGCTTCATTAAATTGGTTGTAGATTTGGAAGTACCGCCCCATGAAATTTGCGCACTACAATGATTACAAATTGCATATTTATATTTGTCATTTTCACTATTGATGCGAAAATGTGCCCAAACTTTAGACATGTTGATACAACAATATCAGACCAGTCTGCGAACATTCGTTTTACTAACAAACTAGCAAAACACTTGAAAATAGTTTTAGCAAAACAATATTTGTGCCAAATAAATAGCATATGCAGTAACCTCAATAGCACGACAGTGAATTACTGTTTTACTTTGCAAGTAATAAACACGAGCCTCTGTTGGCGGTATGGCCAGAGAATTCTTTAAAATCGATTGTTGCTTTCATTATACAATTTGTCCCGTAAGCAACGAATCGATACGTTTCGACTTGACTTTGTTTTATGGGGACCAGATGTTTTGTGGAGGCCATCATCCTTGAATGGATCAAAAGTAAGATGGTGACGACACGTGATGTGATCTCGTTTCATAACCGTCACTTTCTTCACAAAAAACAATGGACTTTACCAAACTGTAAATAAAATTAATTAGTCTTTTTACAATTTATTTACGTCTAATACATGAGTGAGGAATAATGTTCTTCGATCGTGGAGTTTTAATTAGAGGTTAAACATGCCCGGTAACATTGTTTTTATTTTTTTTTAATTCGTTTAAAATTAATATTTAATAATAATGAGCATTATTAGGAATTTTATGCGCATATGGCAGGTAAGATATATTAAAATATGGAAGAAAAGCTCAGACGAAAATATATTACTACTGTATTTGCTTAACTTAACCGATACCTAACCTACCTTGCCCTATTTTAGTACCCAATACTGAGTACCCAAATTTTTTAATAATTGGTGGTATCGAGGAATCGGAGAATTGAATCGACCCATCCCTAAATATATTAATATGAAACAAGACTAAATAGGATGAGTGAATCACTGGAGTGTACATATATACGTATGCATAGCACTGTGGCTGTGGCTCGCATCGGTTATTGTGCGTCCATGGTCGTGGGAAGGGTTTATCTTGACATGGGGCCCGCAAGGTGGGGGGAAGAAAGATAACACCTCATGAATGGTGTGGAGAAGACCGTACGAGAGTGATAACTGACACATTTTTGTCTCCTCCTTTTGCTCTCTTCGCGGTCACACACACACACACCCAAATACAGGTACCAGGCGCGAGCTGAGAACTTGCTGCTCCGATGAACGCTCTTAAATTGCAGAAATAAAACAAATTTTAAAGTTAAGTTGCTAAATGCCTCAAATAAAGCACGAAATACCATCAATTTTATTTGAATTAATAAATTATCTTAAAATGTGTACGTATGTGCATGCATCTGCGTATGTGTTAAGGATTTTGATGTGAAAAGTGGGGGGTGGGTTATTTCTATTGACAGCAAGGTCATTTAGATATGGTAAGCAGAAAGGGATGCTGAAAAAGTGATGGACATTAAATATAAAAAACATAATTAAATATTATTTAAATGTAAATGAATGTTTTTTTGAAAATAGTAAGCTTGGCTTCAGCCTACGACTACCTTTTTTTTTATTCCCATCCAGTTTCACAAGTTTAGGACACCTGATATGTGCAAGTGCTCAAATGCACATGCACACAAAAAGAGGAGAGGGGTGAGAGGTGTTGTTAAAAAACAAAGATATCTCGACATACCTGCACAGATTTCTTGAGATCAAACTTTGCTTGCATGAAGAACATGGTGGTGTTCTTCTTAGTCTTTGGTTTCTTAGGAAGAACCGAGATAAAGATGGGCGCCGAAGATTTGTCCAGGAGGCTTGCCGGGGCCACAAGCTTCTGCATGGCTAACTTGTTGATGCGTATTCTCTCCACACTGCTGCCTGCCACCCTCTTCCACAGCTTGTACACTAGGAGGTACCTCACGTACATCATCGTCTGCAGTGAAGATGGCTTCGCCGAACCAACTACCTTCCTGTGAACAATACCAGATAGACATTACATCACAGCCATGGCATTACAGACATACATAACAAGAAATCATAGTGATAAGACTATACCAACCAAACCAGAGTTCCCACACACTTAATATAACGCAGTAATACTGAAACTTTTTTTAAGTCAGCACATTTAAAATACCTAATTGTAGCTGTACCATATTTAAATATCTGAGAAATATGTCTTAATAATTAATTCAAATATTAAAGAAAAAATGTGATAAAAAATTAAATATACCTTCAGTCATTTAAAATAACATACAATGTTTTTTTAAGTTTTCTTAACTACTTCTAGTTTTTTTTAATTATCTTAATCCTTATATATATATATATATATATATATATATATATATATATATATGTGTGTGTAATTATGTCATATTGTAAAATACAAATTACATCAGAAACAGAATGTGAAATTGGGGACCATCATCAATTTAACTACTGTTGTGTAATTTCAATATAATGAATTATACGTGCTTAAGGGATACTAATACCATGCCTTAAATATTAAATCCAGTGATTGTAATCCCTAATCAAAGGTCAATGATCATAATTGAGTAACTATATGAGCACAATGCTACAAATTCCATACACAATATAAATATATAAAATAGAATAATATTTATAAATATTACATCCATGATCTCTAATTATTTACAATGATTACAATATCACCAATAACTACATGCATATAATATCATCTTGGCAAAAGTAATAATATTCATTAGGAACTTGCATTTCTACGAAATGTATATGCAGTTCCTGATATAAACTACACTGATATTTCCTTAATTTATTCTGTCTCTGGCTTTTCTCAGTCAGACAGAAGATTGTCAGGAGTACTGAGTTATAATACAAGTTAGAAATTATTCTTAAACATTTACTAATCAGGAATTTTGCTAATCTTGCAGATCAATACATCTGTATCCATTTCCAACCAAAATAATTATATACAGGATAATTATAAAGTCCGTGAAACATTCCATAAAATCGGTACAGCGAAATGGAAAAGAATTACGTAACAAATTATATACCACGTGAAAGAACAACTCTCAAAGTTTTTTTGAATGTAGCACCAAAAAGCTATTTTAAAAAACAACCGACAGGGGCGCTAGTGCATGTAGTTGCTGAAAATGGCTGCGAACCAGGCAGAGAAAGCCTTTTGTGTGCTTGAATACGACCGTAGCGAATCGGTAGCGAGTGTCCAAAGAGCTTTCCGTGGCAATTTTAACAAAACACCACCATTTTACAATAGCATAATGAAGTGGTACAAGAAATTCTAGGAAGACGGCTGTTGGTGCGATGCAAAACGGTCGGGTCGGCCAGGCGTGTCACAACAGACAGTGGTTGTGTACGGGACGTGATGGTGCAGAGTTCCAAGAAGTCAACTTATCGGGCTAGTGCATAATTGAACATCCCTCAGCCAACTGTGTGGAAAATTCTTCGTAAGCGATTAAGAGTGAAGTCGTACAAATTACAGCTTCTGCAAGCCATCAGCCACGATGACAAATTGCTCCAACTGCAGTTCTGCATTGCCATGCAGAACAGTCTTGAAGATGATGACTTCGCAAGCAAATTAATATTCAGTGACAAAGCCACTTTTCATCTCTTAGGAAAAGTCAACAGACTCAACACACGCATATGGGGGACAGAGAATCCACATACAACTCTCGAACACGTCAGAGATTCGCCAAAAGTTAACGTGTTCTGTGCCATGTCAAACAAGACAGTTTATGGCACCTTCTTCTTCGCTGAGAGAACTGTCACTGGTATCACCTACCTCGACATGCTACAATTGTGGCTTATGCCACAACTTGAAGCTGATAGCAGGGACTTTATCTTCCAACAAGATGGTGCTCCACCTCATTACCACCATGTGGTACGAGATTATCTGAATGAGACGTTGCCACATCGCTGGATGGGCCGTGGGGCGGCCGCTGACCAAGTGCTACTCCCGTGGCCACCACGATCACCGGACTTGACACCTGCGATTTTTTCTTGTGGGGATACATCAAGGATAGTGTTTATGTTCCACCTCTACCACAGAACCTTGACGAATTGAGACACCGCATCGTAGCAGCTGCTCTTACCATCACTCCTGATATTCTGGGTCGGGTATGGGCAGAATTGGACTATCGATTAGATGTGTGTCGTGTGACGCAAGGTGGACACATAGAACATTTATAACTAGTGAAAAAAAAACTTTGAGAGTTTTTCTTTCACGTGGTATATAATTTGTTACATAATTCTTAGCCATTTCACTTTACCGATTTTTTTAAATGTTTCACGGACTTTATAATTACCCTGTATTTACTGTCTAATTTTGGAAATTAACATCATCAAAAGTATTCAATATGATCCAACAAATAAATTTAAGCATTATAATATTGAAACATACCGTTTTTAAATTGCATTATCGTCGCACAGTTATTTTAGTGTGTCAAAAATCGGAAAAAAAAATTCTAGCATAATAGTTGCTTGACGTTTTTGGTCCTGCTGCTAGATCCTGAGCGCTGTCTCTAGGTAGTAAACATGATAGGTTAAAGCACCGTGGAACAGTATTCGGTTTTCAAGTTGCTGCCAGGCAGTTTGGTAGTTATAATGGGGAAAATACAATATGTATTACAATTTCAGTGAAACTTGCTTAACATGCACCCGCCAAATATGATTTCCCGTCCAATATGGCCACATGTTTTGGTTATGCTATTTTCTTGATAAATTATACGTTACTTTTTTCCATGTCAGATGTTGCCAATAAATTTCTTTTACCGTACAAAACAAATTATTTTAAAGTTGAAATCTATTATTATATTTCCGTTTACTTATTGAATTAATAGGAATACAAAGTTGTCCTATGTATAAATTTTCTTTTAAAGACGTTTTCAATAACCTTTATTTTTTTGACTCAGTCGCAGTTTGTACTGGGTATAAAAAAATTGTAGCCAGCGCTAGTTGACATCATTAATGTTTGGTTACGTTGATGATCATATAGAGTGCTCACACATAGTTGAGTATCAATATTGATATCTTGCCGATTGCATGCATTGCACGCGCTCTGTCTCGTGCCGAGTTAACTACATTTGATAGCCTGCACTCTTTCATAGTTAGTGTGCACTATGATGATAGTTATGCTTTTCAGCTCTGTTTTAGTTTTGGTTCTTCTATTTAAAGTTGAACAAAATATGTTTTTGCATCAAGACTTATTAATTTAAATTGTTTGGCATGATTTTGTATACTATTCTTTTTAATTAAACATATTTTCCATGTAATAGGTTTTGCTTTATAACTTTATCTCAACAAAACTGCTTTTTTCCAAATAAAATCGCAACCCTACTTTTCAAACTTTATGTTGGTATAAAATGTGTGACGAATATGGGATTAAAAAATGGTACTTATCTGTATTTTCCATGCTTATTCATACCATACTCAGTCCAACTGATAAACTAGCCATAACATAATTACTTCTCTGCCAAATATGAAAACAAATAATCTGTATTCTTGATGTTTAGCAAATATTGATAGATTTCAACATTCACATATTCATGTTAATGAAGTTGGCAAAATGGCAGCATGAAAAGTTTCTCCATATTCAAAACCAAAACTGTTGTCCTTAGTTACATGTTTTGGAATAATAAGCCATACATTACATATATTCAACTTAGTAACATACAGTTTTACACAAAGAAAACACACATTATTACTGAAAACACTTATAAAAGAAACTGCTTTTCTGCAAAGACAAACAAAATAAAGTTAGCTATTTCTAAGTACTATTGTAATTTTGTAATGTGTTAACAAAAAGAGAGGTATAACCGTAATAAAATGATATAACAGAGTAACTGTATTTATTTTTAAATCTTGGACACATTTCTCTGGAATACCACAGGTCATGATCCAAAATCTTCTCAGGCACACCAGTGCACTCTGGCACTCACTTTTGAGAACCACTGCTCTAAACAATTTCTCAGTTTTTTTCTCTGTCCAACCAAACATTATTCCTGCTTCATCAAACTTGCAAGATACCATAAACATATTATATATTTTTCAAAACACTTTCAACCAAACATAACATCTCAAATTAGGCAATACACATTTACACTGCAATGTTCTCCCTCAATGCCTTGCAATTAACAATGCCAGTATGTAATATAAAATAACTAAATTTGGTAACACTTTGAAACTACACATTATTGATTGTGATCATGTTAATAATGACTAGCAAAATTTGACCAATTTCAAATGATTGTATCTTTTTACAGAAGATCTATTGTTTATCTTACATTTAATTAATGATGAAACAGATGGGTTTTTAAATATGTATGAATATAAGATTAAAATACAGATTGTTTTAAGACAATAGACGAACACAATGGTGTTAAAAATTATTAAAACAGTATAGTAACATTCTTCCGATTACCCCCAGTTTTCATGCTCTCCATATTTTCCTTCTATGCAGGATCCCCACAAACTTGAGAAAAATATACTTTTTCGTGAAATAATGGTTAAATGAGTTCATTTAAACAATTCAAACTCAAATGATATGTCCATTACAGTAAATAAAATTTTTTTAATGTAATTTATTCTTGCATATGAATCATAACACAATATTCGTAACAATAAAAGCGTCTTTGCTTATCGCATGAAGGTCACTCGTGTAGTAACTATCCATTTATACATCTGACTATTACACTCACTCTTAACCCCCCTAGTTTGTGGTTTCTGAAGTCCATGCTTATCAGTCTATCCGTCTTTTCTTGCTATCATTACGTAAGGATATTTAGGTTAATTCATACATGGATTCTACCTTTAAGTATACCTTAATATCTTTCTTTACATAAAATTTAACTTTATTTCAAAGACAAAAAATTAAATTACTGACATGACCACAACTTTAATTATCACTAGTAATTTACATAAAATAAATATAAGGACAAACCCAATAATTGGTGCACAGATTTTTTCATGATGTTTGGTGAATAATCTTGCCTTCAGGATAGTCTCCAAAATATGGATTTCAGAGTTCCCTGAAAGAAACATAGAAACATATATCAAAATCAAAATATTTTGTGCCTGGGAACACAAACATGTAGCCACAATGTTTAAAGAATGAGCAAGCAAAATAATAAACTTGTACAGTTCTTTCACTATCAATTTTCATTATGGTAGTGTCCAGAACATAGTCATAAATTAAAAATTTTAAATTGTGTATAACTATCCAAAATATTTCCCACATGCATATGATACAAAAATCAGTTTTAGCATTGCCGTGATGGAAGTATGCCCGAATTTCCCCTCCACCTTTCACCAAACATGAGGTAAACATGCATATCTTTTATGCTAGTGTTGGCTGTCATAAAAAAAAAGTTTACTTCATTTTAGTTTTTCATAACTTTGTATTTCACATGTCATTCAGTACATTTTATCAATGGATTTTTATTATCTGTAAATGATTTTAAAAGATTGCCATTATTTGCAAGTACAGTGTAAACTCTACATAACGACACTTAACGGACTGAGCATTTTTCGGCGTTATAGAGAGTGGTCGTTAAGTGGAGAGAAATAAATAATATCATTTTAATTTTACTATTCTATAATAATATGTACAGTAAAACCTCATTAATACGAATCCGCTTAGTACGAAATTCCCGTTTATGCGAAGTACTTTCACAGTTCTGGAAAATAAAGTATGATTTCCTATGTTATTCAGTACTTTTAATACGAAATACGGTTAATATGAATTACAAAGTTGTTTTGATCCCTCAAGTAGCTGTTAACGTGTAAAAGTAAACGGTTAATACGAATTTCACCGCCGAAGTCTAAAGTAAATCGTCTTCATAACCTTCATGTAAACAAACGTTTCTCCAAAGATACATGTATGTATCCTACAGCGCAAAATGGTCGAAAAACAAGATGAAAAGTTCAACTCTAGTGGCGATGTTAGTAACTAAACTAGAAAAGATGCCATGTTGTAAACGGAAAACGAAAAGGAAAGAACTCTATACCTTATTAATATTAGTCGTCGGAAGTGTACATTAGTAGAAGTTTAAACAATCTATGGAAAAAAGTTCTGATATTTTCCATTGTTCACGCGGGAAGCCTACAACTCACGTAGTTTCGGTTCACTGCAAGAATTTCCGAAAATTTCCAAAGTTTTGCGTTTTGGTATTAACGCCACTTCAGCCGCTAAATCAGAAGTTTCCAATGAAAACAAGCATGTTGTGACTGACCTAACCTATCCTAACCCTTAGATTTTTTAATTTCAATTTTTGAGAGAAATCCGAAGTTGCACAAACGTGGTAGGGAACCGAAACTACATGAGTTGTAAGCTACCGTGTTCACGCACGTGTATCTTAACCTCAATTTTGAGTGTTAGTTGTTTTGTAATATGACTGCGAAACGTAAACGCAACAAACTTACATTGCAAGTTAAAGTTAAAATTATCGAAGAAGTAGACAATGGAGAGAGAACGAAAACTGAAATTGCGAGAGAATTTAACATCCCGCAGTCGTCGTTGTCGACAATACTAAAAAATCGTGAAAAGATTGAATCTGCTTTTGCAAGTTCGTGCAGATTATCAACAAGAAAAAGAATGCGAGGCCCAAAACATCAAGAAATGGAAGCTACCTTGTTGCAGTGGTTTTAAGAAATGTGTGCAGCAAACTTGCCAATTTCTGGACCTATGATTCAGAAGAAGGCAGACTACCTAGCATTGAGGTTAGTAATTTCAGACTTCAAGTTCAGCAATGGTTGGCTACAACGGTTTAAGGATCGCAACAATCTTGTTGGCAAAACTATGTGTAGGGAGTCGGCAGCAGTAGATACGACCAAAGTTAAATGTGGTAAACAATGCCTATAAGAAAAAGATAGTACAAACCAGAATTGATGCTTTTTTTAAACCAAATGTTTGAATAGAAAATGTGTCATGAATGCAAGTTTATTGAAGTTTGTATTATGATTTATTCTGTAAGTGTTGCATTGTGTTTATTTTCTTCAGTGTTTACATATTGTCATGCATGTAGTGAAGCCAGCTTATACTACCAACGGTGTGTATAATTTTCTTTATTATTGTAAATATAGGCATTTAAAGTTCAATCAATTTTTTTTGTCACGATATCCCAATAGTTTGGTTAATACAAACCCTCGTTATTACAAAGTGCTAAAATTATGGTCCCTTCAGGTTTGTAATAATGAGGTTGGACTGTATTTACTAATATAGTACACATTTTACACACGAACATTAATATTCATACAAATAACGACACTTATTGCGTAAAGTCTGTTAATTTTGTCTGATGTTTTTTGCTGCTCCAATATTTTAAATGTATTTTCTTATGTTTCTTCTTATTTTAATTACATTTTCTTTGTTTTTCCATATTGTAGACATGGTAGAGCGACTAAATCCAAAACGTCTTCCAATATCACTGATCTTTTCTCCCGCCTCTATTGAGCGTATTAATAAAACTTTTTCGTCAATACACAAAGATTTTCGTTTACTCGCCATATTTACAGTTCAAAATTCTGTAAGTAACTGCGATAATGATAACGTGTAACGACTTGACAAAAGTCTAGTGACCGAGGTAAACATGTGCAAGTTCATCATACAAAAACCAAAAACAACATTTCTTAGAATCTCTGGTACATCAAAGTAAACATGTGCTAGATAATAAAACAACAAAACAGCAAACAAAAGAATGTACACAGCTGCAGTTCTTATCAACTTCGGCAACTTAGAAAGTACTGCTTAATGATTTATAATGCCGTATTGTTGTAGTTAAAAAGAGTGAGTGTGACGTTATATTATTATTATTGTATAGAAAACAAGGTAAACCAACCAAAGTCAACCAATTTTGACGTTTTAAGGAGTTTGTCGTTAAATTGAATGATGTTATAAAGAGTTTACACTGTATACTGAGTTAATTACTTTTGGCAGTCATTAAATTCAGCCAAAACTGAAAGTACATCCTACTTATATTATAAACGCGAAAGTTTGTAAGTATGGATGGATGGATGTTTGTTACTCTTTCACGTAAAAACTACTGAATGGATTTGAATGAAATTTGGCCTATAGCTAGCTTATAACCTGGATTAACACATAGACCCCATATTAATATGAAATTCCATTCCTAAGGGAGTGAAAAAGTGATAATTGAATTTTATAACACAAAAAATCATAGGTCATAGACATACAAATAGTGAGTGAGTGTCATTTCTCTATGTCTGCCACACGATCATACACATAGTAAGGTCTGGCAAATTCATATTTTTCTCCTTGGTGAGACCAGTCCGCTTAGTGGAGCTCGCAGCGGCTAGCAAAATAAAGGCGCTAATAACAGTTTTGTTCTTAACTTCGTCAATAGATAGAGTTGCCTTGAATTTTAAACGCACCATCATTTGATGCGTTTGTCATGACTTTAATTTTCGTTTGTTTGTGCCGTATGCGTTTCTATACCATTCATCCGATTGCGATGAAATTTTGGTTATTTGTTATGCGCATGCCCATGAAGGTTACTGAGACAGTATAACTATTTTTCAATAGTTGGAGCACGAATCGTGTCAAAAAATGTGTTTATTTCATTTTATATAGCGGCACTTTGTCTGTTTTTGTTGTATAAGTGCGCACGCATGACAATTTATTTAAATATAAAAGAGACACAGAGATAGAGTGATATATACAGTCAAATCTCTCTGAAACGACCCCTCACGGTTCCCAGGAATAGGGTCTTAATAGAGGGGGGTCGTAATAGATGTTTTCCGAAATTTTTAGTTGATTTCAACACACCCCCCCCCCCCCCTTCCCAAACCGCTACCTACTCGCTAAGAAACCAGCCGTACAATGGCAGGATGCTGTCACTCACAATGCTAGACGGCTTTGCTTTGAACCCACTTCAACCTTCACGACAAGTCCGTCGCCCTAAAGGCCACCTCTAAAGAAAATATGTCAAAAGACAGTTTATTTTTACTGGTTAATTTACATGTACGTTTTCTGCTTGCTGTAGTTAAATACACTAGAACCCCGATGTCACTAACCCCGGATTTAACAAAGTAGTGATTTTACAAATACATTCTCGGGAACCGTCAAAAAATTGGACATTTTGACCAAAATGTGAAAATCAGAAAAAAAATAAAAACGAAATGAAAGATCATTAAAATCTGTTAATTTTAACACACAGCATATTTTTGTGTCTGCTTTAATACTTCCAATAATGTTCATGTAAGAATAACAAAAAACATAATGGGACATTTCCTTTAAAAATATGGCAGCGGTAGGTTCTGCAACGCGAGTAGGCGCACACGAAGCTCGCCCGGCTGGCTGGCGGCAGCGGCTTCATGATGCATAAGCTCACCCCTCCCTCCCCTCGTTAACATTCTTCAAGGGTAGCTCATCCCTCCCAGACATACAAACCATCTAGTGTCCCTTATAACACCCCAACTTCGCTCCCCTTTGAAAAACCTTCAGTGAGAAAATGCTCTTTTCACCCTCTCTTCTCCTGTAAAATTTGGCTATTATGAATGGGGTACTAAAGCGGTGGGGGAGAGGTAAGATCGTTGTAAATATTTTCGGACCCCTCCCTCCGCGCCAAACACGCCCAAAAAAAGTATGTCAAAATATGTCACATTTCACACCAAGTTCGAGTTCAGTCATCTCTGGCAAGGAATTTACAAGCTTTCAAAATTAAATATAAATGTATTTTAATAGCAAGGGTCCTATGAAAAGGAATATACCAAATAAAATCAAGCTGCTGTCACCAAACAAAGCATAAAACGGCCCCGTAGTCACTTCGTTATTGCTCGCGCGAGAGGTAAGACGTGGAATGTTAGAAGAAAGATAAATGCGGGAGAGACAGACGGCAGCCAGTGTATTTCCTGCGTGGGGAATAAATGGCGTTGCCTTTTTTTTATGCTGGGTGAAGCGACCTTTTTCTGTCAACCCACGGGAAAAGATAATTGCTTGAACTGTCAAAATAAACATCGCTGCGGCAGTTAAAACAAGTCGAGACGGGCGTGCATCCAGTCGGTCGCTGTGTATATCTACTCGAAAAACATAACATCTCAATTCATAACAAGATTCCTTATAACCTACACGTATTGCCGGATGTTTTCAGCCTGATCCATACAAGTTCTTTAGCCACGTTTTAAATGAAAACAACTGGCGGGCCAGTGTTGTGCCCTGTTTTGCGGACACATAAAGCTTTTATCAATTTGCTGACAGTTTTAACATATTTTTACTCTCGTTAAAATGAAGCAGATAACGTGATTTGTGGAATGGGGATTGTCAAGCGCTGACAGCGGTCGACAGGAAGTGGTATCTATTTTTAGATATGCGCTGCCTACGGCAGTACAGCACTCGGCAAGAGAAACACAGTAACACACTACTCACCACAAGAAACTTATTTTCTGTCCGATTTTCTTTGGATTTTCGGCAATTTTTTCACGGTTCCTCGAAATCAGGTTGTAATAGAGAGGTGGTCGCAATAAATGGGGTCGCAACAAAAAGGTTTTAGTGTGTGTGTGTGTGTGTGTATATATATAGTGAGATAGAGAGAGAAAGAGAGATAGGTTAACCTAGAGCGAGGTATAGAAAAATGAAATGGGTTAGATAGATATACCTATAGATGTATAGAGCTGTTGTAACGTTTTCCACCCCCGACTCACGTTTGTTCGGGCGCCATTGGTTGTTGCACAACTCCCCAACCAAAGGGATTTTCCAGCGGTTCAGTGGTTACCGAAAAATGGCTACACAAGAGTTTGTCGCATCACTTCCACTCAACCAACTCGCAACACGTTGATCCAGTCCTTTTGCAGTCTCGCTTCCTTACTCCTCCCCTGTGCACCTTACACCCACGTATTCTCTCAGTTTCCCATCCTCCATCTTGCCCTTCTTCTTCCTCTCTCCCCTCTTCCGCCGGCACTCCGTATCCCTCCGCCACACTCCAAATGAGGGAATTTGAATTCACCAATGTTTAGCAAGCTCACTTATTCTTACGAAGTCTAATTTCAGAAAATGTTTAACCACTATTATTGACGTCCTACAAGTTAGTTCACACGCAAAAGTTTCAAGATGAAAAATAGGTGGATCAGGGCGCAAGAAAGTAGTTCCTAGCCAGTAACAGCCCCCTGGCTGCAGACAATACTGCTATCAAAGTTGGAAGAAATGGCTTAACTGCCATTTTATCAGGGCATATGGGTAAGCTGCAGTCCACCTCACAACCCCCCAGATAAAGTCATCCTAATGGGTGACTCTCACAACATTCAGATGGCTTTCTCTCTCAGCAGGCTCATGTCAGTCACTGCACTAGTTGCATGATCAACACAAATAACATTCCTCATTTTCCTCTATATAATAACACCACTTATCTACACAGGCTCTTAGTTGTCATGGCTTCTAGTCTCCCACTAGGGTAACCCAACCATGTTGCCCCTACCACATGAGATCCAGTCATGGCCCCTTTCTTTAACACCCTCAAATCACATGTCACAAAAGTAAGGCTTCAGTAACCCTTGATTAAAGATACCCCGCACTTCATTATTTTTTACCCCCACCAGTTCCCAAACATTCGGGCCCACTGCCTTGCTTAGCCTGAAAGGTCCCTCATAGAGTAGGTGAAGTTTCTTGGTTTCCTTCTGCAAATAGTTACTTTTCTCACTAACTCTGAGTAGTACTAGGTCCCCTACCTGGAATCTCTGAAACGATTTACTTTGCTGCTGACCCCTCTTTAACGCTGCATGCTTCAAGCGAAGGCGTACTTCTTTCACCCTATCTTCCCTACTCAATTCATCGCCTGCAGGAAACACACATTGTCCTGCTAGCTCATCCCGTTGTCTTTCATCTGTCACAATCTCTCGAAGAGAGAACCCGGTCCCACTGTGTACCTGCTCATTAAACACTCTGTTAATGAGCGGAACTGCATCAGCCCACTTACTATGGCTATCATGGCAGTAGGTCCGCAGCAATCTCCCTATTTCCCGCATGACTCTCTCACTAGGATTGCTTTGGGGATGTCGGACAGAACTGTAAACTACTTCTGTTCCTGCCCAGGCGCAGTCCCATCTCCACATGTCTGATGTAAATTGCGTCCCATGATCGCTAAGCACCCTCTTAGGTACCCCATACTCACTGAAATACTGATTGATTAGCTTGCTAACACAAGCAGCTGCGGTAGCTTTCTTTAATGGATAACAACAGACCAGCTTTCAGAACACATTGAACACTACGAACAGATACTGAACACCATCCCGACCCTTTGGTAATGGTCCATACAAATCAACTGCGATCAGCTCCCCGGGCCCCTCAGGAATAATCGGCACCCAACTGCCCTCCCAGCTCCTATTCGGATACTTGGCCTTCTGGCAAATGTCACAACTCCATAATATCTTCCTAATACTTTTCTCCATGCTCACCCAGTAGTAGCTATTTGTTGCTAACCACAGAACTTTCTTGGCCCCAAAATGACCATTGCTGCGATGCAAATGCCAAACAAGCCTTTTCACCCAGCACTCAGGAACACATAACTTCCAGTCCACTGTGCCTGCCTTTTCCTTTCTAAAAAGTAACCCCCAAGATAAACAATACCACTGCTTTAAATTTTCTGCCCTTGCATTACTTCCCACCTGACTGGTGGTTTCCAATGACTTGATCACATCACCCCACACAGGATCCTCTCTCTGCCGTTCCCCTAGCTGACCAAACTCAGCCACCAAGATCTCGTCTCACTCCAAGGTCATCCCCGCCATCACTGGTCCCGTGCGTGGTTTTTCCTCCAGCACTATCTCCTCAACAGATCAGCATCTTGGTTTTCACCCCCCTACACATACACTATCTCTAGACGATATTCCTGCATTGCTAAACACCAGCATGTTAGCCGGCTTCCCATTAACTTGCAAGACATAAGGAACGATAGCGAATGGTGGTCTGATAATACCACAACCGAGCTACCTTACAACAGATTACGCAGCATTCCCAAACCCCACACTACGGCCAGACACTCTCTCTCAGTGACTGTATAAGCATGCTCCGCAGGGCTCAGCGTCCTTTTCAGCAACCCTATAAGCTCCTCTTCCCCCTTCTCGCCTCGTTGAAAGAACTTCACCCCTATTCCGTAACTGGATGCATCAGTGCACAAAAAAAAAGGTTTGTTCATGTTAGGACCTTACTATACAGTTGTCAATAAACAAGGCCTTTGCTCGCTCAAAACTGTCTTCACACTCCTGCTCCCACTGCCACTTACAACCTTTCTTTAATAACCTGAGTAATGGTTCCACAGTATCAGCAAATCTTTCGGCAAACCGCCGGTAAAAATTACACAACCCTAAAAATCCCTTCAGCTCCTTGACTGACTGTGGCCTAGGAAAATCTTTTATTAAGTTTACTTTATCAGGGTCCGGTCTGATCCCCTCTGCACTGAGCTGAAACCCCAAAAACTTTACTTCTCTTCTCAGAAACTTTGACTTGGATAACCTCAGTGTCAGGTTCACCTAAGCCTACACAACAGTTTATCCCAAATCTGTACATGCTGTTCAAACGTCTCTGTGGCAATCAGAACATCATCTACATAAGTAGGCACCACTGACTCTAGCTCGGGTCCCAACGAAGCATCCACCGCTCTGCAGAACTCCCCAACGCTATTTGGTAGGCCAAAAGGAGCACTTTAAATTGATACGACCGCTCTCTGTACAAAAAAGCTGTATACGGCCTATCTTCCTTCTTTAGTGGTACCTGCCAATACCCTTTTGTGAAGTCGGTCGTGCTGATATATTTACTGCCGTAAAATGATTCAAACAGGGAATCAGGTTCGACCGGGCTTTGCCTGTCAGGCACAATATGATCTTTCACCCCCCGGGAATCAACACAAATTCGTACACTCCCATCGCTTTTCCTTAAACACACAAGCGGATTGACAAATGGGTTGTTCCCCCGCTCTATAATACCCTTCTCCACCATTTCTTTGATCTGTCTTTCCACTTCTTCGCTGCATGCTCTAGGTATTGGGTAACTTTTCCCTTTGAATGGGGTGGTTCTGGTCACCGGTATGGTTGCAGCATACTCGGTTGTCAGCCCTGGCTCATCGCTGAACACATCGCTATAGCGACGCAGTACTTCCCACAGCTGCTCTCTCCCCCCTTCACTCCCCTCCTCACAGGCCGCCAACACACTGTCCAACCTCTCCTCCCAGCCCCTCAAGGACACATGGCTCCTGCTTATCTCCTCCCCTCCTACAGCAAGCGCTAGTTCTCTCTCCTCTCTCCCCTTCTCACACTCCTCTATGTACTGCACTCGCAGCGACCCCCCATCCCGCTCGAACACCGTTGTGCCCTGCAGCATTCTGTATTCTTTAGTGCTTACGAAAATACTCCCTGTCACAAAGCTTACTACTACCTCGTGCGTTGCCATGAAATCAATGCCAATTATTATTTCCTTAGCTAACTGTGGGATGACCAAACAGTTTGCAAAATACTCATCTGGCCCTATCTTGAAATTCAGATATACCTGTTTATTTACTTTCTTGCTTTTTCCCCTTGTTGCTCCTATTATGATTAACTGCGGCACCGGAAGTACCGGAAACTCATATCTTAACCTGTTTAAGTTCTCCAGAAACTGTTCGCACACACCAGACACTTCCGACCCGGAATCAAACATGATTGCCACACCCTGGTCTCCTACTTTGCATGCCAGTTCCGGAACAACTCTGCCTTTCACTACAGTTTCTGCCTCGTTTAATAAAAAACTTCTATCGTCAGTGAAAATTACATCAATACTATCACGGGTTTCTGCCAGGTCAACAGACTGCCTCCTATCAGTGTGGATCTGCCTAACCTGGCAGCTTAGGCTAGGCGACCCTCTCCGTTTCCCGGAACAGCACCGTCCTTGTGTTCATTGTTTTGATTTCTGTCTGTCCTCTCTCCTGCTCCGCGCCCTTCACCGGCTGTCGCCCAGTCACCCTTCCTCCCACCCCTCC
Organism: Bacillus rossius redtenbacheri; assembly: GCF_032445375.1. Classification (NCBI taxonomy): domain Eukaryota; kingdom Metazoa; phylum Arthropoda; class Insecta; order Phasmatodea; family Bacillidae; genus Bacillus; species Bacillus rossius. The sequence goes on along the minus strand of NC_086330.1, from coordinate 129,245,577 downwards.
ATCTGTACTTCCCCCCTCCTTGCCACCCCCCTCGCCAGTTGCTGTTGCCATCGGCTGGCCTGCCTTCTTCCCTGCCTTTCCCCCTCACATTCCCGGGGTGACCTTGGGCGTCCCTCCCCTCCTGCGCTTCTCCACTCCATCCGTCGCCTCTTTGGCCTCCGCCGCTTCCCCCCATCCCTCGCTCTAAGCGATGGTCTGTGCCACGATTTCCTGTCCTGTAAAATCCTCCCCCCTGCTCTCGCAGCGCACTGAGCCTATCCAACTCCTTCAGCACTTTTCTAAGTTGCTCAATTGTCGTGATTTCCTTGCCCACTAATGCCTCCTGCACCCGCAGTGGTGACTGTGTGTAAATCATGGTTATTATTTCCTCCTCACCTAATGGCGTGTCATAGTACCTGGCTCTTTCTACCACACTACTCAGATGGCTCTCCAGGCTCCCTTCAACACACCGTCCCCGGTACAGTTCAGCTCTATCAGTTCCCTGAATTCTCTTGTCCCAGTATTCCGCGGTAAACTCACGCTCGAAGTCAGCAAAATTTGCCATCCGATGGTCACAGAGCCTAAGCCAGTTGCTACTACCCCCTGTTATTGACCTCTTGGCCACTACCAATTTCTCCTCACTCCCACAATCATACATAGAAAAAAACTCCTTTAGGTTGCTGGTATGTTTACGCGGGTGTACATTTCCGTTCCCGGTGAACTTCGGTACGTCACGATCGTGGTACTATGGTGCACAACGTCCGCCCCTACTTGTGTTGTCCTCCCTGGTCTCTCCCCGTTTGTTTACTTCCCCCTGACTTTCACAGGTAGCTGTTTCTACTGCTGCGCTTCCCAGCCTGCTTGTTCGACTCCGGTTAACAGGCTCACTTTCCCCTGGCTGCACCCTGACCTCCTGTTCCAGCGCTAACATTTTATTCCCAAGCCTTGTTATTTCCTGGCTATGCTCAGCAACCTGTCCGCTGACCTCCATCCACCTTCCCTCTCCCTGTTCCTGCCCACTCTCTACTACTCTCAGGCGATTTTCAACCTCACCCAAACGCAGTTCACAGGAGTTCTCAAAGCTAATCTGCCTAGCCATCACTATCTCCTTCCTCCCTCATTTCTTTTCTGAAAGCACTCATTTCCTCCCGCAATCCAATAAACTGATTATTCTGTTCACGAAATTTGTTCTCCACCGTTAGCTGGAATTATTGCTGACCTTTGATAATTTCCCTCAACATGTCCGAGACTTCACTACTTTCGCTACCTAGCGGAGATAGCGGTGTGCTGTTGGCCGCACTGGGTGGGCTAACAACGCTCACGCCATCCCCTTCACCATCTCTCTCCCTTCCCCTACTTTCCCCTCCTTCAGCGGTTATCCCCACATCCTTTTCATTCCCGTTACTCCGTTCTGCGTCACTCCTCGCGCCACCGCTACGAGTATCTACTGGGGCCATGACTGTCTCCTGTGTTTACAATACTTAAACCACTTGCACAAAGGTTATATAACTCCTAATTACGTAACTATGTTTACCCTGATCCACAAAACACTTGAAAGCAGGACAAGAATAACAGGCATACGGCCATAATTATAGAACACAAAGAACAACAACTATTGTTTCACAGGAGCTCGGCTCGACGGAAAACCACACTATGTGACAGTTACTACTTTCCTCCGCAAAACACAACTCCTTCAAAAACCTGCGGAACAAAGATCATCCATCCACAGTCTCGTATCGGCACTTCACTCATGTTTGTTATGGCAAATTACACTGACCTTAATCATCCTGTTTCAGGAATACCTTACACGCAGCTTCTCCTTTGTTTCTCTTCTCTCGCAGCCATATTTCTCCCTGAATACTTCTTTCTTCAGGTCCCTGTTCGGGCGCCAGCTCAGTTGTAACGTTTTCCACCCCCGACTCACGTTTGTTCGGGCGCCATTGGTTGTTGCACAACTCCCCAACCAAAGGGATTTTCCAGCGGTTCAGTGGTTAACGAAAAATGGCTACACAAGAGTTTGTCGCATCACTTCCACTCAACCAACTCGCAACACGTTGATCCAGTCCTTTTGCAGTCTCGCTTCCTTACTCCTCCCCTGTGCACCTTACACCCACGTTTTCTCTCAGCATCCCATCCTCCATCTTGCCCTTCTTCTTCCTCTCTCCCCTCTTCCGCCGGCACTCCGTATCCCTCCGCCACACTCCAAATGAGGGAATTTGAATTCACCAATGTTTAGCAAGCTCACTTATTCTTACGAAGTCTAATTTCAGAAAATGTTTAACCACTATTATTGACGTCCTACAAGTTAGTTCACACGCAAAAGTTTCAAGATGAAAAATAGGTGGATCAGGGCGCAAGAAAGTAGTTCCTAGCCAGTAACAGCCCCCTGGCTGCAGACAATACTGCTATCAAAGTTGGAAGAAATGGCTTAACAGCCATTTTATCAGGGCATGGGGGTAAGCTGCAGTCCACCTCACACTATACAGAGACTTATATATAGAAGATATAGAGATAGTGGGAAGTATATATGTAGATATAGAGAGATAAATAGATGGAGAGATACCTAGATGTATATAGAGATAATTATATATAGAGAGATGGATAGATGATTTGTATATGTGGAACTACTTCAAACATATTACAAAACAAAACTGAATGAGGCATTGCAATGCAGGCCGAGCATTAGCTAGATAATGGAATATTTTCAATATTAGTAATCTCTTATTTTTCAGCTTTTTTCTATAATGCTTTATAAAGTCTAAATTACATACAGACCAGGTAAATAACAATAAACTGGCAGAACAACGTCTGTCGGGATCTGAAAGTGATATAAATTACTTTTCACACTTGACATTCAAATTAAGAAGACAATTACTAACTACACCCTGTGTTCAGCCTGGGCAACGCCGGGTATTGCAGCTAGTAATTACTATACTAATTACATACCTGTTACTGGTTCACTTTATGTTTCACTTTAGTATTTCTGGTAATACTATTACTGATATGTTTTAAAATCAACATACCTAGAAGAATGTATAGATACATTGTCAGTCTTGAAACCACATTTGGCAAGGTCTCCTTCATACGCCTAAAAACAGAAAAAGTTAACCGTTATACAATGAAAAGAATTTTTTCCTCACTATATCGTTCCCCACTTTCAACTTTGTGTTTAATACTTACTTTGAAGCTCTGATTTCCATATCCAAATACATAGCAACCAAATCAGACATTGTGTCCAAGTAGGATCCTTGTTCAAAAGACTGAAACAAAACAATTCGGAAATACAAACAGTGCAAATAAAACAAGTATTCATAAGACAAATTATAATTAGAACAAATACTACATAACAAAGAATGTGCAATTTCTTCTTTGCAACAAAAAAAATTGACATTTTGTTTTTACATTTTAAAACTAACTAACCAAACATCAGATACCCCTTGATACTCTTTGGTTCAAACACACACACTGTAACAGCAATAATGTTTTACCTATGCATGCATACCGTACAGTAGTTTTCAGTCAAGAATTATACTTAAAATTTTTCAATTAGTATTTAATATCTTTATTAATAAGGCTACATCACTAAAGCATTTCAAAACATTAGACTTTTGATATTTTGATGCAACTACTATAGACTTACAAACAATACTTTTAAAGGAAACTCACACAAACCAACACTCAATGTATCAAATCATGAGTTCTGTTGTTTTATTTCTTTGGAAAATCATACACACAAAGCCTATGACTTGTAACTACATATAACTGACACCCACTAAAATAGTGATAGTGGGAGAGAGAGAGAAATTTGGTGTAAAGCCTAACAACACTGCAACTATAATAACACTCTTAATAATTAAATAGGTAATATATAATATATACAACTACAGCAGAGCTTCCAAGTTCCATTTCAGTAGTTTAGAATCATCATGAACTTTACAACTAAATAAGTAGAGGCATGTATTGCTAGCTAAATTATTTTTTTCAACAATCATGCATGATCCAAGATTGCACTGCATTTAATAATTGAAACAAACTCTTTTTGATAGACATAACAAATATAAACAAAATACAGTAAAACCCCGATTTTACATTACCGCTTTTTACATTTTCCCGTTATTTGCACCATTTTTTTTGGGCCCGTTTTAATCTTATTTGATTCAATGCAATTAATTCCCGTTTATTACAACAAGCCCATAACCTACTTCCCGCTATTTACGCTGTTTGTTTTTGCAATGACCTACATAAATTCGTTATTCCCGTGTTTGTCATGGACGTCTTACCTTTGAAGATATAACTTTTGTATGAAATACAAAATCCTAACTGCTGTTGGGAACACTAGCGCTATATCTCGTCGATGTTTCGAAGTTCTCTTCTATTAAAAACGGTATTAACAGGCTGCCAACACTGGTATAATCATGGACTTCACGCGAACGTTAGCACGTGACGCTAGCTCTATAGTTTATAGAAATCCCTACTGTTAATCAATAACTTATACATTCAGGATTTCCGGCATGTATCTTTGTAAAGTCTGTTATTGACAACGTGGTCGGCAGTATCGTGAAATTACCCCTGTAATTACTGTGTTTTTAACAAGATGGCTACAGGTAAAAAACGTAAAACATTATCGATTGACGAAAAACTTAAGTTTTTAAAGTGCGTGGACAAACATGTCGGTACTCGTGTTTCACTCGCTGAGAGGTTAGGCATCCCGATTTCAACACTGAACACAATTGTGAAAAATCGCGACATGATAGAAGAAAGTGCATCGCAGTGTGGTAGTTTTTCGAAGAAGCGAAAATACGTTTGTGCATCGAAATACGAGGAACTTGAAGTACTTTTGAAGGAATGGTTTTTTGGTGCAAGGTCCTCAAATGTACCAATAAACGGTGTTTTGTTAAGAGAAAAGGCACTATTTATAGCAACACAGCTAGGAATATTAGATGAGTTTTGTACATCCAATGGTTGGATTGACCGTTTCAAACAAAGACATAACCTTGTATATAAAGCAGTATGTGGTGAAAGTAGAAGTGTAGACTCTACAACTGTAGAAGTGTGGAAACAAGAGCAGTTACCCAATTACATACAAGGGTATGCACCGAAAGACATTTTTAATGTGGATGAAACAGGCCTGTTTTATTCTCTACTCCCAGACAAAACACTGTGTTTGAAAGGGGAGCAGTGTCATGGTGGAAAACTTAGTAAACAAAGGCTCACTGTTTTGCTAATGAGCAATTCAGATGGCAGTGAGAAACTTCAGCCATTGGTGATAGGAAAGGCACAAAAACCAAGGTGTTTTAAAAACATAAAAACTTTGCCAACAAAATATTTGGCAGATCAAAAGGCCTGGATGACGTCAAAAATCTTCGAACAGCAAATGCGTGCTCTGGATGCATCAATGGGTGTTAATGGAAGAAAAATTTTGCTGTTTCTTGACCAGTGCCCAGCTCACCCTCAAAACTTGAATTTAAGGAATGTACAGCTTGTATTTTTCCCTGCGAACTGCACCAGTGAGCTTCAACCTTTGGACTTGGGCATCATTCATGCCTTCAAGTTAAAATACAGGAAAAGGATTGTCCAAAAAGTGTTGAATCTCTTGGATGCTGGCAAAAATCCACAAGAAAAAAAACCAATGTTCTGGATGCAGTGCATGAAATTGCCTATGAATGGAAACAAGTTGCATCAACAACAATTTCAAATTGTTTCAGGAAGGCAGGTTTCCGAAGCTCAGAAACAGTGTCTACAAATGAGGACAGTGAACCAGGCAGCAGCATAGAGGAAGAAGACTGGAAGAAAATTCAGACAGGCAGTTTGTTCAGCGACTTTGTCAATATTGACAGTCATGTACAAACAACAGAAGTACAATCGATTGATGAAATTGTCAGTTTGCACATGAGGGAACAGCAACCTGAAGAAGATGATGGTGGTGAAGATGAAGATGAAGAAATCCCTATGCCTCACAAGCATGAAGCTCTCGAAGCAGTTTCTGTTTTGAGAAACTTTTTTTCTGGGTTAAACTGTCCTGACAGTTTGTTTGACCAGCTGAACCATATAGACAAAAAAATAGAACTGAGCAGCCAACAATTAAAGCAAACAAAAATTTCAGATTTTTTCACATAGTGTTGATATAATTGTAAATTCTTTTTTGTAACCTATACATACTTATTTGCTTTTACTGGAATTAATTTTAAACCTCTTTCATAACCTATATTGTAGTAATTGTAAACTGGAATTTAATATAGTATGTAGTTGTGACTTTACCTTGTGTGTGTAGGTAGACTGTATGAGTTGTTGCCTTTTTTTACATTTAAAAATTAAACTTTTGCATTAGTAAACTTTTATTACTATCTGTATTATTTTTATTAATATTCTTAGCTTATGAATGTCTAATGTTAGTATGAATTGCTAGTTAAAGTAAGGAAGTATGTACATAGACTGTGCCAATTTTTACCCTCTACAGAATATATATAGTATGGGACTTAAGTGTTAATATAATAACCCTTTTTAGCTATGTGTCAGACACTCATAATGAATAATTATGTGTATACCAGAGTACACTGTGTTTAGGTCTTATAATATAACAGTTCTTCGGGCAAAAAAAGGAATTTTACACATTTCCCTTATTTTACACTTTCCCGCATTTTACAACATTTTCATACACCCCCTTGAATAGTGTAAAAAAGGGGTTTTACTGTAGTTGAATAAGCCAAGGGCCAAAAAAAAGCTTAATTACCTAACAAGAATATTTTTTCTAACTTCAGTAGTTCTCTATTGGGTGAAAATCTACTCCAACTACCAAAAATTACATGCATTTTTTTTTGTCAACATCATTTGCACTCCTTTATGACATTTTAACTGATACTAAGGGTTTCTGTGCTTGATATTTTACAGCAGTCATTTTATTACTAGCCAGAAAACAACACACCACTATAGTTGAACCTAAAAACTATTTTTTTCCCACTGGTATATTCTGCCTGAAAGTCCTTGCATTATGTATTTTGGTATGCTCAAATTCTCCTACATACTGCTCCAGTGCTATGATTGATTTTGAGCTAAGTGGCTTTGCAATGTGCAAAATGGTTGGTCCAATCGGTAAAGTAAAACATTATATTGTTACATCACGTTGTACTGAACCAAATCACTCAGAAACTGACGTAACATTTAGTTTAAGCATTGAAATGAATGATGGGATTCCCATCCTGGGGTATCCCTGTGACGAAGTGGCTTGAGTCAAGCCACTAAAAAAGTAGAGCTGATAGAAAAAAATCTACTTAATTCATATTTAGATTCAGCACCCCAATTATAGATAAAATCAGTTTCAAATTCCTAGGCACCAATTTTTTTTTTTTTCCTTTGTTGGCTTGTGTAAGTCATATAATGTTGGCTACAGAAATATATTGCATTAAATTATGACTGTCAAGAAACAATATAAATTCTGCAACTCTATCATGTCAATGAAGCACAAAACTTCAATACAATCAGATTCATCTATCTATTTTTTTAGAATTAATTTTCCCTCTTTCATTATTCCTCTCTGGATCCAATTCTGAAGTCCTCGCAGACAAATTCGCTGGCAAAAGCATGTTATAAAATAAAATACTTAAGAGTATGCTAAAAATTAAAAAAATATATATTATACATTATAACTTTAGTAAATATCATATTAAATCTTTTATACACTATTTCTTTGGTAAAAAAAAACCAAACTGAATAAATCACTTTCCTTACAATGGTAACATATCAATATCAGCAATCCCCTGAATTGCGCAACCTAAGCCACGGGTTATTAGCTAGAAATATATAATGTTCTAAAACAAACAGTAAAATGAATTTGTGTTGAGATCAAGTATTTACATTTTTCCACTTATATAATTTTCATAAGGCACTGTTTATTTTACATTTAAACCAATGTTATACATTACCTAAAATACTTTGCCTGGAGAAAGTATATCATACTGATACCATTTTGGAATAAGAAGTTTGCGGTCCATCATAATTTGTAAACCAGCAAACAATTTTTAAATATACAAAGTTTAATATCTCAAATATGCTTTTTTTCTATTTCAGGATTATCACGGATTTTGACAAATGCAATTTCGGTCATCTGCACAAACTTCATCATTAGTAAAATAAAAATTGTAAAGGGTGGAGAAACACAACATAGTTTTTTCTTTTGTTTATGTGCTTTTCTAAGCAAAACATTACCATAGACTGACAGACAACATGGCACAAGATGACAATTATGTACTTTGATTAATGTGCAGAACTCTAGCGCTGAAGTACATGATTGCATACAATTTCTGTTGAGTGCCACTGTAATTGATTGTAATCGAAGATAGTTTGAGATACAAATATGGCAAAATAGTCTATTACGTACTCCTATATCTATTATTAATGCTTTTGTTTCAGAATGTTCTTACCATTTTTTGTTGATTTCTAAGACTTGGTAATTTAACTAGAATAAAATACTTGCAGCCCTTGTTACAATGAACAAAAAACCCTAAAAGTGTCACAGGAACGAGCTCCTTTTAAGCATAAGTATAAATGAGATTGGGAAAACCTTAGAATGGATAAAGCCAGGGAGCAGTGATTACCAGGCAAAGTGCACAGTGTGTAATTTTATGCTTTTTATTGTCAGTGGGGAGGCTTAAGGATCTGCAACATCACTGGAATACCGAATGCCTCAAAAGAAATCAAAGAAGCAAAAAACATAATTTGTCACTGTCCAGTTTTGTATTGAAAGAAAATAATGGTGTGGTTGATGCCAAGTTACATTGGGCAAATTTTGTCCATGAAAACAACCTATCAAAAGGTTTAAATGATAACTTTGCTAAACTAGTTTCAAATATGTTCCCGGTAAGTGACATAGTAAAAAAATGTAATTGTGGGCGCATAAAAATGATTATCACTATGATTATTCAGTAGGCATTAGCCTCTTGTGAGGAAAAAGAGATTGTGAAAACAATGAGAACTTATTCTTTTAATTGATAAGTCTAGTGACAACAGTTCATAGACAAATGATTACAGTAAAACCTCCATTAACGAATATTCTATTTAACGAAAAACCCCATGCAACGAAATAAAATTTTGGTCCCGCTGAACCTCCATAATATCAATGCTTTTTTAACCTCTAAATACCGAATTTTATTTGTTCCGAAATAGTGAAATTCCCTTTACAACGAACTGCCGCTTTTGAAAAACATGCAAAAATAAACATATCCTACAAGACATCCACTAATTTGTTTGCATTCACTGCTTAAAAATACGTGCGTATAACTCAATCGGATTGAGGTCAGGATGATAGGGTGGAAGCCTGATTACTTCGTGGGAGTTCATTTTAATGATTTTGTCAATTTTGTAAGTTTTGGAAGTGGGCACATGTTTCGCAAGTAATAGTAGGTTGGTTTTTGTTAGGTCAGAGGAGAAAGTTACATAGTTTATATTTAGCCACTCTTGAATCACTTGTTTGGTGTTAGCGGAAGTCGGCTTCTTATTTGTCTGTACATTGTGATAACTTGCATTGTCGAGAACAATGACTGAGTTTTCAGGCAAATTTGGAAGCAATTTATGTGTAACCCATTTCGAAAAGTTTTCGAAATTCATGTCATTATGATAATCTCCCGTTGTTTGTTTTGACCGTAATATCAACAATGCATTCTGTACAAATCCCTCCTCTCCTCCCGAATTCACAATTATTAAACGCTGGCCTTTCCCGATTGGCTCTGTAACACCCAGCTCATTGTCCGATCGCCAACAAGAACTAACGCTGTGGGTAGGTAGCATGGATGTACGTTTCATCTACATAAACGATTGAACGACCATCGTTTCGAAACTTGCGCATTTCTTGTAGGAAACGCTCCTTCCATGCTGCTATATCAGGCTTCTAAATCAAAATCCTTCTCCTTGACTGACACTTCGTCCAACGGAATCCCAGTCTCTTTAACAGTTTTCTCAAAAATTCTTTACTGCAGTCCAAAACACCATCATCTCGCAAAGCAGTCTTTAATCAGGGTGTCTACCAAACTGAGCTTACAAAATTCATGTACAATTTCTGTACATTCCTGTACACTTCTGAGAAAATTCCTGTACAAAAGTTTTGCACTTTAGTGACATAACAGAAACTAAATTATAGTAATTTCTAAGTTTAAAAAATTTAATTTGCAAAGATATTCAGAAGATTTACAAAAATAAAGATGGTAAACAAAATTTACAAACATATACAGGCATTCATACACATGCTTGAACACTTGGTCTTAAAAGGTTTATTTGAAAACCTGTCCGTGGTAACAACCCTTTTAGTAACGTATCCTGATAAAGTTCAGCTGTATACCTTATAACACTTCTGCCTCAACACTGTGACATTTATACAAACAATATAAACACACTACACGACACTATTTTCAAAACAAATTATGATAAAAACATAGTGACCTTGTAATATTTTATACATTACACCATTGATACCACAAAAATACAATTTTTATGAAAAAATAAATTCTAGCCTTCAATATTTTGTAAATGACTAAATTATGTAAAAGGTCCACAATAGTCCGAAAACTCTATTTCAATTCTACGGAAGTTATGGTACTTATTTCTGCAGCTCCTTAACACGTTCATTGATGATGGACACTTCTCGTTCAGCATCCTCAATCAACTTCCTTTTCTACTCCTTAAGCTCCCGAAGCTCAGCAGCAGCACGTTTATTTGCCTCCGAAAGTTTCAAAGCTTCTGTGTTCGCTTGCCGTTGTTCATTGAGTGCTTCTGTATACCTGCAATGCACATTTCTTACTGAATGAATCATGGGTTTTGTAAGTTCAAGTTTCATCAATCCACCCTCATAGGTTACATGGTCATAAATACGACGCTGTGCAATGACAGACGTTTCTTTCATATTTTCTACTAAAATCTCTTTGTTTATAGAAAATCCATGCTTTAAGGGTGCATTCCCATGTGATACGGTTAGGAGAAGTTTAACTACTGGAACAAGGTTTTCATACTCCTTTTTACCATCTATCAACTTCATCCAGAACGCGTCCAGTAGAGTCTCGGATCGTGAATATGTCTTCAGCTCTTCCATTACAAGTGGTTGTGAACACAGAACCTTGTATTCACGGTCAGCCCTTTCTATTGTGGTAGCAGAAAAACGATTTGCTTTAAGAACAATTTCAAAAGCAGATGTAAGTTGTTTGCAAGCATCAGCATTTGTAGACATGTGGCATGGGTTCAGACAATTTAATGCTTTGGTCAAAGGATATTTCAGAGGAGACTTCTGCATTAGTTTTACTACAAAATGCTGTAGAGCAGTGCGACAATCTTTACGAAAGAGTAAAATATCTTTTTCGGAGACGTTCTTGCACTTTCCCAAAGCTAACCTTGTCCCATAACCAAGGTCAACATTTTTAATGTCTTTAAGACAGATAAATGAATTGCTCTCATTTTGCTTCAAAACGTCTATTTTTTGAAGAGACGTACTCTCAAGAACATTCTTCTTGACAATTTTGGTCATAGCATGCTTCACTAAAACTGTTAAAGCATCATAGAGGAATGATGCCATTGGAGCATCACATTGGAATTCCTTTAAGAATTCCTCTACATTTTCAGTAGGGGTGAGCCGATCACCACATTTGCCGATCATGCCGATGCCAGAAATGTGGCACCGATCATGCCGATTTTTTTGACCGATTAGTGCTTTTTTAAGTTGGTTCTAAAATATGCTCCAAATTACTTGTAAAGTATTGCATAAAGGTACAAACGTGATCATTGTTGGTAAAAAAAAAAATATATGTACTCTTACCCTACAAACAACTTAATGTGAAATATATTTTTAAAAACATAATCAAAAATTCAAAATTACATTTCTGTTAAACATTATAAATCTTCCATCGACTGTATTTTACACATAAACTTCACATACTCATATCACAAGAAAACATTACACAGCTAAGAGTAAAAAAAATATAACATGCATAGAGAAAACTGTTACAAAAGTGGAGGGAAAAGTGTTCAGTCTTTAAAGTTCATACACCCCTTTCAGCACAAAATATTTGTCATTTCTTCGGGTAACTAGACATCCAGCTGCATTTTTGTTCATGTGAAATATTGGAGGTTCTTGTTAAGAAACACCAGCATCCTGACCTTTTCTGGATTCAATGAACTCCTATTCTTACTGCTGATCAAACCAGCAGTACTGAACAACCGTTCAGAAGGAACAGATGCTGCAGGTGGGCTTAAGTATTTAACTGCCAGTTTCTTGAGCGACTTGAACTCTGACGATTTCCAATATAAGAAAGGACTTTCATCTGTAGGCAGCAAAGGTTCAGCCAAGTATTTCTGCAACTGTTGTCGAGCAGATACAGAAACACAGTTTTCAATGGAGGCATTACTTTTGGCAGCTATTAATCTGCTGTACACAGATAACATTGGACCAGACGGTGTTGCTAGTCGCAACACTTTACTTTCTGTTGGATCTACAGGAAGGACATTCTCAAGTTCCTGTAGCAGTGCCTGCCTCCCCTGTTCAGCAAATCCTGGCTCACTGAAAACACTAGTCTTAAATCGTGGATCTAAGATTGTGGCAAACCTGAATAAATTACTTTCAGTTTCAACATTACAGTAGTATTCATTTAACCGATGAACTACATCTTTTACAATGGAATGCAAGCTTGCATGCACAGTTTCATCAGAAAATTGTTCCAGGTCCATTTTCAATCCATTAACTATAGGGATAATTTCAGAAATGGTGGTCTGTGAATTACTGACTGCTAGGGTGGCTCTGTGGAACAGCTCAAGCAAAGGTAATACCTTCTCCATGAGATTCCAGTCAGCAGAGGACAAGTCAACTAGTAAATTTAGTTCTGGAAGCAAGTACATAACCGCTTTTCTTTGCTCAAAGAGTCGCTGTAGCATAAAAAATGTGCTGTCCCATCTAGTGGGTTCATCTTGCTTTAGACGATTTTTTGGCAAACTGTTTTGTTGTTGAAATTCTGCCAATTTCTTTGTGGCTAACACGGAATGATGGAAGTGGCCTACAACTTTCTTTGCTCGACTGCACATGTCATGCACATTTCTCTGTTACAACACAGAATTATTAACAACTAATTGTAGTGTGTGGGCTGCACAGGGAGCTCTGTCTAGTCTTGCTTCCTTCATTCCTGAAATCATATTCTTTGCATTATCTGTAATAACACAGTGAATTTTGGATTGGCTGATTTCCCATGATTCAAGGGTAGTTTTCAAGAAACTGGAAATGTTACCTGCAGCATGGTGGTGAAAGGTAAATGGAATCACTTCCAAGCAGTACTCTAGTCTTTCCATTTCACTGGTAAAGGAATGAAAAGTTAATGACATGTAGTCTTGTTTTGAAATTGAAGACCACATGTCCAATGTTAAACTACCGTGCAATACTGACTTGAGAGAGTGTTTCATTTTGTCCTGGGTTTCATTATATAACTCTGGAATGAGTTTCCTTGAGAAAGTAATGCGATGAGGTATTGTATATCTGGGTTCCAAATATGCCATGAGATTGCAAAAACCTGGAATGAAGTAAAAAAAATGATTAATTCATTATTCATTATTAAATAACAAAGGGCAGACTGTGTTTGAGCTTACCTACACTGTTAGTTGAGCTTTCAATGGTAGCCTACTGTAAGTAAGCAAAATATATAAGTTAATGACTTATATTTGAGATCACAATGTTTTTTATGCAACTGAGGCTAAATTTTATTGTATTGCATAAACAAAATTAATAGAAAAACTATTCTTACCGGGATCTTCAACGAAACTGAAGGGCTGTAAGTCCATGCACACCATTTCGGTTATAAGTCGCGTAATTTTAACAGCTTTTGGGCTAGTTTGTGGAAGTGGTGTTTTCTTTGCGAAGAGTTCTAACACCGAAGTTTGTTTCAGTCCGTCAGACTTGTGTAGCTTGGCAGGCGTACTGTGTATTTTAATTCTGGCACCAGAAGTAGTTGCATCCGACATACTTTCATGACTTGCATCGCTGTCTGTCATTGTTTCCATTTTCAATATATCTGCATTTATTTCACGGTCATGAAATGACATTAAATGTCTCGACAAATTTGTGGTGTTGAAGCCACGTGTCGAATTTCCACCACGCGAAATTTCGGCGTTGCAAAGGTTGCATCTTGCTTTCCCCTCATCACCCACAACAACGGTAAAACGTTTCCAAACAAAGCTGCTTTTCTTTGACATTTGCAATGAAAATGCAATATTTTAACTGGAAACTATAAAAACTCAAACTTTTAACGCTGATTTTCAAAACATGAAGAAAATGACTAAACGAAAACCGTGATGAAAATACTGTTGTAAACACGCCAGACAGTCGAGGTCAACTATCGCAGTTTGTTACACAATCGATTAGTAATAGATTGTTTTCAATCATGTCTTTCGTATACATACCCGTGTTTTATCGCACAATCGTTCACCGTTATTTTAAGACGTCCAAATTAGGAGGGGAAAAAAATGTCGCTGTTAGATTCTAACTGCTTTGATTATGTAGTTTTCCCATATAAAACAATGTATTTTATAGTTGAAATCTATTATTCATTTGGATTTTACCGTTTACGTATTAAATTTACAGAAATACGAAGTTGTCTGATGTGTAAATATTCTTTTAAAGATATTTTCAAACGTTTTAACCTTTATCTGTTTGTCTTCGTCGCCGCTACGTATCGCATAATATGAAAATGTAGCCGGTTGGCATTATTCATGTTTAATTATGTTAATTCCTATGTAGAGCGAGCGCACGTCGTCGAATATCGATATCGATAGCTCGCCGTACGCATGCAACGTGCGCGCTCGAGGAAAGTGTGTACTACGACGATAGTTCAGAAAACAAACCTGGACGACGTAGCAAACACAAACACAACGATGAAAATAAACAAGTAATATGAACAACACGACAAAATGCGTTTTCTTTTTTTCTATTTTAAGTTGGACAAAATGTTTTTGTTGCAGAACTTATTAAATGGTGTGGTGTGCTTTTGTTTACTCTTTTTAAACAAACGTACTTTTCATGAATATGTTTATATTTTAAGAATAACTTTACTTAATTTTTTTCTGCAGACAAGATTAAAACACGTAAGTAACGTAAATGTTACTTAAAAACGTCAAGCAACAGTTTGAAGCAAAAATATGTCGGCGCTTTTGTGTTGTTACGTAAAGAGATTTTTTTTGTCTTCAGGAAGCGGTAATCGGCAAAAAGGATCGGCATGCGTGACGCCGATCATACAAATGGCAAAATGACCAAAATCGGCCAATCTTAATAATCGGCAATCGGCATCGGCTCACCCCTAATTTTCAGCCAGTCTCTCAAAAAAAGCTATTTTAGCTGTAAGAAGATTATCTTTAATTGCCTTTGAAACTGTTGAAAAACTACGGCATGTTGGTTCCTTGGCTGTGCCTTTAACTGAACTTATGTATTTGTCAACACGTGGCAACATTTCCCTAGCTCTTTTTGCTACTCTTCCATTCTCAACCCAGCGGATTGAGCATACCTTCAGAGGAAACACATTAGATCCAGAGGCCTGTCTATAGTCGCCTCGTCGACCCGGAGCCTCTTTGAACAAATAGTATAAAGCTCTGAAGAACTCCATTATGTCCCAACAAGTCTTCTTGATACCAGTCTTAAATGCATTATGAACAGTGTGCAGTCCACAAGATCCAATGTCAAGAAATTGTGGAGCATCTGGAAAAGATCGAGTATCTTCAGCCAAAAGTTTCAATAATTTGAAATTTACATTAGGACCATCCATCGACAATTGAATGATCTTCAAAAAATCCAAATCTTCTAGGCCTGCTTTTATAGCTTTCAGAAGATCTTCAGCAGTGGTGTGATGCAGGAACACTGATGTTACATAACGAGAACATACTCTGTTTTGTGAAATGTCCCAGAATCTTGCAGACAAATCCATTTGTTGCTTTTGTGCTACTTTATTCATGCTTTCGTCAAAACCCAAGCTAAAAAAGTCACAACTGTTAATGCGAGTTTTAAGTTTACTATGGAAGTAAGGAGATTGACCATATACTATAACATAGGAAATCTTATCTTTTTGAAGTTGCATGCTGTTAGCAATATAATCGTCCGGAAACATTCTTTTGAAGAGGCTAACACTACTAGCAGCTCCTCTGAAGGAATCGTGGTTCATGACTGTTTGGAGGCACCACAATGTTTCAGCACGTGTGACTTCATCTCTTTTAAGATAACTACTTAAACCACGGATGGTTGATACAGTATGCTGTTTTACTTGGTGTCCTACCTGTGAAACTTCACAACTGCTAGCATCAGTAGAGCCCAAACCTAATGAAGGGAGCTTCAATAGTGAAGACACAGAGGAAGCTTCAGCTACAGCATTTGCTACTGCAGTTGCCACATGAACTGAACCGGCTTTTGTAGTCCAAGTGTCAAGAGAGGTGGACTTCTCAGAGCTACTTAATCTAAGTTTGTGTTTGTTACCACTTGAGTGACTGACAACAGCTGTTCTTCCCATGGACTCAACCGAGAAAATAGTTCTACAGACTGAACACCTGGCAGAATGATTGCTTCCATCGACTTCTTGCAGCCATGGAAATTCTTCCTTCCATTGTGGTTGAAATGAATTTCTTCCTCGAATACGCCTAGCCATTGAGGCAAGTAGAAAGAAATCACGTATCTACAAAAACATAAAAATGAAAAAAGGGTAAATTTTGAAGACAGTTAACATTAGGAGTATTTATAAATGCAAGTAAAATAGGATATAAGAATTTATACAGGCCATATAATACTTTGTAAGACACTAATATTTAAAGTACACCTGCCCCTATAGTAATTTCATAATTGGTTAGTGAAAAACAGAGCGCTAGTAAAATATTTTTTTTTTTCCATAAGTGTGTTAGTCAATGAAAATAATTTGTTTTCCAATCATGCTTGCCTAACACCATTTTAATCAAGATACTATCGCATATGTTATAATGGAGGAAATACATTTAACCTCCAGTATGTTTTAAAAAAGCATAAACTAAACATTTTATATTATTATTTAGATTATTTAATCAGTTAACGTAATTCCCGACTGTTGTTTACTAAAACAATTTGTTTGTAACTAGCCACTAGAGAATCCTAATGACTGAAGTTAAACTAGCCCTGGAAGATTCTGGCTTTGCTCACCAGAGCAGCTGCTGACATGGCAAATGTAATACAAACAGTGGCTGAAAACTTGGTCATCGGAGATATTTCTACATAATGCAAACTATAGAAATATATCTGAAATATACTTAAGTCCATAAACTCTGAAAGACTCAAAAAGTTATTAAGGAAAGCAAAATAGTGTTTGTTTTTCATCACACTATTAATTCGTTGCATTTAATTAATCTTACACGAATAACATTGCCATTAAACGGATACAATAAAATTTCACATAAATGAAAGAAGACAAAAGTGCGCAACTTCAAATTATGCTGTAAATAACAGACGTCGTTACTTAAAAACCGCAGAAATTGAATAGCGTTACTCAAGGAGCGGGTGTAAACGAGATCAATAAATAATCATGATAGTACTCACGTTTCAAATCCGCTTCAAAAAACACGCAATATAAAACTAAGGCATCCTTAAAGAAAAAAAAAAGTACATTACTACGCAGTAAGCACTGATTAGGTAAACATCACACGCAACATAAAACTAAGGCATCCTTAAAGAGAAAAAAAAACGTAAATTATTACGCAGTAAGCACTGATTAGGTAAACAACACACGCAACATAAAACTAAGGCATAATTAAAGAGAAAAAAAAAGTAAATTATTACGCAGTAAGCCCTGATCAGGTAGGTAAACAACAAAGTGAATTACTTGAGACGTTGAAACGACTAACGAAACGAAAAACAGAGCGAGAGAAAATACAGTGTCGCCAACAAATTCTTCTTAATAATCCCCTTACATCTCTGGACCGAAGTACGAATTGACGTGCATTAGAAGCTAAAGCAATTACGAGTCTCTAGTACGTTTTAGCTAAAATTATCAGTTCGTTCTCGGACTTCTGATCCAGCAACTGACATAAATCTTATTGGTCTGTGCGAAGGCTTCTGTATTGAGATATATTTAAAAGTGAAAACACTTTGAAAATTGCACGAGCAAAGAAAAAAAAATTCCCGTACACTAAGCAAAAATCATGTACAATTCCCGTTTTATTCCCGGGTTGTGAAACTCATGTACAATTCCCGAATTTCTCGGTCAGTAGACACCCTGTTAATTTATTTAAAGTTGGAACAGTTTTCCTGACAGTGTAAAATTCATGCACTTTTCTCCTCACAGCACCACATGTAAAATCGTCGACTTCTAACCGTTTTTTGTGTTCTTTTTTTTTTTGCCAGTAGGTGTTGAAAAGTTCAGACCAATTTTACTTTTTACTTTCCCCTCAGCCAAAATCCTTTTTACCGTTGATTTAGACACACCCGTCATAGCACTTGTCGCTTCAGTAACATTTACCACGTTTCCATGTCGGGTTTAAAACGTTTTAAGAACACTTACCGATTCGAAAACGTCCATGGAAACGGGTTCCAAAACGTTATGAGTTTCAAGGTCGATACACCAAAATTGTGGGATGAACGGGATTGAGCAGAGGGAAAATGGCATGGAAACGGTTATCGTATTGGAAACGGATAGAAAGTAAATATGCACAGCATTTGTTACCAACGGCAGTTGTTTATAACACTTAAAGTGTGTTGTTGGTTGTTGTTCAAAAATGACGAGTGTTAGTAGGAATGTGTGGACAACAGAATAAGTGTTAGTTTTGTTGGAAATTGTAAGGGAACGAGAAATAATAAAACTGTTTGGCGGGAGGAGGTACAAAAATGCGGAAATATATGTTAGTACAGTAAAACCTCCATTAACGAATATTCTATTTAACGAAAAACCCTATGCAACGAAATAAAATTTTGGTCCCGCCGAACCGCCATAAGATCAATGCTGTTTTAACCTCTAAATACCGAATTTTATTTGTTCCGAAATAGTGAAATTCCCTTTACAACGAACTGCCGCTTTTGAAAAACACGCAAAAATAAACATCTCCTACAAGACATCCACTAATTTTTTTGCATTCACTGCTAAAAAAATACGTGCGTATAACCGTAAAATATGCACCATCGCGGAAGACAATAAATAAACAAACCATCATGGATAACACAAGTCGTGTATACATGCCACACTTTGTTCAAAATGGCGGGTACATTTAGCGCTAGTGGCGGAAACCTCTCGTACCATCGCTCTGGCAAGACGAACAACTAGTATATTTTGCGTTTCTATGGTTATAGATGCACACACGCAAATATATTTATCTATGGTGGAGTACAATTTACGTTTTTTCAGTTTTCACTGTTGTTTATTTATTTCCACACGTAGTTACGGAAATCAACACGGTACTACTGTAAAATGAATTCTAATCCTAAAAAGCGGCGACAGATTGACGTTAAAATAAAATTAGACATTTTAGATCCTGTTGAAGAAGGTGGAAAAAAAAAGTGGGTAAATATGTACAGTCGCGGTAGATGCCAAAAAAAATGATAAAAATCCGAAAACACTTTTATTCTGTGCTCTTTCACTTCCTCTTTTCAAATCAACCGGCGGAGATAAGAAATTCCAACTACTTTCGGAGATATCGAATTTTTTAATTTCTTCACAATACCTGCGTATTCATGCGGAAAAAAATGCTAAAAATCCGAAAATACTTTTATTCTATGCTCTTTCACTTCCTCTTTTCAAATCAACCGGCGGAGATAAGAAATTCCAAATACTTTATGAGATATCGAATTTTTTAATTTTGCAATACAACGCCCGTTTAACCCTTTTAACGTCGCCATTTTTTATTTTGATGTGTGTTAGTGAATGCGTAATAAATAAAATGGTCGATTAGGTCAGGTCAGTTACATTATAAATACTTTCAAACTAAGCGGACATTAAAAATAATGTGAATTTAATTTAATGGTTCTTTAGTTTTAAATTATTTATAATGTAACTGACCTGACCTAACAAAACCCGGACAAATGATGAACATTAACAACTCACGTAATTTTTTTTACTTAATACTTGCGCAACAATATCCAAATAAAAAAATAATACTTTAAAATTAGAAACGTTAAAAACTCACCTAAGTTGGAGGCGGGTACATTTCCTTTGCCACTATAAGGAAATGATGTAGTCGTTCACTGCAGAAGTTGACTGATTAATTAAACATCGTATTGAACAATAAATGAATAAATAATCACGTATTGGTTCATTTGAATACTGACCAATCACGGAATAAATAATCACCTATTGGTTCATTTGAATACTGGCCAATCACGGAACAGTCACGTGACAAAATTGTCCAATAAGAAACATGATACTCGTAAACAAGAAACCTTATTATCTATGACAAGAAACAACGGTGATCGCCGCATACTACGCAGGTATTGTGATGAAAATTAAAAAATTCGATATCTCCTAAAGTATTTGGAATTTCTTACCTCCGCCGGTTGATTTGAAAAGAGGAAGTGAAAGAGCACAGAATAAAAGTATTTTCAGATTTTTAGCATTTTTTTTGGCATCTACCGCGACTCTACATATGATTAAATTTAAAAATTCGATATCTCCTAAAGTATTTGGAATTTCTTACCTCCGCCGGTTGATTTGAAAAGAGGAAGTGAAAGAGCACAGAATAAAAGTATTTTCAGATTTTTAGCATTTTTTTTGGCATCTACCGCGACTGTACATATTTACCAAAAAGTGATAGGTAGCTAAACGTTTCGACATCCCGGCGTCTACACTTTCGACCATATTATCCAACCGGGAACAGATCGAAAACAACGCTTCTCTGGTAGGAACAAATCGAAAACTTGTGAAAGTATGTAAAATTGATGATTTGGACAAGATACTTTTTGACTGGCTAATGGAGGCTAGGGCATCTAACATCAACGTCTCTGGGCCGATTTTACAATAAAAGGCACGCCAGGAAGCACTCCGGATGGGAATTGATAAATTTCCAAGCATCAAATAGTTGGCCATTAAACAAGTGTATTCTATGTACTTTTTCATGTTTAATTCCTCATATTGTATTAAACAGTCAGAAATACAGTTCTAGCCATTTATGTAAAGCTTTATGATGACTAGAAATATATCGTGCGAAACCTCCATTTAACAAACCCCTTTACAACAAACACAACAAATTTTGGTCCCTTGAGATTTGTTAAATAGAGGTTTCACTGTACATGCATTTCGGACGTACGTAGCAGAATGACAAATCACCTGTTTGTGTTTATTTACTTGCGTCTTTATTTATTTCGTGTGAGCCAACATAAATTTCAATTACGCCACCCTTATAACAAGCAAATATATTGACGCAATCCTCACGCAGCCGAGTCAAGCGCGGAACTGATCCCCTCCACTTCCCCTGGCGGCTATCATGTGATGGTAGTGTGCGTCACGCCACGAATTGGGGTCTGCGCAGGTTCACAAGTATCTTGCCGGGCTATAGTATATTTTGCGTTTCTATGGTTAAAGATGCGCACACGCAAATATTTTTAACTATGGTATCTATGAGCAAAATTTCTGTTTTTTCAGTTTTCACTGTTGTTTGTTTATTTCCACTGTTTATTTATTTCCACACGCAGTTACGGAAATCAACACGGTACTACTGTAAAATGAAGTCTAATCTTAAAAAGCGGCAACAGATTGATATTAAAATAAAATTAGAAATTTTAAATGCAGCTGATGAAGGTGTAAAAAAAAGTGATATAGCTAAATGTTTCGACATCCCGGCGTCTACACTTTCGACCATATTATCCAACCGGGAACAGATCGAAAACGCTTCTCTGGTAGGAACAAATCGAAAACGTGTGAAAGTATGTAAAAATGATGATTTGGACAAGATACTTTTTGACTGGATAATGGCCATTTATGCCATTTATGTGAATCTTTATGATGACTAGAAATATATTGTGCGAAACCTCCATTTAACAAACCCCTTTACAACAAACACAACAAATTTTGGTCCCTTGAGATTTGTTAAATAGAGGTTTAACTGTATCTTGGTAAGATTTTTCACCCATCAGCAAGTAGAAACACATTTTTACATAGAGGTGGCTATTGAAGGCAAAGCAATTAGTAAAATTTTTTTTAACATTGTGAGCAGCTCAAGTACACACAAATAACACTCTTAAATTATTTAAAAGAATTTGTTGTGGTTCATATAAAGATTAAACTTTTTTTTCCTCTCCAAAACAATAAAAGCAACATAACACTAAATCTTTGTTTCCCCTCAAGCCTGTGTGTTAAAAAATAAAGTAATGACATATAAAGTAGCCTTTCTAAAAGTAGCTTGAAAACTAATGGTAAATTTAATTAAATACACACTTACATAAACATCTTTGGTGAATTTCATAAAAGTCTGGATTTGGGAAATACTGCCTCTTACCTCCCGAATGTCTAGATATCTCATATGGAACATGACCAGTACTTCTGACATATTTTTCTTCAGTTTCGCTGCTCGCACAGTTTTCTTCAAACTTTTCTTCACCATCTCCGAAATATGCCTGTAATGCACATAAAAGAGCAAACAACAATGTCAGTACCCCACTTAAAATTCTTAATCTCCATAAACATTGGTTCTAATTTGTCACTAAAAGCAATTCATAAAATATATATGCAAATTTTATAATATGTTACTAAGAACCCATGGAATTACGACTTCAAACATTTTGTTTCCTTAACATAAATTTTTTAAATGGTCTATTATAATTTTATTGGTAAAATGTCTGCAAAAAAATTTCAATGCCATTACCTAACATTTTTTAGGCATCTGGTTAGTGGTTACATATTTTAAAATACACAATTTTGTATAAAAAAGCTTTCGTTGATTCTGAAGGGTTCAAATTTAAAGTTTCTAGTAAAAGTAATTAATGTCTAAAGGTTAAGTAGGCACCATTCCACTGTCGACGTTTCAAAGTCTTTCATAAATATACAGTTTTTTCAAACATGAAATAGATTTTTAAAAATATAAAACACAGTTAAAAAAAACTCTTGGCACACATAACGAAGGGATAAACAATTATTTTGTATTAATTTATTCAAGGGAAGGAGTTTTTTATGAATAGATCAGACATGTAAAATTAAAAATTTTTTTTAGAATTATTTTCATAGTATGGCTTGTGAAAATATTGGTTTTTGGATGCAATGCAAATATCAAATCAAATGCTTAAAGTATTTACAAATATTTTTTTCCAGCAAGGCTGTATTAAACTTAAATTAATAAAACAATGAAATGAGTTGACGAAAAAAATTATTAGTGGTATTATTAGTATTCACATTACATTATTAAAACTGGCAAATAGAAAAAAACTTTCGCCATCTTACATAACCTCAAAAATTAATTTTATAAATTAAAATGAATGCAGTCATACATTTTTATTAAAAAAATTTTTTTTTAATTTATTCACCCCATGGAAATCGGTATAAAAACCCCTAGTACAATAACATTATTTACAAACATACATTACAGTTTCTTGTAACTGAGGACTCATAAAACTGCAGCTTTTCGTGTTCCTAGATTCAAAACTCATCCCAAGCTTTGCATCACATTCGAAGCTTCAAATGAAACTAATTCAAAATTGCCTTGCGAATGCATTTCTAAAATAACTTCAATTCACTTCGCCTAGTAGAAGCTTGGCACAGGTCTAATTAATGCATTGTGGATGATGCTATTATCATGAATTCAGCAAGTTGCCAAAAGGTATTCAAATGGTACCCAGTATACAATTATGTAATATTATATATATCATAATGAAGATGTGCCCAAGGTTTTGGCTCAGTGGTTAATAATGTCTGGTTGGAGAGATAAAAGTACCGGGTATGTTTCCCAGCTGGGTCAGGAATTTTTTTAATGTGAAAAAATTTTTTCTCTGGTTAAGGACTGGGTGTTGTATTGTCCAGTTACCTCCATACCATGGAATCACCTCTTATGGTTTGTTCTGACCACGTCAAACGACGCCATCTTGAATCCAACCATTTGTATTGATCTTTATTGAAAATTTGCCTTCGTTGTGGCAGTGTAAACATTAGAAGATTTTCTGATACTGTTAAGGACCCCATCTACCTGAGCACACACACATGCAGAGATTCAGAAGAAACCACACAATTTGAAATATGATCAAGATATCAGAGCGGTGTTTGTTTAAGTAAATAACTTAAGAATATGCTGAGGGTGGATGTGAAGTTCTGCTCCCGTATTTAATTTTAAACTGTACTTTAAGAGTCAAAAGGGCTCAAACATGTGATTCCAAAATAATTTCAAGCATGAAACACCAGGTACGTACTGATACTTGAAAGCACTTAAAGGACTTGCACCACCACTTTATCTTCATTTCTCCACCAAATAATGCTATTGTTACCGCCCAAATCTTTAAATTGAACTATGCATGACATGATTGTGCACCAGTATACAGCTTTGCACTTAAGAGGGGATACCATGCTAGAAGCACCAGTGAGTGTTGCACTATTCATCCCGTCTCACTAACACCAATATGCCTCATGACTACTGATAATATTTAAAATTATTTAACTTCTGAACCTCCAATGATTTCACAGCAGAGTGTAGACTACAAGCATGCCATAAAATTATTTACTATGCAATAAAGCTATATTTTCAATAGTAAACTATTATTAATTTTTATTGTTAAAAAAAAAAGGTTGGACAAAGATGTCATCCTTTAGAATCCATCTGTCTGTCTTAAGGATCATTTTTACATGCCATGTTGGTTATTTCCTTTTCTTGACATTACTGGTTTTGTTTTCCTCTGTCTCTTTTAGACCTTTTAACTCTCGGGACACCTTTGCTGGAAATAATATGGCCAGTGGTTGTTTTATTCGAGGGAGCAAGATCCTCTCAGATATGACAGGTTATGCCCTCGATTCTCCTCCTCTCGAGGAAGAGTTGCGAGGGCAAGTAGTCTGCCGAGTGTTTGATTGCTGTCGCCTATTTCTGCATTGTTCATAAGGTTCAGTATATTGTGATTTTTATGACAATGAAAAACTTATTTATCACATTACATATAACAATTATAATTGTATATTGATATAAGATTTTTGAAAAAAGGTTTTATGTTTAAATACATAAAACATAATTTTGTTAATCTTAAATCATTTGTGGCAGCACGATATCAGACATTGCTTTAAGCAATTTCACCTTCTAAAAATATAATTGTCAAGTTGTTTTCTTCGCCTATATGAGGGTTACCAACTCTTTTTGACCTAAGTTCAGTTGCCCCTAACTCTTACAACTCCTACGGAACAAGAGAGATGGCAAGGAAAACAAACCACTTAATACTTGAGGGCTTTTTCTTTAAATTTATTCCAATAGCTCCCTCACATTTTATGTTTTTTGCTCATATTTTCTAAAAGATATCCACTACACATTATCAACAGCATTTAAAGATTGTGCAAAAGCAAAATTATTATCAACTTCATGTCATTTTACAGCTCAAAAATAACGTTTAGTAATTATTGGGTGAGAAAACTTTTATCCCATTAACAAATGCATGAGAATTACCTGGAAAAATTTACATGATAGTAGTGACAAGAAAATGGAATATTTATTAAACTCTGTTTATGAGACTGAACCTGTATCAGGAGAAGCCGCTTGGCCCAAGGCTGCAGGATGAGAGGGGAAAACAAGAGCATACCCCAGATACAGAGACATGAGCTTCTTGAGCTGCTTGATGTTGCGGCTCCCCAGAGAGAACCTCGACAGCATGGAAAACTGAGGCAGCCATGGCAGTATCGCCAACACCTTCTTCTCTTCTTCATTGTTACCAGTGGAGCCCTTCGAAGCAGGCGGCGTAGCAGTGCAAGAGTTGAGCCTCTTCACTAGAGCTGAAACACCTGCAATGCATACATTTTGTACTGATAAATACTGTACAACATAACCTTAATCGAGCAAACAGCTAATATAAGCGCATATTCAAAAAAATTTTACTGAGGTCCGTACGACAGCTATTTGCACATATGTTCACAATTCTTAATAATAAAAACCTTGAGTTGTCAGGTATTGTTTTTTCTGTGATTATTTTATTTTTAATTTATTTCTCATTGACATGGGTTGCTGTGATTTTTTTTGGCAAAGCCTGGGTAATCATAGACTACTGTTATGCAGGTCCTTCGTCTGGGCTCCAGAAAGAGGAGGAGAGCATGCTAGTGGAGTAGGCCCTTTCTCTCTGCAATACAGGATTCCCGATTACTATGGATGATTTGCTGAATAGTGTGCAGCAGCTCCCTAAAGCGTTGAAGAAGCCTTTTCCTTTTAAAGATGGGCGACCAGATAGGAAATGGTGGGCATCTTTCCTTAAAAGGAATCCAACTTTAACGTTAAGAACTGCACAGAATTTTACTTGCAGTCGGGCTGCTGTCTTGCAGGGACAGATCTCAGCATGGTTTGGGGAAGTGCACAAGTATTTGGAGGAAAACAAGCTGGAAGATGTTCTGTTTGATCCAAGAATAATTTTTAATGGAGATGAGTCTGCTTTTTTTCTCAACCCTAATGGGAACAAACTTCTGGCAAAAAAAAGAGAACATTTTCCAGCAAGTCAACTGTGACAAGAAGGAATGTGTACTGTCTTATTGACTGGGAATGCAGCTGGCAAACTTTGTCCTCCACTACTGTGCCTAAAATACGATACTTCCACAAGATATTGTAGCAGGAATACCTTTCGAGTGGGGAATTGGCAAGTCACAAAAATGTTGGAAGAGCAGTGAAGTCTTTTATGAATTTTTGACCAACATATTTCATCCATGGTTCGTTAAGAAGGAGATAACTTTACCAGCTATTCTCTTCATCGATGGCCATTCATCAAACCTCACATTGAACAGCAGCACATTCTGCAAATAAAATGGGTTAGTTTTAGTGGCATTACTACCAAACTCCACCTATATACTGCAACCGATGGATGTTGGAGTTTTCAAGCCACTTAAAAATGAATGGAAAAATACAGTTCATAAGTGGTGACCGCAACGTGTGGCGAACAAGGAAGACCCCACACTAAAGAAAGATGTTGCCAAACTGCTAGATACTGCTAGATACAGCTATTCAGAAAATTTTTACTCCAGAAATTTTACAGTATTCATTCAAGAAATTGGAATTTTCCCATGGAATCCTTCAGCAGTAGATAAGAACAAGTTCACTTCCAGGCCCTCCAGTGTCCCATTGATTAACACCAGCATCAGCACTTCCCTCGCCTAAACCCAAGACTCCAGAATATAATGTTGGTATTCCTGACATTGTTGGACATTTGGAAAAGTTTTTTTGGGAATGAGAAACTTAAACTTTTCAAAGAATCAGGAGATGTATGGCAGGGAGACATACAGGACATGACAATGTTTGAAAATTGGAGACATGTTGCATTTTATGACAAGGTCGAAACCAGTTCAACTGTCCAATGTGAGGAACCAAACTCCCAAATTCAAGACACAATACCTGAGAAAGCATCTACTCCACCAACTGCTGTTGAAGAAGTATGCACAGTTATTGAAGAGACTGTTTCACCAATTGATTCTGAGCCAAATCCATCAACATCAAAAGGTTTTACTGTAGTGCACACAGAAAGATTGATTCTCACTCCTTTCAAGCGAACATTGTTTTGGCCTTCGCAGAAGCCCAGGTTAAAAAAACGGGCAATGAAAGAGAAAATCCCATATGTTGCCAGTTCAAGTGCTTGGCAAGAATAATTCTCCAAGAAAGAGAAGGTGAAAATTGATCTGCAAAAGCAAAAGGAAGAACGAGCAGCTGAAAGATTGAAAAAAGGCTGGAGAAAGAAAAACAGAAAGCTAAAAAGAGGAAGGTGGATGAAAATTCTTCAGATTCCTCATCATCGGAGGAAGAAATCATTTCTATGGAGTCTTCTGATGAATGGAGTGGAGAACATGAAGAAGAATGTGTAGAAATAGAAGTGACTGAAAAGAATTTGCGACCTGGGTCTTTTGTACTTGTAACATTTGTGCCGAATCAGTGCTACTTTAGGCACGAATGTTTTATTTTCTTAGTTTTACAAAATTTTAAATTTTTTTTATAACTTTAATTTTCCTCTTTCGCCCCATCCAAACTTGTTCGGTCGAGTGTACCGGCAGGTTAGCTTGTTGAGCAGTATAGTGCTCTCACCGCCGTTTCCCACCAAATTTGCTGGGTCTAGCCGACTACAGGGCTATCATCAGCAACGGTATCCACTGGCCGTCGCGTTTCGTCACGAGTTTAGCGCTATGCGTGACGAAAGTAGCCGCCCTAAGCTTCCCATGGTCGCCTCCACCCCTTCTCGGAGGTGTGCTGAAGTTTGCGGTCTCTAACACGTTTTGGTGTTCTTTTTTCAAGCTCCGCCGCATGTCCCAACGTCTGGCCGGCGAACTCTCCCAGGGCAGGTCATTCACCGGACATACCCCCCACCCCGTCCTGGTCCACAGCGGTCATCGGCCCTCCGCGGCAATGACCAACTTCAAGGCCAAAAATCCCCCCCCCCTTGCAAAATGGCGGCCACCAAGTGCCGCGATCGTCTCTGCAAGACTCCGATCCGCATGCCCACACCATCTATCGGCGAAAGGACGAACCAGCTGAGAGCGAGAGCGCACTACTGACCATCCTATCCCCACCAGGAGAAACAGTCGAACTCACACTCAGTCGATAGGTCGCCGGAGCCCTTTGTTTTTTCTTTCCGAGCCCTTCGGAGCACTTCAGGTTTCCCGATCCCCTCCTCCAGAGGAACAGACGACCGGGCTTAATTTTAAGTTAGCTTCCCGGCGCCTTTTCAGGGATTTTTAGGGCAGCTCTCGTCCAGCGCGCATCTTCGCAACAGGTCGCAGTAACGACCAGCAGCTATCGTGATCCGCTTTCGGGAATAATGTAGTTGCTTTCTGAGCCAGGCCATGTCGCCTAGATTTTTTTTAGTTTTTCTTCGTAGCTGCCCAAATAGTTAAGTTTAACTTTAGTTTTTTTGGTTTTCATCATAATTATTTCTTCTATGGCTACCGCGAGCTCTCGCGCCGCGCGTCCCCGGATCACCCCCAGGGACAGCCACTATCTACTTCACCCTGCCAGCTAAGGTAAGCTGCACTTCGTCCCACACAAACCTGTTAGGTTGCCTTTTTTTGGGCTTAACTTCGCCCGGCATAAACTGCCTGCTAGCCAAGCTAATCCAGGTGGATTATTGGTTATAGGCAGGGTTCCAGAATCCCAGAGGGTTCCAGAATCCCAGAGTACTCAAGAATTCCAGAGTGCTTCAAGGACCCCAGACCAGTTCAAGATGGCGGCCCAGTTCCGGCACCACATTTTGCACCTCAAAATGTAACTCGTGAACCTCTATAACGGAGTCTCCCTCCATCTTTCGGCACCCCTCAAAAAGAAGTGAAGAACAGCTTGATAACTCCGCCAGTTTTAGGACGTTTTCGTTATTATTATAAAATATTATATTTTAAACACATATATTTGTTTTATGAGCCTGCGAGCTCAATGAAATGGTGTTCCTCCCCCCTGGGCCACCCCTTTTTTTTAATTTTATTCGTTAGTGTACTCAATGTAATGTATCAAAAATAAGAATCTAACATTGTTACCTGTTTTGTTTGTAATGGCTGTAATGCCGTAAGATATTTTCAAATGTAAGAAACCGGCAATGAAAAAGATACTAAACTACTAATCAACAGTAAAAGCCTCTAATGAAACCAAACCATATGATTGTTTTCATTTGCTGCTACTTGAAACCACAATCCACGTAACCTTTCCTACTGTCAGGGAGGTTAATTTTAAATTGTGTTTTGTAAGTGGGCTGTGCCCCTCTGGCAAGTCCTTTTAGATAATTAGCCTGACGCTTCCACCGGACATTTATTATAAATAATTATGGTTTTATCCTGAGCACAGCACCACAATTACACATTTATGGGTGCAAAAAGGGGCACAGCAAAGTACCGATTTGTCTGCATTGTCCAAGACACTGAAGGAGAAGAGATTAAAGTGATGGATATGCGAGCTCAGGATGAGAGCATAGAGGTGTTTGTGACGAAAGATAATGATGTTTCTTATGTAACTAGGTCACAGATAGGGAATGCAATTTTGAGACGAGATCGCTAAGTCGAGATCTCGAGGAATCAGAAATTCGATCTCGGTGAGATCTCTGCATTTTCAAGATCTCAAATGGATTTCGAAAAGTATTGTTTTAATTAGATAACTGAAACATGATTGAAACTGCTTAGTAGTTATAATAATGATGCGAGTAAGATACAACATTAATTATTGAAAAAAAGTCTTTAGTTTTATAATATTTTTACTTATGTTATGTTAATGAACATAAAAATTCAGACCCGTAAAATCTCTTATAAAGAAAGTACTTATTTTAACAAAGATAATGATGGTGAAAACAAAAATTGACAAAAATTGCTATTTCCAAAATCACTCCTAACTAAATAAAGAGTGATTTTGGAAAAAGCTTTTTAAAATACATATAGTGCTTAGAGTGCTGTCGGATAAACGGAATCTTATGTCAGTTGCTATGTAGCCAGCGGCTGAAAAGGCCCTCTCAGATTCAATGCTAGTTGGTATCAGCGTGAGCAAGCTGTTGTATGCAAATTGCAAAAACATACCCCTCGATCCTCCACACTCATTGAGATCCATCTCTTTTTTAATCACGGACTCTCGCTTGTCTGTAATAGTAACAACCTGCGAGAAAGGACTTTTACAGGCTTTCAAAATATCTTCTAGTTTCTCTTGAAGACTTCTATTTGATCTTACAACAGCACGTAAATTCATATCCTTTGCAATCATTGAAAGAAGCAAGTCAGCCTCGTTTGCCAAGTTTGCTGCAGTACTGATATTTATTTCATTACCAGAAGTTGAGGTCGAGGCTTGAGAAAGTCTTGAGAAAGAGTATCTGGTTGTGTAGTGCTGCGATGTAATCGTCTGATTATATTCTTAATTTCCTTTCTTATAATATACTTGCTAGGTAATTGAAAAGTTTCATCGCCCTTCAATAGTTCTAAATCATCCTGATAACTAGCAGGATTTTTAAAATACAACAATGCGGCAGTTGCATTTATACGACGCTCTGAGATCCGCTTTTTCATCGACTCGGCTAGTTTTTCTGACAGTGGAGTCTTCTGGTCCTCTAACTTGTGAAGCATGAACCGCAACGTATATTCTGCACTTACTAAATCTGTATTGCGGCGGCACAATACCTCGACGGCCAGTTTTATTGGCTGGAATGTATTTTCGAAGTCGCTAAGGACTGCATCCCTGAAAGAGTAATCAGAATTAGAACTGAGAGAGATTGATTAAAGCCTTGGCCACACACTGCTTAACTTTTTTGTACGTGCTTATCATATTGCAAAGGCTAGACCAAGTTTTACAACCAAGAACCAGTTGAATTGTCTTGCACCAAACTCCTGCTGAATATAATTCTGATTGGGAGGGTTCTTAAAAAGCTTGACACATTTTCTTAGTTTTGCTACAATCGAATGGTATTCCGAAGCCAGATCAGCTTGTCTTACAGGTAAAGAAAAGTATAAACGATCGTAACTATCTGGGTTTCTTCCAATTCTTCCTCCTCTTCTGTGCTGTGATTTGTGTTTTGTTCAGGATTAGGTTCTAGATTTTTTTTATAAATGATGTCTGTTATACACAACTGTATCCCGTGTGCGTAACAAAGCTGTGGAAGCGGTTCAATCAGACGTCCGATTTTCTTCACAACACTGGCTCCGTCTGTGGTTATACCAACTATGTCATTGTCTAGGGATAAATCATAATCTGATAGTTTTTCTTTTAAAAGCTGAACACAAGACTACGAGGACATACTTCCAAACATGCACGCCAGTCCAAGATTCTAGAAAGTAGGTTGGTTGTTGATAGTTGTACGAACATTAATATTCAGAAAGCGCCTACTCATTCCAGACGTCCATTCATCAAAAGAGAGTGTGAATCTATACCTAGTCTTCGTTGTTTAGCTTTCGAAGATCTTCTTTCACTTTCATTTTGAGTGTCATACCATAATTCATCACAATTAATTTAATAGTGTTTGGTGAAGAAGGTAATTTATAATTATTACCTTTTGAAGCAAAAAGATTCTTAATGTCCTCGGATGTGCAGAAAACTAGAAAAGGCAGTCCATCTTTCGGTACCATTCGAGAAATCATTATTTCTTTAGTCACTTCACAGTCTGGTTGAAAGTAATCACTGATTTTCTTCTTTTTAGGGAGCGTTTGGCATAAGCTATTTTCTTGAGCCTCTTTGTCTATAGGTGATGGTGGCACTGACGTCATTGTAGTAGACGCTGACGAAGACGATGCAGCATCTAGTTGCAGAGTGGTTGATGTCCTTCGAACTCCCGCATTCAATGTTTTTATGTCAATTGACATGTAATCCTTTTGTGGAACTGGCTGTAGTTTTCAGAATAGCTTTACATATTTTGCATTGGGCTGTCAAATTATTTACCGCTTTCTTAAAATATCTCCATACTGGCAACAAACTATTAAACTCCATGTAAGGTTCATTTTGATTGATTGTCGACATTTTAAAAGTATTAACTTAACAGTCTGGCACTTGCGTAGCAAAATAATACTAATTTTCATTCAACTAACCCATAAAAACAATAATTTAAGCACACCATGACAGTAACTGCATAACCAAAACAATGTTAAACAAACAAGTGCCTCCACGCACTCGAATATCTTCCGCTCACTTACTCTAATCAGAACTATATCACTTATTCTTTTCTATTCCGCTCGCCCAACATCACGAATACTCAGGAATAGTCTGGATAGTATGTGTATGCAGTCCGACACTTTCCTTTGCCAGTCAGCGACTCGCTCGCGCGCAGAGAACAACTGGAAATGGCCGTAACAGGTGTACACTGTTGAATACTGACAAATATTTTTTTTCTGTAGCTTTATTAAATACTCTATTGACCATGCAATGTGTACACCTATCCCTCACTTAGCACGTCTTCAGATTTCGCGGATTCATTTAGCGCAATGTGAATTCTACTGCCTCAGTCTTGAATAGCGTGTTTGTAAATTTCAGTTAGCACGAAATCTCGGCAGGCAAAAAAAAAGTTGAGCACGACGCCACGAAGTCTGTTGCAACTTCTGTAAACAACAGACGTGCTGTGGGATACAGTTAGCTAACCAAGAGGGGAAGATATGTGTGCGTAGGTCTGTCTACGCTATCGGCTGTTGTACAAACATCAGCTATGGCAAGTTAAATTGCGACTATGAAGTGTAAAGGACCAAATGTTTTTACGTCCGCGCATATGCCGTCGTGCCGTACCGTTGACGAGTGGCCACAAACTGAGCCGTGAACTCAGTCTAGCCAGTGGCAGGGAATTCACTCAAACAAAAGCAACGTCTGCCCATTCAGCTGCCGGTAACTGTACGTGCTTGATCACTCATAATGCATCGTGTTCAAGTATTTGAGAGAAAACTAGATGTATTACGGCACGCAGATTGTCACGAAGGCCATGCTAATGTTGGTCGCACTTTAGTTTTAAGCAAGTCAACTGTGAGCACAAACGTACGAAATAAGGACTCTTATAAAACGTTTATATAAGTCTGATGCTCTTGGTTGTACTAGCGGGAATATATTTGACATTAGATACTGGAATAGAAATGAACAGATGATTCACGTGGAAAAGGTTGTTAAATGAATGTTGCAATGAAAAAAATAATCATTGGCCTGACAGGATTGGTGTGAACTAGGTGGTGATACACGAATAATAACTTTATTTTTTGAAAAATTAAATCTAATTATCCGGACAGTAATATCACTGTCACTGTTAGTACAGGATGGTTTGGAAAGGTACGTGACATGTGTTGAAGGTCACGCCCGGGCGGGAAAGTCAGCCAGCCGACTGACGATAAAGTATATAAACACGTATCTCCCGTTATGCGGTGTCGTATTTGTCATACAAAGTGCAGTGGGAAGCATATAAAGATAAATGGTGTGACATATTTATAGTTATGTGTTATTCGATACATTTATATTACGTAAAGTATATTTTCCTACACAATTTTGGAACACATTAAATAAATTAGCCTTGCTATTTATGGAAACTAATGCTTCAGAATACGCAATTTCGAATAACACAAGCACTTTTAGGAACAAATTAGTCGTGCTAAGTGAGGGATAGGTGTAGTGATGTTAGAATCAGTTAATGTTCAAATTTACAATTTAATAAAATTTGGCATATTTGCATGCATTGTCTTGTGAGATTCATTAATGTACTGTGGTCGACAATAGAAGAAGGTGCAGTTGCTTCCATCTTTCTAGCAATTATTTAAATTATTTTCAAATTTATCTATACTAATATTATAAAGAGGTAAAGATTGGATGCAGGGTAATCTCTGAAACTACTGATCCTATTCTGACAATTATTTCACTAATAGGAATCTATATTATCCCCTGAGTGCTATAGGATATTTTTTATTCTGAAAGATGTGTTTTCAGTAAGAAATTACAAAAACTGTAATTGAAGTCAGAAAAATACTAGCAGTCTGGTTGATTTTTCATTGTGCACTGTCTAAAAGTTTTGAAATAAAGAAATAAAATATTTAGCAAATTTTCTATACTAATGTTATAAAGAGGTAAAATTTGTAAGTTTGGATGTACTCTCTGAAACCACTGATCCTATTTGGCCAATTCTTTCACTAATAGGAAGCTACTTTTTCCCACAGTGCTAAAAGTTATTTTTTTTTATTCTGATAAAGATGTGTTTTCATTTGTGGAGTTATATCCTACAAAATTGAAATGTTTATTTTCTTGGGAATGTCATACCTAGAACAATTGTATGTTTGGTAAAAGTAATAGTCTATTTTAAATTATCCTGCTCTATGAAAAATTTGTAATTATAGTAAGTGCACCTATAGTCGTCATGCTAAGGACAATTTTAGGGAAAAAAATGCCTGCCTAATCTTATTGATGTATTAGTGCTTTTCATGTCTTTGGGTTTAACATCAAACTTTCCTTAAAAATGGTAGACCACTTTTAGATAAGGACAAATTATTTTAGTATATCTCTAATTTAAAAAAAAAAAAGTGTTATTTTGAGCCAGTAGTCATCATCCTAATTTTTGTATTTACCAGTGATCGTCACATTCTGTGACAGTAGTCATGCATGATTTCGGCACCTATAGATTGCAATCAGAGTTTGTAATTATAATTTAGTACCGTCTAGGTTTAAACAATTTATTTTAAATGATAACTCAAACTTTAAAAGGTAATTTTATAACAAGAATGATCTTATTTATAGACTCATTACAAACTATAATAGACAAAACACCAAGTAAAATTCTCGTTATTATTAATATTTTATATATCTTATATAATTGTACTTTAAATTAATCTAACAATTTTCTATATATATTAATTTAACCATGTTACTCTCATGAAACTTCTTGTAAGTTTAAATTATTTGAATTTAAGTATTCATATGGATATTTGTATATTGTGTTGTGTTGTCTTGTATTTTTGTCTTACCACCTATTTGTTTTGTTCTTGTAATTGTTTTGTTCTAGTATTTGTTCTGTTCTAGTATTAATAATGTTACTTTAATTTTTTTGTACTTGTCCTAAATGTTTTTCCCACCGTTGGAGCCTTGTGCTGTTGGTGTGGCATGTTACAAATTAAATAAAATAAATAAATTAAATAACTTTGTTTCTTGCAGCAAAAATTAATTAAATCTCTTTCAAACTTCTGTTTTAATGGCTTTTACTGTACAGTTTTGTTGGTATTTATCACCTTTGCACGCTATTTCTGAATCCAGTATGAATATAAAAAACTCCCTGTTCGAGAAAAATGAAGGCTCATCTTTTGTGCTCAAAAACATTTCTGGGGTTCACCAAGGTTAGCTATGTTTAACATAAATAAAAAGTGTTATTAAATTTGAGAACATAAGGGAAGTGTCTCAACCACAACTGAATTCTAAAAAACTTGATTGTCATAAAAGGCTATGAAATCAAAGAAAATTGTGTGATTTGCTATAGCCTATTCAAACTAAGTAAATACCAACAAAAAATTATTAAAATTCATGTAGCTAAACCCCAAAATGTCACTCAAGTATAAAAAGCAATTAAATAAAAGTGATTTTAAAAGGAAAAATTAAGTACACAAGCAGCTGTTATCTAAACAAGGTGCCATTCCCAGCTGCATAAAGTAGCCACACCCACCTACCTGCAGTAGCGTTAACACTGCAATTAGTATCAGCCTACCTTGTTTAGTGATAATTTTCAGTTCTCAAATTATTTAGTTATGTGAACAGTTTCCAATTTTATATCTCATATTTTTACTATTTTCGCTTCACAATTTACCTGGTCTTAATAGCCCTTCCCATTAAGTCCAGCCAAATTTGAAATTTTTCTTAAAGAAGAGTTGCTTAGCTTCACAATTACCAGAAAAACACTTTTGACACCAATTTGTTTGTGGTGACTATAATCACAATAAATTTTTAAGCAATCTAAAATTTGCACAAGCCAAAACTAGTGTGGGTGACATTCAGCTGGTTAAACCATAATTGTTATTATAAAGACCATAATACCTTGAAGAACCACATGAATGCATATAGCATAAGATAGTATATCGTCACTTTACAAAAGCCTGTATCAGCTATGCAGCTACTCACAACTACTTCGAATGTCAACAAAACTAGCTAAAAACCTTTTAAGATGCACTTTTTAACTACCTGTTGTTATGGTTCAGTGTTCTTTATACACAGCAATTGAGCAAAAACAGCTATGCTAATGTAGATATAATATTTACAAAAAAAAATTAGACACTGCACAAACTACTATAGCTACTCTAAAATACAAGACCTTAAAATAAAAGTATAAAACACCTATCTGCCTGCAAATCTGCAAAAGATCAAATTTTCTGTTTCTGGTGTATTTGTAAACACTGACATGTGCTACGCCTATATAACTTCATACAGACTGTCAATTGAACAAAAAAATAAGGGAACACAAAAATGTCAAATCATTTCCCTTGTATTTTTCTCAGGCGTTATGTACTGTGACTCCATGAACTATGTAAAAACACGTTGGCCCTAACGGGAAAGTTATTAACTATTAAAAGTAGGTACACAAACATATGAGTAGTCTTCTAAACATTCCTGCATTCAACCACCACATGAAAACCTGCCTATATTCTGTTTACTGAATGAATTGAGTATAAAGAAAACCTGGTGAATTAAAGTTTAGTCATTACAAAGAGCTATGCGCATAAAAAAATAAAAATTAGATTATGGACAGTAACGACCGCTATGGGACTTTCAACACCGACACACTCCAAGACGTAGACTACACAGCATAAACCCAATAAACAATATTAGCTCCAAAAAACGCCTAGCAAGAAACGTAAACAACAAATACTAACTTTCATGACGGTAAACGAGGGTTAAATAGAAACACAAGAGGCGGGCCGAAACTTCTGCAAATGGCCGCACCACATAGGCTCGTGTTTTTTGGTCGGTACTCACTCGAGTTGTTGTTCAGACAGAGAGAATCCTGCGAACTTGAGACCCTCGGCTCCTGCGAGTGCATCATTTCTTCACCTGTAACACAAGCACACGGGCGGTCGGTTGGCGTGGCAGAAATGCAAACACATCGCACCCCGTTTCATGTCCGCCGCGGAGTTGCACAGCTCCTTGGTCATCCTATACACCGCACACGCGCCACCATCACAGTTACCAAAACACAACACTCGAACCCTCGCTACATCGATCTCTTCAACCCGCGATTACGGTATATCGTCGAACACCATCATCATGTTTAGAATATCACCACGAATAATAACGACTATTAAATAACTAAGCATTAAAAAAAAATTGGATACCGGATTGACAAAAGTGTCACTATACAAAAACAACTACGTTTTCCATTGTACATAAACAAAAACAACACTGGTCTGCTGGGAATCAATGCTGGCAACACAACAAAAAAAACCGCACTGCGCCATGCAACCTGCAATATTGGACTAAGATTGTTACGTCCTGACAATTTTTCCAATCATTCTCTATGAGGGAGTTGTGATACTTGATGTACAAGTGGTTTACAGTTATAACGAGTGGTTCGGTTAGGTTTATATATTACAAATATAGTTAGAATGGTCAGTTGAGTTAGATTAGCTACATTAAAAGTATAGTTAAATAATTTGAACTGTTTGTAGTAATTACCAATGTAACAGTTAGCTAACGGATCAAGTTGATACAAATGTATAATATGCCGAAAAGGGGGGGGGGGGGGGGGGATTATAAGAAACGTAAGACTAATTAAAAGTGAAATGGTGGAATTTGTTATACTGGATCAATAAAAGACAGAATAATGATGTCTGCATGTTATTCTAGTTATCAGTTGTGGAATGTAAGGAACAAACTCTTGATACAATAAAATAAAAAGGGTTTGTAAAAAATCAGCTTTCATATAATATGTCTTGTGTGTGGAAATATCCAAGTACACAGTTGTAATACTGAGTGGTGTTAATAATGGTGATTAACTGATAGATGATAGTCATGTGTTCGTTCAAGTGAGTATAACATTATCAATTCTCTGTAATTTTCTTGAACCAATTTAAGGGACTATTCTAGTTGGTGATACCATAACATTATTAATGATGTCAAAAAGATGGCATCGTATACATCATTACCACCCCTACTTTCTTTCAGGACAAGCGCAGGAATATAGGGGTTTTGAGCGGGAAACAATACATACGCTATTTTTCACGTATTTTATTTTTTCACTATTAGCTATTTCGGCATCTTAAACTAGACTATATTCTCCCCCCCCCCCCACCCCCAAACTCTAGTCTATTTTGCGATACTGCGGTATCGTAAATACAATCTACCAGGTGGGACTATTCTACTTCATGATACTGGGAAAAAAAAATATTTCAAAACGTCTCACTTTCAGAAAATTAAATACTGGTATCGCAGAACAGAACAGGTGTGACTGTTTCCTAATTCACGATATTGATATTATCTAGAATTTTCATCATGGTAATTATTTAAATCCCATCACAAAATAGACTACAATGAATAGGCCTATTTTCTATTTCATAATATCACAAATGTTTTTATCATGAAAATTATTTTATACAAATGAAATAACACTTTCGCAAACAAACTAGACCTTATAGAATTTTAGTATCTTTTACTATGTACTCCACCTATAATTTACTAAAATATAAGCAATAATTTTTTACTAGCCGACCTACGCTCACCAAGCCTTTTGCTTTGTGATTACTTCAACTATTACATTACTAACCCAGAGAAAAACAATCCATTTTTAAATTACCTAATTGCTTTTTATGATTCATCTAACTAAAGCAAATAAAACGCACACAACACGCCTCTCACCTAACACATCAAACAAAATTCACATAAAATTACACATTATTTTGTACTTATTTATTCAATTCATAATGATATTCAATTCTACTTATTAATTCACTCCTCCTCCTTCTCCTATTACCACTCCAAAATTTACACTATCATTCGTCAATATTACGTACTATATTTTCCTTTGTTCCACCATTCAATTTATAATGATTGGCCCATGATGTCATTCATTTTCCCTTATTAATTCTCAACGAATAGGAATCCGGTATTGAATAATAGAATTGACCTGAATTTAGTAGTCACAAAAAAAAATTGGATTCGTTACGTTAAAACTATTTAACGGCATGATGTGGAGATAGAATGTGCGCTTTTGATTGTAATAGTAACGAGAAAAGTGACAGTTTGTGTTTCACGATACTGAATTATCTAATGGTGGAAAGGCACGCAACATTTATAGCTAGGAAAGGTGAGGGGTTATTTGTTCTTGATTTTTAAAGATTTAAGTAATTAGGTATTATGGTTTTGTGTGCATTTTGTTTACTGCGTTAGATGGGAGGGGTGTTGTGTGTGTTTAATGAGCGATGTTATGGTAAATATTTGTTTTTCTATGTTAGAAGAATAATAAAATTTATTAGGTAGGGTAAAATATCTTGTTTTCATAGGTAAGGTTGTTCAGCTACATTTAATTATAAATTTTGCTTCACGATATGGTAGTGTTACTAATGAAGTCACAAACAAAGGGGTGCTGAAGTAATTACGACTTGTAATGTTCTTACAGTACAAGCACAGAAATAGGGCATTTTGGACGGAAGATTCACATGCTTGTTTAATGCAAAATACGTTTCTTGATGAAATGACAGGGTACGGAATATATTTTCGGTATTGTGTTCTATACTAAAATAGGTAGGGCTGAAGTATAGTTTACTATACCTGAGAAGTTAAAATCACATTAAATATAAATCATAATAAAATTATTAAATAAATAAATACAAATGTGGTATCATAAAATATACTAAACCAGGTGGCATTATAGTATAGAAAATGATACTGTAGATATTATATGAACAGTATTGTTTTCTAAACTAGAATATGTAGAGCTACAGTATAACTTACAATACCCAAGACATTGAATTCATATTTGAAAATAAATATTGAAATTACAAAAAGTAGTATCGTAAAATATATTAAACCAGGCGGTATTGTAGTATATAACACAATGCTGTGGTAATATATCTTTGGTATTGTGTTTTATACTAGCATAGATAGGGCTGTAGTATATAATATGATACCCAAAAGTTAATTTCATACAGAAATCTATTTTGTGCAAAAGAAGCATGTGAAGTTCCCTGCGCAAAACCCTTATATTCTCGTGCTTATTTCGTAAGAACGTAGGGGTCGTAATGATGTCAGCACTGCTATGTTATATTTCATTGAAACTACTCCCACCTAACCAACTGTCCTTAATATTTTATAGTATTTTTAATGTGGCTATAACCAAACCAACTGTTAACACAATTTGAAATGTAGTTAACCGGACTGATCATTTACAAGATTTCACAATTTTATGCTAATTTTAGTGTACCTTACCTAACCACTTGTAACAACCCAGATTACAGCCTTCCTTATGCAATCCATTAATAATAATTTGTTATAAATTTTTTGTCATATTTCGGGTTAGATGTAAAGTTTTTCCTTTTAAAAATTATTGTGAAAGTATTTTTCCAGGTTTATTGTTTTTATTTTTTTAAATAAATTCATAAATTTTTTATATCAAGTATTTTTTTTGCTGGCTTCTTTGTGTGGGAAGGCATGCTGACGTGATTTTCCTTCATTTTGTCCACGACCGAGGCTTTGTTTCACACGCTAGGCTTGTGGGTCACGGGAGTGCGAGAAAGATACAAAATCGCTGCGTCGTAGGAACAGAAGTAAGCATTTCGTGGAAGCCTCTGTTACTATCCGCCGTGATTGGCTGAAAATTACGTCAGCGAGCCCAGGACACTGCCCGCACGAAGGAAAGGAAGGCTGTAAAGTCAGTCATTGTCTGAGCACCGTGTCGAGAGGTCGTGGTCGGGCGATGGCTCACATCATTTAGCAATGTTATTTTGGAGTACAACTTTGCGGCTACGGTCCGGGCGACGCCTAAGAACCTTTTTTTTTCTTTCTGACATTTAAATTAATTTGAATTTTTTTGACCGTAGTCGTAGGCGAAGCCCACAGCGAGGCGACAAAGGGTTTTGTCCAGCCGTCGCTGCCCGGAACTTATCCGGGCAATGTAATGTAATTTGTAATAAGTCTACGTGTTTTTCTCTTTTATGGAAGTACCGTTTAATTTTTCATTGTGTGCTCTATTGTATGGAATATAGTGTGATTTTTACATAAATAAATAAAACAGGTAATACATTGAACATTGTTTATAAATTTCTCCTTTCTTCGTGACATGCAACCTGTACAGGGTTTGTCCGGAAAGTAATGGGACTGATTTTCTTCTGCCGCGACTGTACTTCGGAGCGTGCGCGCACCGACTGGATTCAGTAGAGGGGGTTCCTAGCTAACAAACGAGCGGCTGGAGAGTCAGGACAGGCTTTTTCGCGCGACGTGTTTCTGTGAGTGGTGCAAGCCGAAAATGCAGCGTTCGTTAGAGCAGAGGTACACGATTAAATTCTGTGTGAACCTCTGTAAATCTGCGACAGAGACGTTTGATATGATCAAGCAGGCTTACCCAGATGATGCTTTAGCAAGAAGTGGTGTGTTTCTGTGGCACAAGGCCTTTTCGGAGGGCCGGGAAGAGGTCGCCGATGAAGACCGTGCTGGAAGACCGACTTCGACAAACCCCGACAATGTGACTCGTGTGCGCAAAGTTTTGAACTCAGACCGTCGACTGAGTATTCATTTAATTGCCCAGATGTTAAATTTACCAAAATCTGTGGTTCATGACATTGTGATGGAGCATTTGAACATGCGCAAGGTTATCGCGAAGATGGTCCCAAAAGTGCTCACTGACGACCAGAAATTACGGTGAGTGGAAGTGTGCCAAGAAAATTTGAACATGTGTGAAAGTGACCCCCAATTTTTGAATTACATAATCACAGGTGACGAGTCATGGATCTTTGAGTATGATCCCGAGACAAAGAGGCAATCTTCCGAGTGGCACGCGTCGGCATCTACTCAACCAAAAAAGGGAAGAAT
This sequence comes from Bacillus rossius redtenbacheri, assembly GCF_032445375.1. Lineage (NCBI taxonomy): Eukaryota > Metazoa > Arthropoda > Insecta > Phasmatodea > Bacillidae > Bacillus > Bacillus rossius. The sequence goes on along the minus strand of NC_086330.1, from coordinate 129,203,055 downwards.
GAGCTAATCCAAAGTGAAAACGATGCTCATTGTCTTTTTTGACATCAAAGTCATCGTCCACCATGAATTTGTTCCTCCTGGATAAACCGTCAACGCCAAGTTTTACGTGGAAGTGCTCAAGAGACTCAAACGAAGGGTCAATCGGGTCCGACAAGACATCGCAGCCGACTGGAAGTTGCACCATGACAACGCCCCGGCTCACACCGCCTTTCTTGTGAACAGCTACATGACCAAAGCCGCCATCCCAACGCTTCCGCAGCCGGCCTACAGCCCAGATGTGGTCCCCCCAGACTTCTTTTTGTTTCCTCGCTTGAAAAGGCCGATGAAAGGCGAGCATTTTGAGACGACAGAGGGGATCCAAGCAGCTTGCACCGCGGCTCTCAAGGCTATTCCGGAGAATGCCTTCCATGACGCCTTCAATGCTTGGAAATCGCGGTGACAGCACTGCATCGACGCAGAAGGAGCCTACTTTGAATGTTTTTAAAGAATTGTAACATTTGGCTCAATAAATTTTTTTTAATCCACTCAGTCCTATTACTTTCCGAACAAACCCTGTATGTTCCACTCATCACCAAATTTGAGCTAGCCGGAGGTGGTGAGTGGTGACACACTCATAAAAATTGAAGTATCACTATGCCCTTTTAGATAATAATTCGTAATGTCAAGAAGTGAAAAAAAAAAAATTAGAAAACTTTATTAATTATTTTTACCTTCATTTACATTATCAATATCCCTACTCTAACCTCTTGCTCAGTGAGAACGGATTCTATCAATAAGGCATCAATATCTGTTCATGAATACTAACAATTAAAATTAAATTGTATTTACTATGCCTTACATATTCAACATCATAGCATGAGCTTAACCCCCAAATGAAGGAAAGTTGCATTATATCGTGGAGAAATGAAGATAAAGGTGTAATGCAAGTCCCTCATTTGCTTTCAAGAATCATTACGGATGTCCCATGCCTAAAATAAGCCTAAAAACACACATTTTAGTGATTTTCGCTCTTTTATAAAATGTGAAAATGAAATACAAAAACAGAACTACTCCTCCGCCTTCAGTGTATTCTTAAATGCTTTTCGTAAATGGACACCACTCTAATATCGTGAGCATTTTTCAAATCGGATCTTTTTTTTCTGGAGCTCTGTTCAGGTAGTGACTCAATCAAAATAGTCATAGGGCTAAGTATCGCCAGCACCAAGACAGTTTCAAACATAACTTGAGGTGAAGACCTAAGGAAAGAAGGCAGCATGGAACACCACCCTCAATGTGGGGTCAGGGCCACGTGTAAGAGGCACGTGATTGCTGTCCACCCAGTCCTTGGGGCAAAGCAGTTTATCAGAGCACAGGAAGAAGGCAGTGGTGCTGTCTGTGTTTGTTTAAGGGCTTACATCTGTTCCAGGTTATTTTGTTCCACACAGTTAAACTTTTGAGTGGCCGAACTTAAACACAATGAAAAAAATACATATAGTGGATACTTTTTTTCATAATTAGCTGGCCAAGATAAGTTTTTAACATTTTTGTGCAGTATGGATAAGGAGAACCAAAAGTAATAAATAAGAGAAAAAAATTTTATTTTTAAAGGCAATGCTGGTAGTTACTGCATGGTATGGTTTAAAATCATTTCAGAAAAAATTATTTTATTTTATTTAGTTTTTTAAAATTATAAAAATTCTTATGATTTTAAAAGGCCAGGTAAAATTAAATTTCTTTTTCTAAAATAAATAAAACCATATTGCACAGTTGCCAGTAAAATTGACTTGAAACCTTAAAAGTTCCAATTTTATTTTCTATTTCAGCCTCTTTATTATCAATACTGCATAAAAACTTTACAAAATCAACTTTGCCAGCTAATTATGCAAAAAGTATCCTATGTATACACATTTTTTTTAAATTTTGTGAAAGTTCAGCCTCTCAAAACGTCGGCAACCGTGTGGGACGTAAATATAAAATAATGACTTGGAGAGGGACTAGAAAAACCCTACAAGCTACAGGACAGTCATCCTGAAATCTAGCATGAAAAGGACGGTAGCTGGTGTGTGTTTTGTAAGCGATTGACGATATAGGTTTGAATTCATATTTTCCCATTTCATGAAGAAATTTGCATGCTAGCAGGCAGCCATCTCTCGCTGCGTGTGCGCGTGCTAATAGTTGAGTCGGCCACAGGCTGAGCGCGCCAGCTGACGCAGAAACTGGGCGCGCGAGTGTCGCGCCCGTCCGTTAGGCGCGCCACAGGATGTGCGTGGTTTGTATAAGGCAGTACGTACTGAGAGAGCGTTGCAAGTCCGGGACAGGGGGGGGACACTTCATAGGGCATAGCAATCACATGTTTCTAGTTGCTATACAGTTTTATCCAACATCTGCATAAAGGTTGGATGGATGACAGGCAGTGCTTTCAATTTCAATTTACATGCACACAATAAAAAGTGTAAAACAAATACTATGATAAACAGAATGTATTGGGCTAAATGTTTCAAAGACATCAAGGAGTGATATAACTTACATTTTATGAAATGGATGGATGGATGGAGGAAACGGGAATACGTACCCCAATAAAACTGCTACACAAGCAGGATTTATATTACAAAACACTGTTGGATACACAATACTCACACTTGTCATCAAGTTTCTCTCTGTTTCCATAGTAAGTATAACTTCGCAATTCCGTAACCAAACGTCTAAATCAGTAATAACTAATGAAAATCGTAACATTTGGGAACACTGGACAGGCAACATGGTTTCAAGCAGGAGGAAATCATTAAATACACAACTGCCTAGGTTGCTGAGTGATACAAGTACCTATGGAATTTAGCTCTGAGGAATTTGAGAATGCTTTCAACAAAGTTCTGCAATGGAAGTTGATAAAAAAGGTGATGGATTTAACCAACAAGAATGTGATGAAATTGGTGGGAGATTTCCTGAGGGTAAGGAAGCAGTGAGTCAGAGGAGGACAGAATTCTTTTTCCTCCCTTGGGCTTTAATGTCTCTTTGATAGTAAGGTCATTGGAGATGGTTTAGGTTCAGCGAGACTGGTCTAAAGTAGGGTAACTATTCCAGCATCTTCCTGGAGTGGTTTTGGTGAAATCATGGAAAACAGAACTCATAATGGCCAGACCAGAATTCAAACCGGGTCCTCTGAAATGAAAGTCCAGTCCTGGTTAGTAAAGAGACATCAGGAGTCTCACTGGTGAGTGAGTAGAGCCTAAATTCTCGTCAACAACCAGGTCTTGTTTAGAAACAGTGGAACCGTGATGTAACCAATGGTTGGAGAAAAAAAAACACTGGCTTATGGCAATCTCCGCCACTATTACCACCTCCGAAAAATAATAGTTTCCCAGCTGGAAGTCAAACCCAGAGTGGGTAAAGAGCAGTTTGTGGCCCACATTAAAGCAAGCTAAGTCGTGACTAAGGAAGTTATAGAGAGTACAGTTACCTATGACTTGAATAGATTAAAGTAGATTAAGAGCAAACAGAATGGACCTGAGCATTAGCATTACAAGGCTGGTGAAATTTCTATCTAATGGTTGCCAGAAAACTAGCATGCAAAAAAAAACCTCTGAAAGAAATTAGCTACATTTTAAAAATTACCTCGTAATAATGAGACTATCAACCCCAAACTACATGATTAATATAATCTTTCATTAATATAGTTTTATAAATGGACCATACATGTTCTTCAGAGGATTGTGAAGAATGATTAACAACTGACAACATTAAACTCTATCCCCTTTTACCCAACCCACCTTACAAGTCTGGATTTTGGGACTTTTCTGAGCAAAATAAGTCAACTATAATTAGGATAATTCCTGTAAAATTAATTTAATTCTAGCCAATGGAATTTAAATTATTACAGTGTACATATTTTACAACCATGAATGCAAACTTTTATTGCTTTGTGCACTTCGTTTTTTCTATATATTTTAAGTTATAAATGTCAAGTTTTAGAACACCACCATAAGAACTGAAAATGACTCGCTTTTAGCGGTGAGTTCGTAGCATCACAGTACTAGAGGCCAACAATTATTGATTGGCATAGCATGAGTCTCGGGAATGTGCAGACATATTGCTTGCAATTAAGAGTAATAAGCGGTGAAAATATATTCTGTGAATCTTATATAATTAGATGTTCCAGTAACAAACTTTTTATAACGTAATGTTGGAAAATTAGTTATAGCATCAATAACACAACTAACACCAGTTATAAACTAAAAAATGTGGGTCAAAAAATTAAATTACACATTATTCTATACTTTTTGAGTTCAATGATATGGGCCATGAAAACCGTTAAACAATAAAAAGTCTGTAATCTGGCTTCTATGGTTAGGAACATTTCGTAAAACAGCACCCATCAAGCAGCTCATCTTCCGGCTGCTGACCTTGCCTGCCAAGTGGCATTACTGCGTTGCCAGCACTTTTAGTTCACTCAGAGTTAATCATTACTGTCGGTTATACTTCAGTACCGTCATTCCTGTTTTCTATCTGGTTATATTACAGAGGTACATTTCTGTAATAATTTCCCAAAGAAGATCAATGCTCAGCATTTTTCTTTCTTTGTAGCTTCTTATTACAACTTGTTTTAAATACCATTGTACAGTACTGTATATTAATTATTCTTTGGTATTCTCATCAAAACCACCTATAATGACATTCAATGATCCTGCAAAAATGCTAATCCAGCATGACCATCATTCCGAACATTGAAGACCTTGTGTATTTGTTAATAGTAATAATAAAAATAAAATAACAGTCACAAAACTAGCCATTTGTGGTTCCTAGGTTCATGTGAACCCCATATAAATAAACAATTTTTTTTATAATAAATGTTCATATATCACCTGTAAACCCACAGAATAACTATGTTAATACATGAATTGTCAGGCAGGCCACAATAGGAAATGCAAAAGCTGAATGTACTTGAACCTATGCAAAAATTATATTGCAGTTAAGTAATTAATGTTGGCCTATGTACGTAGCTCAGAAAATACTGTGAATGAATTCTCATTCCAATGTTCTTACACATTAAGTAAAACTCCTTGATTTTTACAACAAATGCATGAATCATGTATTATAAGCCAATGTCAACAGCATAGTTGGATGTTGTTTGGTCCACGTAGTGTGTATAAATTATGTGCTACAACAGCTAGCCCAAGTCAGACAAATGGCATAAGACTAAGAGTTGGTACCGTAAGTGCAGGAAAGCAACATGTAGGAAATAGAATGTATGCTATATGCAAGTAGACAAAATAAATACATAGTAACCTTTAGGTAAGTAAGCTCAAAGAAATAAAAAGTTATTTTCTAATAAAAATGTTTCCAAGTTTAAAAAAAATTATTTAGAAGAAATATTATGCTATATGTTACAAATGATTTTGAAGAGGATTTGTGGTACATTGAATGGTTAACGTGAACCTTACAGGAGTTTAGAGTGCAGTCGGCAAAATTCTCTGAGCACTTGCAATGCTTGTGACCCAGTCATTATAGAGTTTTGAGTGCTTCCATTGTTCAAAATGAACAAACCATTCTAGAGAAAACTCACAATGTTCACATCTCAAATGCAAGCGTTGTGTGTCTAGCTGAAGGCACCAAGAAATTAGTGCAAATTTTTAAGATGGTAAGTAAGATTAGTTGTACTGCACCTAAAAATAAAAAAAAATATATAAAAGTTAAAGGTTAAGAATTACCACAACCGGTGAAAATGTTTTATTCAGCATTTAAAATAGTCCGAGACACAGGTTAACCTACAAACTAACCGTTTTGCATGTTTAGATTTAATTTTAAAAAATTGGTTGTCTGTAAAGTCGGTTTACAGACGATAGTTTAACGTGACGTCATAACAAAACATTGATGAAATGATTGATCCAGAAGAAAAGGAAATATCATATTCGGCCTGAGACTGAGCCGTAACAGGTTTTTGCAACCAAACCATTTAGGCATTAAAAATATTATATTCTTTGAGGAAGAATTTTTTTTTTTAAATTTTTCTATCTTTTGTATGATAAAACCTCTGCATACTTTTATGAATAAAATTGAATCATTTTTATTGAATTATCACTATTTTGTATGGATACAAAGGAGTGAAATGAAATGTACAATTTAATTAATAAATTTACTTTTATTTGCATTCATTAATTTAAATATATTTATTACTTTTGAAATGTTGCGTGCGCCGTTTTATTTTTACAAGTACAAAAAAAAATTTTACAGTTGCCGGGATTCGAACCGACAACCTTTCGATTATACATTAGTGTGGCTAACCTTACGACCACGAGGCCATACTTGAATAATAGTAGTTTCAGATGTTATCTATAAAAAAGTTTATAAAAAAATTTTCACAGTAGGGGAATAATATTATTTTGTTTTTATAACATGATTTTATAACAAATACGCATCCCAGATACACCAAACTTATTTATAATGTGTTACAATATTTTTTAAAACATTGTGCAAAAGATCCCGGGTGTAATTTGAATTATGTGTAACTTTGAAACACCATTGTTGGTTCAAAACGTATTTGAATATTCAACATTACTTTTAAATAACTGTACCGATTAGGCTGAAAATCGGTGGACGATCGTTAAATTACATAATATTAATAATTCAAACGATGAAAATATGATTGAAAGTCAAATCGATGGTTGTTCCAATCGAGTGGAAGAGAGATGTCACGCATGCGTACAATGAGCATGAAGAGAGATGTCACGCATGCGTACAATGAGCATGAAGAGGGATGCCACGCATGCGTTCAATGAGCAAACAGGACACATCCGTAGTGGGACATCCTTAGTGGGACACTTTTTCGTGCGTGCAGCCGGCATTCATTGATTTATTAGACGTTGTCACATCAAAAAGTGTTCATCAACAAAATTGTTTTCAATTATTCAATTGTTAGTATTTAAAGTGTGGCTATAATAATTAATTATAACTTTTTATTTAGATAATATTATTTAATAATTTCCTGATTTATGTATAGTTAAGTATGTTTATTAAACAGGGCTATTTCTGGGCTACTTGCTAATATTTTGTAATTCAACATCCCTGTAATGTAACTTTTAAGGTATAATCTACATTCTAAGCCAATTTTAAATTTTAATTTCAAATTAATTATCATTCAAAATTGGACTTCCCAACAAATGCCATAACACTCTAGATCAGTCATGAAAAATGTTTTCCCAAGAATACGATCATTACACTTATGTAGCAGACACTCCAAACACAGGCCCAAAGTACATAATGCCGAACAGGAGCGAAAATCTGTAAGATTTCGGGGAGGGAGGGGGAGAAGGAATTATGTTTATGATTCACATTTCACAGCGCAAGTGGAGCCCCTCAGTAGTGAAGTAGAGCTAGAATAAATATATTACAACTGAACATATTGCATAAAGGGAAGAGGCGCAGTGGTCAAGTAGTTAGAACACAGGCCTCCCACCACGATGATCCGGGTTCGATTCCCGGCAGGGTAGAACTCTGATTTTTTCGCTAGTGGGAAACATGACAGACATGGCAGTGGCCTGTGGGTTTTCTTGGGGTACTCCAGATTCCCCCATTAATTCATTACGTTGCTGCTCCACACCCCAACTCATTTCATGCACTCTTCAGGCTGGCCGGAATGACAGATCTGTCATTAGGTAGGGCAGCCGGCTCCTACCTAAGCCCCATTACATCCATGTAGACCCCACCACAGGTGAGAAAACTACATATTGATTTTTACTATACATTGCATAAACCATTTACCTAGTAAATTTTTAATTTTTGGGAAAAGGCTAATTCTGCAGGGAAGCAGCTTCTGGGAAATACAGTGAATAATAACTTAAGTGAAAGGTTGGTACAACAATTATGTGTTAAGAATGAATTACAAATTAAATATGAACTATTAAAATAGCTGACCTAACATAACCAACCTTTCACTTGAGTTATCATTCGCCTTACTTCCCAGAAGCCGCTACACTGCAGGATTACTAAACAATGGTAGTTATTACACGACCTCATCAGCCACTGTAAAGACTGCCTGGCCTACACTCCCATAGCCTTACTCTTTAAACAAAATATTCCAACATCGCTTAAAGTGATCAATCAGTGTTATCGGAATGTAAACTAATCCTTATTTTAACTGAAAGCTCATCTTAATATTGGAAGATATCACAAGTAATCATCATAATATAATAAGATAAAGTCATTACTTTGGCATCACGCTCAATTAATCATGGAAAAAAGGAAAAACTAAATTATTTTATCTAATATAAGTAGTTTAAGAATTAGGTCATTGTTAAATGTACAGTGTTTTGTATTATGAACTACACGTGCAGGAGTGAGTACATTACAAACTATATATGAGACTCTAGCATATTCTATAGTAGTGCATGTTAAATTTATAAAACATACATTGAAATTAATAGACCTACATAATTTTTAGGCTGTATTAGAAAGTTACCTAAATACAGTTAGAATTTCGAGTTTTTGAGGTGAATTAGCATGTGAATCATTTAAAAAACATATACCTACTTGACTCTGCATATCCAAGTGTTTTCTGCAATATTTAATTTGATATACTTAGCCCACCTTATTTGTGTTTGTGGAGTGAGAAAAGTTTACTGTAATAGAAAGGAAAGACTGAAAGCCTGGATTTTTCTAACCGAACTCATGTATGTAATACTTGCAAAAGGATATCATTTGAATATTTTAAAATAGCATTTCTTTCATTTTATAATTTTCTAGGATGTTGTTTTAACTTACCTTCAGTGTCTCATATATGTACAATGCCTGCATTAATACATGCTTTTTGTATCACATAAATTAATAGTAAAACTGAAATAGGGATGTTTCATAAAAATAAAGAAAAAATAGTGAAAATGTATTTTTTTTAGTTGGTGACACTTTTCTAATCTTTCTGTCAAAGGGAATTGCATTGTGTTAGTACCAGGGTTGGGTCAGTAGAATATACAGCGTAGAATATGTATATTCTACGCGTATATTCTACTGTAGAATATGTAATGTAAAATATTGAATTTTCTACATATTCTACATCTTTTTACAGCCTGCTTTTAGTGAGTGTCTTTGCGTACATAAAAAAATATATGATTGCTATAATATTTTTGAGTTTTGTAAGAAGTAATTTGATGTACAATCGTACAAAACAGGTACCAGGTCTAGTACTCTTCTGAAAATGATTCATTTCCTTTCATTACAAAGCTACAAAATCCCAGCTAAACATTATTAATACTAAGTGGGAGAAATCATTCTTGATTAAATAAATTTCCAGTGAAACAGCAAGAAACTGTCCTTGCAGGAAAACAAATTGCTACAAATACAGTTTTTAGACATGAAGAGCAGCAAACATAAACTCTCATTTGGAATTTTAAAAAAGTTGGCTTTCACTACCTATGTGATTCAAGCCTTTTCACTGCAGTGTTCTTCAGTGTCTTTTCACAAACAGTGCACAGTGCCACACTCTTATTATTTTCTTTGGCATACTTAAATCTTTGCTGACTCCATAAACTATGTTTAGGTCTACCTGCCATCTTGTATTTACTGTTTTTGTGTTGGTGGAAAAAAAAAAGCAAAAGTATGTTGGCAGTAGTACCAAACCAACTGAACAGAATTTATTTAACTTATACTGAAGTCTAACTTTGTGTTGGAAAAAATATAATTAATAATAATAATACTAATAAGGATTGGCAATTAAAACTTTTACTTGGTTAGTCTGATTGACTAGAGCAGGGTTTCCCAATTTTTTTCAGTCCGCGGCGCACATATATGTTTAATATTTTGTCTCGGCGCCCTTACCTATTTGGCTTGTCGAAATAGATAGGTACAATGATACTAATTAGGTAGATAAGCACAAAAATTAAAATATCCACATTATGAATCTGAACTGTATATTTATATTTATAAGAATATAAAATTAACACAAAAACATTCAAGAGAGACTTAAGTACAACAAAAATAAAAAAAGCTACCTAGCTAGTCAATGTGATGGGTAAACTTGGTGATCATCACACATTTTTTCAAAACGTGGAATAAGGTTTGACACTGCTACTCGCATTTCTTGCTCCACATTGATCTTTGAGCGATATTTGCTCTTGATTATAGCTACAGCTGAAAATCCAGCTTCGCACAAATAAAATGTTGCAAAAGGAATGAAAATTCTTATAGCTTTTGAAGCTAAAGTGGGATATTTATTTTGAACCGATATCCAAAACTCCACCAAATCGGAACATGTGAATCTAGTTCTAAGGCTGCTGTTGCAAGAGAGTTCAATGAGACTTTCTTCTTCTTCCGATGTAAATTCTGGCGGAGCTTGTGCATGGAATAGGTCTTGGATCCATGCATATTTATCGACATCGTCTTCGGCAAAGTATTTTGAAAACCATTCAATGAGCTTCGAAAGGTGTTCCGTGAAAAGGGTCATCAGGTCTTGTGAGACAACAAGCTCATTTGATGTCGCATATTCATACAACTGCGGGAAACAATCTTGACCGCGATTTTCATTCATTTTTTTAATCCAAAACTGCAGTTTTTTCTTAAACGCAGCGATCTTCTCCAGTAGTTTCAGAATGTGCATGTTGTTGCCTTGCAAAGACAGATTCAGTTTGTTAAGTTTTTCAAATATGTCGCACAAATATGCTAGTTTTAGCAAAAAATCTGGTTCAGCAAAGTATCTGGAGTTTGCATGATGCTCTTGTTGTAAAAAACTGTGAATTTCTTCATGAAATTCTAACAAACGAATTAAGACATTTCCACAGGAAAGCCATCGTGAATTGCAGTAATATATCAGTGCTGTATGTTCAGCTCCCATATCTATGCATAGTTTTTTTTAAAAGTCTGACTTTTAGGGGTCTAGTTTTAATGTAATTTAGAGTGCCAATGACATGTTCTAATACTTGGTTTAATTCAGAACTCATAGACTTTGACGCAAGCGCTTCTCTATGGATGATGCAATAGGTCCACACATCATGCGAGGCTTTTTTACAAATAAGCGCTTGTAATCCTCCGTACCTGCCAGACCTTGATCGAGCACCATCTGTACATACACAAATACATTTTCCCCAATTCAAATCATTTTCTATAATAAACTTGTCAAGAATTTCAAACAAGCCATGAGCCTTTGCACTTTCGGTAATGTTTTTACAGAATAAGAGTTCTTCGACAATAATATTGTCAGCCACAAAGCGTACGTAAAATATCAGATGTGCATCATTAATACTGTCACTAGCCTCGTCAAGTTGCAGACCAAACTCCTTGCCTTTCATTTTTTCTATTAATGGTCTATTTATATCCTCAGGTATGTCATAGATTCTTCGACTGATAGTGTTGTTAGATAAGGGTACCTTATAAATTATTTTTCCCGCCGATTTTCCCAACATAATACTCACCATGTCGAGAGCAGCCGATAGAACAAGATCTTCTGCAATAGTATAAGGTTTTTTTCATTTCGCCACCCTGTATGCCACCTTGAAGGATGCTAACAGTGCTTTGTTATGTATTGAGCCTTTTTGAGGAAACACATTTTGTGTTTTTTTTTTTAAATTTTGTAATTTCTTATTTAAAAAAATCACGCTATTTTTCAACCATAGCTGGGTGAATGGTTTCGAGATGTCGCTTTAACTTACTTGGAAGCATACTTTCGGTTGATAAAATTTTCAAACAGAGCACACACTGCGACACACTACGGTCTTTCTTCATTGTTTACGTCTATTGAACGTTTCAACACAGTTTTTTGCTAAGTGCATGTAACAAACTCCCACTCAGCCACTTAGTTCTTTAACTCCTGACATGTTACAAATGCTAATCACTTCTCTGCACTGGCTATATATAGTTTTGTGATTTGTTGTCCATACATGTTATATAATGTCACGCACGCTTCGAAACCTTGCTCCGCTTTCAAAGGATTTGTTAAATACTTGAACACAGATACGCCCGTGTCCGCGCACTGTGTCGTGACTTATGGTAACAGCTCTACTTGTCGTCCCACCCGCGACATGCGTTCCGACCCTTCAATCTGACTAGGGGGAGGTAAGGGTCCATCTGTCCTTGGGTAGTTCACATTTTTACCGGGACCACAGTTGTCTCGGGCTTGTCGTAGATAAGTATCGGCGAGTGCACAAGTAAGCGAAGCACTACGCGAGCGCTATAAATTAAATTGTTTATTTTGTACCCGCGAACACTTAAGTTGAGGTTTCGGAGAATGGTGAAGATTATCGGTTCACGGCGCCCTTCTTAACTTTCTACGGCGCACCAGGGCGCCGCGGCGCACACTTTGGGAACCCCTAGACTAGAGAGTTCCAAAAAAAATAGATTGTTACATACATTTTTGTGTTGTTTATTCTGTTCAATAAACCTGACAGTCTGATACACTCCTTTGAAGGTATGTCCTACGTAACGTCTTTTACTATGTATTTTATGAATACTTTTAGCTGCAGAAACAATTGCACTGCTCAGGGTTGTCTAGGCTGCTTAGAGGAGCACAAAGATTAAGTGGACAATGAGTGTCTTACTAGGCCCAATTGCGAAAACAAAACCATTTTTAACAGATCTGGAAATGGCAGATTGACAGTTCTAGGGCACCATTATTAATAATTTAGAAGTCAGATACTGGGAATAACCTTAAAGAATATTCCAACTACCTGAAAGGTAGATTTACATTTATTTCTGAATATTCTACATATTCTGCGTATATTCTACATATTATACATTTTCTACACTATTTTCTACACGTATGTAGAATATTAATATTCTACACGTCATTACCCAACCCTGGTTAGTACTTTTCTGTTAGTTAAATGGTTGGTTAACATTATTTTACACTAGGTATTTCAAATATATATCTATCCTAACCTAACCAACCGTTAAAACCGGCAAGTATCCGTAAACAATTAGAAATATTGTAATATTCTTTTATGGTAGGACTAAAAAAATGGCAGGAACTAAAATTTCAACCATCACAACTTTTCTTTACTAAAAAATCCCTCTTGTTCAGTATATTATGAAAAACTTGTATCTCAGAAATGAGATAAATGACATTTTAAAAATTATTACAATGAGTGTACTGATGTTTAAATAGGTCTCATTCGGTTGGAACCTTATTACATCTAAGGTCTATTGAGCTTCTCTGTCCATTCAATTAATATTTCAATTTATTTATTTTCAGTCTCTCATAATTGTATGGATGTAGTTTAAAATGTTTACTTAAAATGTCTTTAGCCTGGGCAAAGTGGGTGTGCTAGCAAATTCATTGTGGAGTTGGGCTATGGCTAATTGATTCCCATTACACTTGATGTCTTACAGATGTTCTTTAGAGAAGTGAGATTCTGCCTATATGTTCAATGTACTTACATGCTTTGTCACAGGAACACAGTATTTCATTAATTCCTTCAAGGTTTGTCTTTTAATGAACCTAGGGTGTGTACCTACTCAGTTTGTTAATAGGCCTCTGAGAATTGTTTTGGAATTTTACTTTGTAGTTTTCTCTTGTATTCTATATGTTTAGTTAGTCTTTGTGTTCCTGCTACTGTGATTTTACTTCATATTTTGACATTTTATATATATTTTTAAACTATAATTGTATAATTGGGTAGTTATTGTTCACTGCTAATTTACTGACAAGCATTATTAATTATAAACTTTGATTGCTGTTCATATATTGCCATACTCCTGAAGACTAAGTGACAGACTGCTATGTATGTTTCATGTTTTAGTACTATGTCCTACGTTTTATTTACTGTTATATGGTTATAGTCATTTGTTTATTTTTTCCTTAAGTTTTTACACTAATTGAGTTAACTGATAATACACATTAGATTTATATAAATAACAACTTTACATCACATGTCATCAAACATTACAGATAACATTTATAGTCCCCTTAAATACACCCAAGGCTTTAAAGTTATCGCTGACCCTAAATGATTTCTCAATTAATGGCTATGTTAGTACTGGTCACTAAATTCTTCTATTAGAGACTAGGTTATCAAAGGTAATCTTATTCTAAACAATTCATTTCAGTAAATACTTACATAAAAATTTGACTAAACTAAACTCGGTGATCAGAGACCTTGCAATATTTTTTAACATAAAACTACGAATGAGAACATATTTGTCGATGAAATCATCAACTTACCATTCGTCAAACACAGCCCATTTGTCAATGTTCATATTGGACAGTTCTCCTCTACGTCGTAAAGGTTTATTTGAAGTATTTTATGCAGTTTCACATACTTTAAAATTATTAGAAATTTTTGTGATCATTCAATAAAACACAAACACTTAAAAGTCACAACTTGTGCACACTGCTTACAAAAAGGGCCAGACCAAAAGTTAAAATTAACTTTATCAAAATGTATTGTCACTAAACATACACACACACCTCACAAACAATACACAAAACCCAATTACCTCAAATGATAACAAACGTCTGCCATTACGAATCTGAAAACTGTATTTTGAAGTAGTTATCGAAAGGAAAGTCGAAAGGTTTATATCGATAGGTATAAACTTTACTTTCGATAGTCATTGAAAAAGGTTTAAAATTATTTATATTACAAATGTATTTCATAAATAAATATATATTATTGTGTGACTATTTGTTAAAATATTGAACTTTGTAAATTATTGTAACTGAAAATAGGCCTGTTGTTAAGAAAGTTTCATTTAACATGACGCCGACCGCCAATGCTCCTCTATGTCGCATAGACCGCTATGCCTCATCAACGTCTCGCAAAGGCGTGTGCACCGAACGCGCTCGTGCGCGCAGCAAAGTGTAGTTCGTGCAACGAGGTGAACGCCAGGCAACGAGTGCCACGCCGGCGGAAGGATCCGGCTGGGTGTGGCATATCCTTCCGCCGCACTACAACAAATAAATTTATGTATATTTTTCCACAGGTTTTTACTAAACATTATTTTTCATCAATTATTATTTCAGTCCTTTCAAAATAATGTTTCACTGTGCGATTTGTCCCGAACCTGGCCGGTTCAGTTTCCCGCGAAATTCACACGTTTCCGCGGGAGGGCTGGCGGAGGAGGGGGGTCGAGCGCGGCGTAACCATGAGTGTCCTTCAGGAGCTCCGACAGGCCGGCAGCCTGCGCGCAACGCGGAACCATCAACCTTTGTTTTCACCGACATGTAGTTTCAATATTATAATATTTTCATAATCGTTTATGTACAGTTCCGCGGCCAGCCTCAATCTACCATGAGGTATTTCACTTAATTAAATCAGTGCTCCAAGATGAGTGTTCTACATAATGCGTGAGTACTGTGGGGAGTCTATGAGACTTTACGTCGGCGCTTCACGCCCCAACTTAGCTTACCGGCTACTTAGTTTTGGTCCGCACGGGGCAGCCAGAAGGCGACACGTGTCACCGAACGTAATAACGAATCAGTCCCTGGGACACATCTAGGCATCACGTAGAGTCGCCGGAGACACGGGCCTACGTGCCACTAGCCCAGTTTATTAAGTGTTATGTATTAGTGAAATATTTGCTCGTTAAAGTGTAATCTGTTATGTTAGAGTTTAGGTATCACTGCTGCACGGCATCGTGCCACCAAATGTACTAACGAATCAGTCCCTGGGACACATCTAGGTATCACATAGAGTCGCCGGAGACACGGGCCTACGTGCCATTAGCCCAGTTTATTAAGTGTTAGGTAATAGTGAAGTGTATTGTTCGTCAAGATATTGTTCATCATGTTAGAGTGTATTTTTGTAACTGTCGCATCACGTGTACAAGTCCGCCCCTCACGCGCATTAAAATCGTGAGCCGCCACTTAGGAAGTGAGCTGCGCGTGTGAGTAGTCGTATCGGGAAAACCGTTAGGGCCAGAACGGGCAGCACCATGTATAGGGCTGTGCCGTAATAAATTCATCAAATATCTTCCAGGAACTTTGTGTTATTCTTCAGGCGTCCCGAGTGGCCATAACAGCTCGGGGGGCCCTACTGCGTTAACCCCTACCTCTAGCCACAAGGCCGAACCCTCCCTGAGATCTCGAACCCAAGAAAAATCACGTAAAAATCATAGGAGGTAGCGGGGACGGCGTCAAACATTTATCGTCTACTACCGATCATTGGGTTTTTGATAAGGTGTTGAATGTTAGCTAAAAACACCAACTAGCATGTTTGAGCTAGAGGTGGGTCGAAAAGTATCAACCTAATATTTTGTAACTGATACACACCTGTATCAGGTATTGCAAACTAGTACACTTGAAAAGTATCAAGTACTTTAGTATCAGTTTTTGAATTCGCCTGGAACAACACCACGGCCAATGTGCGCGTGCGCAGAACCCGATCGCAGATGACGGTCACTTGGGCGGAGCTTGTGAAAGGGGAGGGAGCGGCACGACGAATAAGGGATAAAGGGAAAGAACGTAGGGGAGGAAGCGCAGGGGAAGGCGTTGAAGGAGAGGCGCAGAGCGAAATTGTTACGAGTCGTTTTGTTTATTGTCCCACATCAAAGTATGCTCAGTGCACATTGCGTGCACCGTCTCGTTCAATAATAAAACTAATGAAATTTTAATATTAAAAAGTACATTAATACAAGATATAATATTTATATTTGTGCACCTAACAGCTATGAAAATGCAAATAAATTCTCAGTTGACACTAATAACAGATGTAATCAACATATGGACTTTCTTTTTTCGAAACCAATTAGTAACTAGTGTTTTCATACATTAAAAGATTACGATTTTATCAAAAATTAAAAATAAAAAACAGATAGGTACATTAGTGAGCATACTATATCAATAGACAATTGAGTTAGGTACATCAGGCAGATAGCAGTGCCAATATCGATAAAAAAAACACTTTGCAAGTTCAGTCACTATTTAACAAATAGTATTGCATTATAACTCAGTTTTGTTTACACAAATTACACTTAGCAAACTCATTATTTTCCGTGAAAAAATTCCACACAAATAAAGTCTTTTTCTTGCACTTATCCATTCCTCATTTCACTATAAAGATACTAACTACAAAGCATGACAGCCCGCAACAATGTACATGGTAATACACGGCCAGGACGAACTGCAGTGAATGTTGAACTGATTGATACTGGCTGTTTTAGGCGGGCATGAGAGTAACAGAGGTAGAGAATTACCTGGCGTGATAAATAATGTAACAGATTCTCCTTCCGGTCGCACGGTCCTGGGACCGCTACTGCTAAAACTGATACAGAAGTATCAGATACTTGTAACTAGTACATTACTGTATCAGTATCAGGTTGGAACAGATACCGAAAATTGCTGTAACAACCCACCTCTAGTTTGAGCAAACCCTGCGTGCTAGTCTACAGAGTAGTCAAGATTCTACCGTACTGTTGATAACACGGATATTCTGTCAACAGTAGGTTTATAAGTTGCAGGCATGCGTTTACCTATTATGCAAGGCCCATTCCATTTCGTACTAACTAATAATGTGTCTAAAAGTGTGATGATCTATACCGCGTGATTGTCTATGTGGGATGATAAGAACTCGTGAAACCTGTTTGCATGTTTTATATTATGTCAAGAATTTCAATACAAGACCTTGAAAGGGCATATGCTATGCCTCGAGGAAAGAGCCATGCGAAGAAACATAGTACTGACGCCGTCCCCACTACCTCCTATTATTTTTACGTGATTTTTGTTTGGGTTCGAGATCTCAGGGAGGGTTCGGCCTTGTGGCTAGAGGTAGGGGTTAACGCAGTAGGGCCCCCCCGAGCTGTTATGGCCACTCGGGACGCCTGAAGAAGAACACAAAGTTACTGGTGGATACTTGACGAATTTATTACGGCACAGCCCTATACATAGTGCTGCCCGTTCTGGCCGTAATGGTTGTCCCGAATCGAATAGTCACACGCGCAGCCCACTTCCTCAGTGGCGGCTCACGATTATACTGCACGTGAAGGACGTACTCTTGCATACGATGCGGCGATTACAAAATAATTTCTAACATGACAAATTATACCTTGATGAACAAAACATTTCACTATTACACGATACTTATTATACTGGGCTATTGGCACGTAGGCCCGTATCTCCGGCGACTCTACATGATTCCTAGACGTGTCCCAGGGACTGATTCGTTAGAACATTTGGTGGCACAATACCGTGCGGCGGTTACAATTAAACTCTAACCTGACAAATTATACTTCGACGAATAAAACAATTCACTATTACACATTACTTATTATACTGGGCTAATGACACGTAGGCCCGTATCTCCGGCGACTCTACGCGATTCTTAGATGTGTCCCAGAGACTGATTCGTTAGTACGTTTGGTGGCATGTGCAGGCTAAAACTAAATAGCCGGTAAGCTAAGTTGTCGCGTGAAGCGCCGCCGTAACGTCTCGTAGACTTCCCCACAGTACTTACGTAATACGTTGAACACCCATCTTTGAGCACTGATTTATTTAAGTGAAATACCTCATGGTAAATTGAGGCCGACCGCGGAACTGTACGTAAACGATTAGGAAAGATTAAAACTATTGAAGCTACATATCGGTGAAAGCAAGAGTTGATGGTTCCGCGTTGCGCAAAGGCTGCCGGCCTCTCGGAGCTCCTGAAGGACACTGCCGGTGTCGCCGCGCGCGACCCCCCTTCCCCCCGCCGGCCCTCCCGCGGAAAAGTGTGAATTTCGCGGGAAACTGAACCGGCCCGGTTCGGGACAAGACGCACAGTGAAACATGATTTTGAAAGGACTGAAATATTAATTGATGAAAATAATGTCTAATACAAACCTGTGGAAAAATATACATAATTTAATTTGTTGTAGTTCGGTGGAGGGATATGCCACACCCGGCCGGATCCTTCCGCCGGTGTAGCACTCGTTGCCTGGCATTCGCCTCGTTGCACGAACTACACTTTGTTGCGCGCACGTGCGCATTCGCTGCACACGCCTTCGTGAGACGTTGATGAGACATAGCGGTCTATGCGACATAGAGGAGCATTGATGGTCGGCGTCAGTACTACCCATGATATTAATGAGTTGACTAATCATTACTCGCGCAATCCATACCTACACAAAATCCTAACAATACATAAGCTGTGTGTCCTGCTGAACACACAGTAAATTATTAAACAGGTTGTCCCGAGGGCTTAACATAGAACAAAGGCCATGTGGACTGTCTCAGGGGGCGTGGGAAATCCACACATGCATTTACATGAAATAAATGTTGTGACTAGTGGTAATGTTAATGGTAGAAGTTTTGGCCACAGAGCCAGTGCTGAGGTTGATATGCTTACAATGGTCTAGCAATGATTGAAGATAGGTAGTTGGTGGCGATGGGCTCCGGAGGCGCGAGCGCGTCCAGACCTAGGCTGGTATTAATAGTCGTGTCTTGAGCAATCTCATCTTGAGTCCATCTTGGCGAAGACAGTCTTGTTTCTCAAGGCAGCGATTTCTATATCCATGTTTCATAGTCCGTGAACAAGAAAAGCTTCATGAAGTCTCCGTGCTTAAGTAACAGCTTTTTTGACATACTTCCGGCTTGACGAATATAAAAAAATATAAAATTCTAACATAACTAAAACTAAGTGTATTTTGGAGGGGTCCGGGTTAGGGACGGACCTAGGTGTGTCTCAGGCCGAAGCCTATGCGCCTAGTCATGCTGGGATTAGCCATGCAGGAGAGGGTCGCATTCATCATGCGCTAGGAGGGGATTGGCCAGCCATGGGGCAACGATTAGTGGTATGACTAACTCCCCTCACTCTTAAATCTAGACTATAACTAGAGATAGGTTGGGCCCAGGTAAAACCTGCATAGACACAGGGGAAACCCTGGGCACATTCATGCGGGATGAAAATTGGCATGCATTATGTGTAGGAATTCACAGGAGACAGAGGATGGTCTGGATGAAGTGTTGGCCAGAGTAGAAAAGAGTCTACCATGTGGGGGTTGGGCAGTTGGACTCGTGGTCCGCTTTGAATTTTATTTGTAACTGGAATATTTGACTAGGGACGCAAGCGCCCCTGGTGGTGAGTGGTTACACTGACCACTCACTCCGCCGCCAGTTAGCACCTAAAAAACTAAGAATTTAAGACAGAAAAAAGAAAAATGACTTACAAACTAGGCATTTCGTTACGAAATATGCAAACACCCAACTCAGGGATGGATGTTTAGTGCTTAAGATAAAACTAAAATAATAACTATAAATTTTATTTTTTGATTTTTTTTAAATTTTTTTATTATTATTTCAGAAATATATATTTTTGATGACTATTACTTAATACCTAGGAATTATTACTAATTTACAAATCTCTAATATCTACTACTATACTACTAGTTAAATATAGAGGAACTGCCGGCGTTTAAAGTTACAGGTGAATTAAGTCAAGACCTATTCGCATTTTGGTATTTGTTGCAATCTTGCAATTCAAAATCCCATGTTTTTCAGAAACACAGCCAGCTCTGGTGGTGAAGCCTGCCAGGCAGGCGATGCCCATTGTACATTGGGAATCAGCCTAACACAACAGGTAGGTAGTGAACTCCCGGGAGCCTAACCTACACCTGCGTGCTTCGGGCAATTTTTAATTAGCAGAATACATTTCATTTTAAGATTTTGAGAACATTTAACTATAGGTATTAGTTTATTATAATTATTATTATTAATTTATGTTACCAAATTCAAAATCCCATGTCTTTCAGAAACACAACCAGCACTGGAGGTGAAGCCTGCCAGGCGGGCCATGCCCATCGGACATAGGGAGTCAGCCTTAACACAACAGGCAGTGAACTCCCGGGAGCCAAACCTACACCTGCGTGCTTCGGACCATTTTGAGTTAGTAAATTATTTCATTTTAATGTTGTCTATAATTTTAAAGTTTCAACTCGCGGGAGAATAATTATACAAAATAAAATGCATCGCGCTGATTGGCCGATCGCTCAGCCAGCCACAGAACACTACGGAGGTCTGTGAGCCAAAATCGAATTTGGCATTTTATATTTTCCATGCAACTCTGGATCTTGTTCGCCCAGTGATGAAATATATGGGTTTCTGCTTATGGCACATTTATCATAGAATTTTTGCGCAGTTCGGAAATAATAATGTTTTAAAAGTTCGAGTTTGAGCTCTCTGTGCATGGCTCCGACCAGGCAATACACAGGCGCATCTGTCACAATACGAATACTCTTATTCTGAATTCTCTGTAACTTGATTAAGTGAGATTCCGCTGCTGTTGCCCACACCGGCGCTGCGTACGTGATTATTGGTTTTATTAGCGTGTTATAAATTATTATTCCATTTTTAACAGAGCTACCTAATCGTCTGCTCATGACGGGGTAGAGGGCATGAGCCTAGTGAAAGCTGTTTTTCTTTTCGCCTCTATGTGATCGCGCCATAATAGTTTCCTATCCATGTGCACGCCTAAATATTTAACCACATTTTTGTGAGTAATTTGCTCATTGAAAAGTGTTAGTCGTGGCCTATCTTCGAGTGGCAGGAGATGTTTATGCGTAAAAACTATAGCTTCTTATTTAGTAGGGTTTACCTTAATTCGCTAATTTGTGCACCACTGTTCTATTAAATTTAACGCGGTTTGTAATCTGTCTGCTGCGAGTTCTAGAATACTAGATCTGCTAAACAATACCGTATCGTCCGTGTAGCAGCCAAACTGAACTGATCGGTGTGCGGGCTTAGGCATATCATGGATATAAATATTGAATAAAACCGGCCCCAAAATGCTGCCTTGTGGGACTCCTGCTTTAATTATTCTTAAATCGGACTGTGCTCCTTCTGTCGTGACTCTAAACGATAGATTTTCTAAATACGATGCCAGTAATTTAATATAAATATCGGGGAAGCCACTTTTATATAATTTATAAATTAAGCCTTCATGAAGTACTCTATCAAAGGCTTTTTCTATGTCCAAAAACGCTGCGAGATTATAGCTATTCTGAGTGAACACATTTATTATTTGTTCTGTCATACGGACCAGTTGATGCGTTTTTGAATGTGCGCTTCGAAAACCAAATTGTTGGTCCGGCAGTAGTACGTTATTTTCTTTAATGTGAGCATTAAGTCGCTGCAGAATTTTCCAATCGGCTAATTTTGACAATGTACTCAGCAGACTAATGGGTCTATAATTTTGGGGCAGTGTCTTATCTTTTCCGGATTTATGAAAAACTATCACATTCGCTTCTTTCCACTGCGATGGAAAATACTGTAGTTTAAGTATTCCATTTATTAATTGAGCTAGGTATTCCAAAATTTCGTCGGGCAGTTTCTTAAGGACTACTGCCTGAATGCCATCGTTTCCCAGTGCCTTATGTGGTTTCATACGCCTGCCACCATCCGTGTTCTCGTGTTCGAGACCGGGTGTGTATCCTAGCGGGAAACTGGCTCTTATTAAAATTGTGGTCCGGGAGGGCGCCAGGTTAGCTCAGCGTCTAACAAAATATTGGGTTTCGTGGGTGCGTTGCCCTGCCGCCACCCGTCCCTATGGAATAGTTACGGGGGATGCCTAGCGGGCTAAGGGCGTAGCTTTAGATTCGTTGTCCGGGGCGCGCCAGGCTAGCTTGGAAGAACTAGACCGTGAGGAGGTTCGTGGGTTCACTGCCCCAGCGTGTCCCGCTAGGTACGTCGGCTTACGGTGGTGATTGGCTTACTGAGTGGATACAGGATGCGCCCTAGGCAGTGTAGGAGACTGCATACCTATACATGTGACACTGAAATTACACACGAGTTGGACTGAACTACTTTAATAATGCGCCGTTATGCACGATTGACACACAGCACTGGTACACGTTTATGACATATCACTACATAGCACTACATGATTACGTTACTCAAACTACCCTAATCTCCGCGGCAGTCTCGCGGGTCGGTATGGTTACCGGAGACGGCCAGTACCGTGAGTTAACCCGTGACGCGGTTGCGCGGGGTGTTTGTTAAGGCGGTCGGGATAGGCCCGGCTCTGCCGAAAATGGTCCGGGGACACGTGAGCAGCGGTAAAGCGAGGTTGTGATATCTTTACTAACTGAACATAAAGACTTATCGGTGCACTTAAAATGTAAGCTACTCACGGGACACACGTCCGCCCCGGCCGCGAGTGTTCGAAGACTGCCGAAGATGGCCGCCACTCGTTCTCCCCCCCGTGCCGCGTGCCAACACCCTTATTTTATCTTAAAGTTGTAATTTTATATAATACATCCTTCCAGGTACTTAATTAAAAATTAGTACCTGGAAACTGTTTGCTGAGGGCTTAATATTTCTATCACTAATAATTAACTGTTTGAAAATATAGTCACATGGAAGACTGTTGTTTACAAGCATTAACACTGATGAGACCCTGGATTTCATTTAATGGCACTGACAAATATCCTTGTAATTAGAATCTTTGATTTAATTGTTACGTCACTTGACTCGTTCCGGATGTGGCTGGGGCGCGTTCCGAACGGGAGGGTCACTGATCGGGTGAGAACCGGCTGAAGGTAGCGTCGGTACGACGTCAAACGCCCCCCCCCCCCCCTTCGCAGAAGCCCGGTTCTGCCCTGTCAGTCCCCGACGCCAGGTGGTAACGTTAGGTAGATACAGCACCTGAATACATGGTGTAATGGTGCGATGGCACGGGCGGGCGCCGCCTCGGCCGCTGCGGGGGCCACTGGGCCGGTGGGCGGCGCCGCGGCGCATGGTGCGATGGTGCGGGCGGGCGCCGCCTCGGCCGCTGTATGGGCAGCTGGGCCGGTGGGCGGCGCAGCAGCGCATGGTGCGATGGCGCGGGCGGGCGCCGCCTCGGCCGCTGCGGGGGCAGCTGGGCTGGTGGGCGGCGCTGCGGCGCATGGTGCGATGGCGCGGGTGGGCGCCGCCTCGGCCGCTGCGGGGGCAGCTGGGCCGGTGGGCGGCACTGCGGCGCATTGTGCGATTGTGCGGGCGGGCGCCGCCTCGGCTTCTGCGGGGGCAGCTGGGCCGGTGGGCGGCGCCGCGGCGCATGAGAAGGTGAGGATGCCCAGGACGTAGTCGGCCAGGTGTGCCGGGGCCTGGCATCTCCTCTCCAGCCGTTGACGCCTCTGTCGGGGCCTGCTCGCACGCTCACTCTGGGGTTCGTCTGGTTGTGTGACTATAGGGGCTGCGTCAGGCGGCCCTTTGCTGGGGTCCCCGAGCTCTGGGGACGTCACCTCCGTGATTCGGAGTCTGGGTGGCCCTTGCCGGTTTCTCCTCTGTCTTTGTGGTGTAGCGTCATCGGCCATTGAGCCCGCTTGGGGCGAGGAGTACTCGCGTCCGGAGCCCTCGCTACATGGCGGTGGCATGTTGGGGCTGAGCGCATCGTGCCCAGCGGCCGGGTGGCTAGCGGCATCGGTGTGGTTAGAATCATTGGACGCCGCGGCTCCGGGGGTTACCTCGGGACTGAGTACGTCGGGCTCAGTGGCTGGGCTGCCCGCGATGTCGTCGTGTTCGGGTTCGTCGGGCGGGGGGTCCCCGGGCGCTGCTGCTAGCCGCAGGTCGTCTCGGTGGGTCTTCTGGGTGCGGCGGCCCCCTACATTCACCATGTAGGTCGTCGCCATCAGGCGCCGTTGCACTGGGTAGGGCCCCCCCCCACCGTGGCGCGAGTCCGGCGCAGTAGTTACGCGGGGCCACCGACAGGGGGTGAACTCGTGCATACACTTGGTCACCGGCCCGTAAGGGGGCTGGGGGCCTCGTCGTCCGGGGGGTGATGACTTGGGTGTAGTGAGCCTGTCGCGTGTGTGCCGCCTCGTGGTCGTCCGAGCGTCGCTGGTCGCTATCTCCTCTGCATTCTGCCTGGTGCGGCACTCCATGGACGGCCATCTCCCCCGGCAGCGGATGGTTGCGGCCCTGTACCATCTCGGCCGGGGTCCTCCCGGTGGTCGCATTTACTCTTCGGCGGACATAGAATAGGGCATCGGCGACGTGGAGATCCCACTGAGTATGGTCATCGCCCAGCCGCAGGCGCAGTTGGACCTTCAACTCCTGGTTGCGGCGCTCGGTGGGGTTTGACCGTGGGTGGTAAGCAGGTGTGGTGTGGTGTTCCATGTGGGCCTCCTGGCACCAGTCCTTCCATCGGGCCCCCAGAAACTGGCTGCCGTTGTCAGTCAAAATGGACTCCGGGTAGCCGAACCTGGCCATGAATTCGCGGGTCATGACTTCAATGATATTGGTGGCCCTCACGTTGCCGCAGGGGTAGGCCTCGGTCCAGCGGGTGAACATGTCCGTAGCTACCACGAGGAACCGCTTACTCCGCGGTGAACGTGGGTAGGGCCCCATCACATCTAAGGCGATTGTCTGGAACGGGGTCGTCGGCAGCCGGGGCTGTTGTTGTTGCACGCTCTCCCCCCTGCGGGCCTTGCGTCGCTGGCAGGTCTTGCACTCCCTGACGTAGTCGCGGACATCCCGGCTCATCCCGGGCCAGTGGTAGTACTGTCCTACTGCTCGGCTGGTTTGATCGGTACCCGGGTGTCCTGCGAGGTCATGATCGTGGTAGAACACGAGCACCGTCTCACGGGCCTCTGGGGGCACATACATCCTCCAGGCCTCAGTTACTCCGGGTGGTCGGTTCATGACTCTGCCGTCCTGGATCCGCCAAGTTGGGTGACCGTCATCGCTGGCACGCTCTCGTCGTCTGTCCGCGTCTGGGGACCGGTGCTGCGCAGTGAGCACACGGCACTCCACGTCGGCCTCGGTATTCGGGGGTGCTTCGGCCCCTTCTCCGTTGACCGTGATGTGAGCGCACGCGTGTCTGGAGGCGCCAGTCGAGCTGGCGCGGGCGGGAGGCAGGATGTCATCCCATTCGTCATCGTCCAACACCTCCTGGCCGCCGTCTGGATCACGGGAGAGTAGGTTGGGGAGCTGGTTCTCTGCCCCGGGCACATGCTCAACCGTGAAGTCGAATGACTGTAGGAATAGTGCCTAGCGGATCAGCTTCCTCTTCCTCCCCTGCATGGTGTGGAGCCAGGTGAGGCAGCAGTTGTCGGTGCGGAGAGTGAACGGCCTGCCCTCCAGGTGTGGGCGGTATTTCTTCACGGCCCACACGACTGCCAAGCACACCTGCTCGTTGCTGTGGTACCGCCTCTCGGCGCGCCAGAACTTCGCGCTGGCGTAATCGACCACCTGCCGGTCGCCCGTGCCGTCCACCTGGTATAACACTGCCCCGGTACCCAGAGCGCTCGCGTCCGTCTGCAAGACGAGCGGTCGGTCAGGTTCGATGCGGGCCAGTGTGTGGCACTGTGTGAAGGCTTCCTGAATAGCATTGAAGGCTGCTTGGGCGGGTTCACCCCAGCGGTAGCGGATTTGCGGTGACAGCAGATCGGTCAGGGGCACGATGGTCTGTGAGAAGTTAGGGATATAACTCTGCAGCCAATTGATGAGCCCGACGAAGCGTTGAAGTTGCTCCCGGGTGCGAGGAACTTCCGCCATGGCAATCTGTAGTAGGTGGCCGATCTGGGGCCGGTTGCCCTCAGCATTCACCACGTGGCCCAAGAATTCGACCTCGGTCGTCCCGAGGTGACACTTGGCAGGGTTGGCAGTTAGGTGATTGGTGGCCAACCTTTCCATGACCAGCGCCAGGTGCCGGCAGTGGTCCTCCCAACTCTCCGAATAGACGATGACATCGTCTAAGTATGCCAGGGTGAACCTCCCAATGTATCCCTCCAGGACTCTGGTCATCATTGACTGGAAGGTGGCGGGGGCACACTTCAATCCAAAAGGCATAGCCCGGAATTGAAACCTCCGCCTGTCCGGTACCGTGAAAGCTGTCTTCTTCCGGTCCCCGTGTCTTATGGGCACCTGCCAGTAGCCGGACTTCAGGTCCAGGGTGCTGAACACGCATGCCCTACCTAGGCTGGCTACGGCGGCTTCGACGCTAATTCAAGGGGCGCTGTCCGTCACAGCGTTCAGCGGCTGGAAGTCCACGCAAAAGCGGCTCGTGCCATCCTTCTTGGATGCCAGCACAATGCAAGCATTGTAGCGACTATGTGACGGCTCGATGACCCCGCTCTGGAGCATGTCATCAGTCTGCCCCCGGATAACCCGCTGCTCCCAGAACCCATAGCTACGGGGTGGTTCATACACAGGCTCGTCAGTGGTGGTGGGAATGTGGTGTTCCGCCACTGTGGTTCTTATCAATGGCCCGTCTACGGCGAGGACCTTGGGTCGTTCGGCCAGGACTGCATTTATTCTTGCCTGGTAAGCAGGCAGGACATTGTGATGCATATCCTCCAAGGTTAAGATGGTGTGTCCCAAGGTGGGGTCTGGCCTATGGCGTACACTACGTACCTCTCCACCGTTCCGACATTTAGTCGAGGGGGGGCTAACTCCAGTACTACATTATGTTGCGCGAGCCAGGGCAGCCCCAACACTATTTCCTCACACAAATCATGCACAACAATGGCGGATACGCTAGTCGTTAGTTCTCGCAGGGTTACCTCAACGTCCGCGCATCCTAGCATCCACCCGGCGTGGGCGGTTGTGGCCAGGCACAGCTCGCCATCATCCGGGTGTAGCGCGCCGGGTGGTACGAGGTCAGGCCGCACGAAGACTGCGCTGGCTCCTGTGTTGATTAGGGCATCAGCGGGCTGTCCGTTGACCTCCACGGGCACGCGGAATAGCCGGTTGAGTGGGTGCCCAAGCTGCCCCAAGGTTGGGAGGGGGGGTCTGTTGTCGGGCATGGTGCAGATCCGGTTGGTGGGGGGCAAGCCGTTTAGTTCCGGTCCCCCCGCTGGCCGTTTCCCGCCAGGGTTGGGTTGGCGTGTGGCTGCTGGTGTTGCAGCGGCATCCCCGATGGGGGCGGCAGTGGGTCCGATGGCGACTGCCGCGACCATCTCGGGCACTCATTGTTCCAGTGGAACACTCCCTGCGGGCAACCTCGCTGACACTGGGGCGGTTGTCCGGTGTTGGCCGTGCCTCTCGACTGTCGGTCTGCTCTCCAGTGTGGGGTTGCCTCTTCGCTGGCCCTGCTTCCACTGGTTGGATGTTACGTTTGTGGTGCGACAACCAATCGGTTTCCCGGGGGACTGGATCTGCCCCATGCTGCCGGGGGCGGTTCGCGCCGACATGCGCGGTGGAAATTCCGTTCAGTGTCCCGGGCCTCCCGCACGAATTCTGAGACATTTTTGGGGTGGCAGTTACGCAGGAAGGGTTGGAGTTCATCCTTCACTAGGCTCGTTATGGTAGGCAGTGCCTGGGTGGGTTCCACTCCTGGTGCGATGCGGCGGAACAGCTGAAGCTTGTTGGCGATGAATGGCTCTACTGCTTCTCCTTCTCGCTGGTGAACTCCATAGAATTGCGCCAAACAGTCGACTAGAGGAGACCCAGTGTCAAACCGACGTATGAATTCGTCGGCGAACTCATCCCAGGGCATGGCGAACCTCCCCCACATGCTCCACCATGATCGCGCGTCTCCGCGCATCTGCTCACTGGCCCGCTCCGCCCACTCTGACTGATGGTTGTGGCACTGTGCCAGGCGTTCTTCGCATAGATCTAGGAACGTGTGCGGATCCTCGTACGGGGCCCCAGTGAACTCTGGCAGGTTCGCCCTGCCGGGTGGTAGGTCCCATATGAGGTTGTCCTGTGACATTCTCCCGCCCCTGGACACCGTGGTCTTCGGCGCGTGTGACGAGCCTTCGGTCCGATGCTCCGCACCGACAGCAGGTGTCGTCCATGGCATGTCAGCTGTCAGGCGGATTGCTGTAGGTTTCTCCCTTCTTGGCTCTGCGGGTCGGGCCTGTCCCGCATCGGTGTCCCATTGATTTCGGGAGGGCTCAGTTTTCACCTGCGTTTCTCCGCCTCCCGGTGAACACTTGCACGTACGTAGTGGTGGTCTCCCCCCGGTTAACAGGTCCCTGCCCTGAGGCCAGAAGCAGATCTCACACGTGCCGGTCTTCGGTTGGTAGGCCATCTCACTGCACGGAGTTGCGTTGTTTGTTTACGTCCGCGCACACTTGCGGTGTTTGTTTACGTCCGCGCGCACGTGGCCGTGTTGTTCCGCTTCGGCGAAGTTTGCTGCGCGCGCTGATTCAGACAGCCGGGTGGAGGGGTTGCCCGGACAGCCGCACACAGCGGAGGCCGAGAATGGCGGTGGTTTGTGCTGCGCGCACCGATCCAAGTCTTGGGTGGTGGGGGTCGCCGAGACGGCCGCGCGAATTGAAGAGAGGGGGCGAACGGTGGGCAGAAGGAATGCCCGGACGGCCGCACAAAACGGAGAGTGAAAACGGCCGCTGAGTAGGGGGGGTACCGGGTCGTGACGTCACCCGCCCGCGTCGCAAGCTCCGCCAGACTGTCGCCCGGTGGAGGGGGGGGGGAAACCCTTTGTCGGCCTTCTTCGTCGCGCCAGTAAGTCTAGGCCCTGCGCATCCAAGATGGCCATTCACCTTCGTCCTTTCCTGTTTCTTCTACGATTTTTCTGATTTTGATTTTGCTTGTTACACCACACGCAGGGGCGCCATTTGCCGCCACCCGTCCCTATGGAATAGTTACGGGGGATGCCTAGCGGGCTAAGGGCGTAGCTTTAGATTCGTTGTCCGGGGCGCGCCAGGCTAGCTTGGAAGAACTAGACCGTGAGGAGGTTCGTGGGTTCGCTACCCCAGCGTGTCCCGCTAGGTACGTCGGCTTACGGTGGTGATTGGCTTAATGAGTGGATACAGGATGCGCCCTAGGCAGTGTAGGAGACTGCATACCTATACATGTGACACTGAAATTACACACGAGTTGGACTGAACTACTTTAATAATGCACCGTTATGCATGATTGACACACAGCACTGGTACACGTTTATGACATATCACTACATAGCACTACATGATTACGTTACTCAAACTACCCTAATCTCCGCGGCAGTCTCGCGGGTCGGTATGGTTACCGGAGACGGCCAGTACCGTGAGTTAACCCGTGACGCGGTTGCGCGGGGTGTTTGTTAAGGCGGTCGGGATAGGCCCGGCTCTGCCGAAAATGGTCCGGGGACACGTGAGCAGCGGTAAAGCGAGGTTGTGATATCTTTACTTACTGAACATAAAGACTTATCGGTGCACTTAAAATGTAAGCTACTCACGGGACACACGTCCGCCCCGGCCGCGAGTGTTCGAAGACTGCCGAAGATGGTCACCACGCGGGGGCGGGAGGACTCGTCCTCCCCCCCGCGCCGCGTGCCAACACCTTAATTTTATCTTAAAGTTGTAATTTTATGTAATACATCCTTCCAGGTACTTAATTAAAAATTAGTACCTGGAAACTGTTTGCTGAGGGCTTAATATTTCTATCACTAATAATTAACTGTTTGAAAATATAGTCACATGGAAGACTGTTGTTTACAAGCATTAACACTGATGAGACCCTGGATTTCATTTAATGGCACTGACAAATATCCTTGTAATTAGAATCTTATGTTTTAATTGTTACGTCACTTGACTCGTTCCGGATATGGCTGGGGCGCGTTCCGAACGGGAGGGTCACTGATCGGGTGAGAACCGGCTGAAGGTAGCGTCGGTATGACGTCAGCCCCTGCGTGGCCCGCTAGGAACGACGGTGAAGTTCGTGGTTGGAGGGGTCCCTAGCTTGTATCACATCACAGGCCCTGTGCAGCATAATACACTGGTTCCTAGCTGGGGTAGGGAGACTCAGTACAATAACAAACACGAACTCGAGATTTATACTGTCGATGACACATCGTGCATGGAGTGTGCGGAGTGGTCGTTTAATCAGGTTGATAGTTACTATCGCAATTACACTTACATTACACTTGCACGGCGCACAAGGAATTACCCTACAAAAAATACACATGGTTGAAAATAGTGCTCTGACGCACTGTCCCTAGTTTAAGCCCTTACGCCAGAAGGGAAAGGGGGGGGGGGTTGATTGGAGACGGCCATTCCTAAAGTTGCTAATTTGGCGGCGTCCGTGTTCACCTGTGTGAGTCGCGGCCCGCAGTTAAATTAGATGAAAAGTTTTTACACATAGTTGTCATCGGTGCCTGTGCACTCGACATTAAGTAAAAGTTCGTAGGTAGCGTGTGTCGGCCGTGCTGTAAGGTGAACTACCCCGCGTGATGGCTCGTGCGGGGAGTTTAAAGTTAAGCGGTCGGGTTAGGCCCTGCACCATAAAAGAACCGGGGACGCATGGGGAGTTTGCATAAAGAGAATAAAATAGGTTTAGGTCGATGAATATAATTACCAGAAATACTGCTCAGTGTAGAACAAAGGATGATGACTCCCAGTGGAACACACGTCCGCCCCGGTCCGCGAGTCGCTCGGTACTGGCGTCTGGCAATAATAAGCTGAGAGCAGCTCTAAATTCATACATTAATTATTCTTAATCAATCTGATTGGCAGATGGCTTTTAATAATTACGGTTAATTATTTTTTGTAAATTAATTTTCAATGTTCAGAGTCACACCAGAGACTGTTCGTCGCTTGCTGGCTGCTCCAGTGGCTAGTTACACATAAAAACGGGGAGGTAATATTTACGTTAACACAACACTATAATTAATTAAGGCAGAAGGCCGCAAAGGAGACACTCACAAACTTATTATGGCAGGTTCACACGTGAGTGACTCGGGAACTCCTGCGTCGAACTTTCCTTGGGCGGGGGTTTTAATTAATATTGAAGTTACCATCAAAATTATGTTAGATTGTTAATGAACTGGGGTCGAGGTGTTTAATTAATTAGACACGGCCCTTGGTTCTACCTTGGTAACGGAGGCTCGCCTGACTCGGGTGGGCAATGTCTAGGGGTGCGTTCCATTAGCGGGGCCGGATATTGGCGGGTGCAGGTCGGGCTTTAGGTGGCCTTCGGCCAGACGACGTCACGCCTGATAGCCTGCTTAACTTCCTGAGATTGAGTTAAGTAAGGTTTTGAAGTTAAAGGCTGATTAAGTTTAATTGTAAGGTCTCTGTATATTCCGGCATTAAATTGCGGGTCACAGGGTTCGATATTAGGTTGAAAGGCTAATTCAAGGGTATTCGCGAAGGCTTGTGCCTTGTCTGTCGGTGTAAAAGCGAACCCAGTGCGAGTTTGTAGCGGAGGTATTTTATCTATCTTATGGAGGAACCGCTTTGTCATACTCCAGGTGCTACCATCATGCACCTGTAGCTGAGAGACTTTCGTCTCCCATTGGCTGCTCCTCCATAGAGTTATTTCATCGGAAATTATTTTATGTAATTTATTAATTCGCGCTTTAATGTCGCACTGCCTACGTCGAGTATATTCGCGCCTTAATCTATTTTTCTGAGAAAATATATCCCTAATGTACACTGGCAGTTCATCTTGCTTAAATCTGACCATCTTTTCTGGGATGGACGAGTTAATTGCAGTTTGAATTTTAACTGTAAGTTCAGTGACTGCTGATTCGATGTTATCTTTCGTTTCGAAATTGGCAGAATCGGCTGCAGGCAAATTATCGACTAAATACGTCTGAAAGCCTCTCCAGTCGGCTTTCTTGTAGTCTTTAATTTTTCTCGGAGGACTATTGTCAGTGTCACGTCATCGAATAGTAAATGTACTGGAAAATGGTCAGACGACATTTCGTGAAAGACTCTGGAGTTCGAATCCTGTTTGAACTCTCTTATTTAATGCAATATCTATAATATCGGGGTTGTGCCTTAGTACTCCGCTATCGTGTGTGGGCTCTGAGGGAGCATGTACTTGATATTTTTTATTAAACTCGTGTCTTTGCAGCAGTAGGTCGTTGGCTGTATTGCTCCGACAGTTCCAGTCTTTATGCTTGGCATTAATATCGTCGACTGCTAGGAATGTGGGAGCTGAACCATATAATATGTCCAGCTCGTTTTCAGTTAGTGACCTGCTCAGTGGTGCATACATCGAAATAAGCACTATTTGTTGTTTATTGACTTTAAAAGTAATTGCAACAGCTTTTAATTTATTAAATTCAGGTAAATGCAATTCACTATGTTGTATACTTCTGTGGATTAGTAGGGCAACCCCTCCACTTCTGGTATCGTGGTCGGGCCTATAAATTGAGTAATTTAAGATAGTTAGACGATCTATTGGAATTAAGTGTGTTTCGTTTATCGCCGCGATTCTAATATTATATTTAAATAAATGATCGGTAAAATCGATTAATTATTTCTAATTCATCGTGCATTCCAGTAAAGAATAGTACCTAGTATGTAAATGTATGTCCGAGATCTGGCGCCGGCGCGTGGATTGTGATAGTTGGTCCGCCATATTGGATTTGTGACGCCACGGCGGCAAAAATTCCTCAAAATTCCTCAAAAATGACTCAAAATGACTCAAAAATTCCCGTTTTAAGAAAAAAATTCTCGTTTTCGAGGGAAAAATTCCCGTTTCGAGGGAAAATTTCCCGTTTTATTCCTTAAAAATACCAGCAGCTAGAAATGTCCATATGTAGGCTTAAGCACCCATGTCTACAGCCTCAGATAAGCCTCTGAGGTCATCATGGATGATGACGTCACTGTTGCAATTTCCGTTACGGTCGCCATCTTTAAAATCTTTATTTATTATCCGATTTTAACAAAAAAATTTTAAAAATTATAAAAAATTCAAATAATAAAATTTAATAAAGTTTTTATAAAAAACAAACATTTACGACACGGAGCTCAGAGTCCTCGGTTCGAACCCGACAAGTGCAAAAAAAATAAAAATGACGACCGATCCTTCCCCCATGGTGGCTGCTGGCATACTGACTCCTACCACTTTTTTCAAAGCATATATATCGTCACCTAGTATGACGTCATGTCCGCCATCTTGTCTTCGATGCTGGAAGCCATCATCATTGTATCGTCGGCGAGAGTGCGCTGATGACATGTTAGTTTAATTCTTATCTGCTAGAGTGCAGTAATCAATTATTGCTGTGACACCCGCCATCTTGAAATTTGGACGCCATCTTGAAAATCCATAATTATTTAGCTAGAAATTCGGGAAAAGTTCCAAAATTCATTAAATAAATCACTCATTAATTTACATATTGATTCGATCCGCTCGGGAACCTTGACGACAGCTACGATTGAGAAGGTGCAGATCCCGTTGACAACGACGACGTCAACATTGGAGGAGATTTCAACAGATGTGATACCACCATCATCTGAAGTTTCATCATCAGCAATGGATTCTTCAACTAATGAAGAGCGTACATTGCATCAGTGCAAATACTGTGACGCATCATTTACTATCACCTCAAATGCTCGCAGACATGAAAGAAGCAGTTGTTCTAATAATGTTAAAAGAATACAATTTCAGTGCAATAAGAGCAAAAAACTAATTTCACATCTTGATAGCTTACATCTTCATTATAAAAAATGCTCCGAGAAAGTTAAGTGCAAGTATAATGAACATGGTTATTGTTTTGACTCTTGTGTTGTACCGGCTGATGAGTCTATATAAGTGAGACCCTGGTGATATGGACTTCAGTCCGTCTCTGGATGCGGTGATGAACGGATCGGATAGTTAGACTTGTATAACATAATAGACCTGTATCTAGCTATTCTTGAGAACTCGATGGCATCATTACCACTATCTACGCCAACCTGGATCAAAGGTCTAGCATCATCAGTGCAGAGCACGATGACAACGACGTCTACAGCTACACCTGCTCTCTTAGCACAGCAGGAGATTTCGACGCGTGCAACATCTTCCGCAGAGCAGACCTCAAAGGCTTCAGAAGTTAACATGTCAGCAGTGTTACAATGGCTGTCAACAGTTCCAGTGGCATTGATGAAGGAAGGAGCATCCAGCAGTGTTCCATCACCCGACTGCACGTACTGTGAGAAGATCAAAAACTTGAAATTACGGGATTATGTAACACACAATTGTAGAAATAACTCTGAACGCGTTAAATATCAGTGCAACAGGTGTTTAAGCAAGTTTATACTCTATGGAAGATTAAAACGGCACCTCAGGAATTGTGATAGACTGGCTGTACATTCATCGGAATCAAGCTGTATATTTTGTAACAAAACATTAGCAAATATTCAAAGTGCACAACGACACGAAATGTATCACTGTCCTTTTAATGAAGTCGATAATTCGTCTTTGTGTGAAAATTGTGGTGTACCAATATGTCGACCTGATAAACTGAATAGACATTTAAAGTCATGTAAAGGACTTAGTCCGTATAGTAAGAAGACTGTTTGAATCGAGAGATCCACGAAACTTTGGTAATTTGTCTGTGTATTTTTTTGTACTTGTAGTTGTGTAGAATTTATGTAATAAAAGTATTTTTTAAAAGAACTTGCGGTGTTTTTATTATCTCAAACCTTCCACTTTAGTAATACTTTTTTAAAATATTAAAGTTGTTTTGTATCGGCCAGGGATCGAACCAAGGACCTAAGTCGGTCTAATCAATCAGTATATAGATTACAAATTTATTTAATGAATTTTGAACTTTTTCCCGAATCTCTATCATTAAAATTACGCATTTCCAATATGGTGGTCTTGATGTCTGATAGGATGATGGTCGTAGAGGATTTAGAGTCTCTTTACGAATGTTGAACATGGTTTATTGAAATTATTATTTTGTTACATAAAATTAAACATTATTGCATCGATCGGATATCTAACCGAGGACAGGAGCGGATCGAATCAATATGTAAATTAATGAGTGATTCATTTAATGAATTTTGGAACTTTTCCCGAATTTCTAGCTAAATAATTACGGATTTTCAAGATGGCATCCAAATTTCAAGATGGCGGGTGTCACAGCAATAATTGATTACTGCACTCTAGCGGATAAGAATTAAACTAACATGTCATCAGCGCACTCTCGCCGACGATACAATGATGATGGCTTCCAGCATCGAAGACAAGATGGCGGACATGACGTCATACTATGTGACGATATATATGCTTTGAAAAAAGTGGTGGGAGTCAGTATGCCAGCAGCCGCCACGGGGGAAGGATCGGTCGTCATTTTTATTTTTTTTGCACTCGTCGGGTTCGAACCGAGGACTCCGAGCTCCGTGTCGTAAATGTTTGTTTTTTATAAAAACTTTATTAAATTTTTTATTTGAATTTTTTTATAATTTTTAAAAATTTTTTCGTTAAAATCGGATAATAAATAAAGATTTTAAAGATAGCGACCGTAACGGAGATTGCAACAGTGACGTCATCATACAATATGGCGGAACACACAACGTCGGAATGTTCGAGAAAACTAAATGACGTCATCCAAAATGGAGGATCCAAAATGGCCACCATGATATACTTGTCCTGTTACAATGTGTCCCGTTACGCGAGGTCCCGTTACACTCCTCCAAGATGGCCGCTGTGACGTCAGAGATGGACGTGACATCAGAGATGTGGTTCGGCTCTCGGCTCCACAGCCTGAAGCCTGTCCCCGGACATACATTCCTATTCTACTAAGAATGGTACTTAATCTACTGTCTACAGGGGGTAAGATTAACGGCAGAACCTAAATTAAGGGTGTGCAGCATTAAAGCTGGCCGCTAATTCTGTCACGAAGCCCGTGGTGGCTTTTATTTTGTCCTCTATTGACTTGGACGGAATACACCAAATTGCCATTAAAATACACATTGGTTCCAGGACATGTGCCAGGTTAAGGTCCTGTGTAATGGCATCCGATTGGCCTACGAGCTTCAGAAAGTCGCTTGCGCCCATCGCTGACTTCTCTGCGGGATTTAGCTGTGGTTAAGCAGTTGGCAATACTGTTGGTAAGTCAGTCTTGCAACGGGCTGGCTTGTTGTTTCCCAGGCGCGACTTTCTTGGAATCACCGGGGGGAGGGGTGGAGTTGGGTGGTGCCTTAGTACCTGGCTGATCCTTCACCAGACCTTGCGCCCGGCCTTTACAGATTTTGTGCCCCGAATGGTGTTTCTTCGGGGGCCTCTGGGGCAGGGGCTGGCCTCTAGGCCTGGGTGGGTTTGCCATGACAGGGTACTCCAGTTCGTGCTTATCGCTCAACACTGAATATTGGTTAGGGCTCTGCCATTGCAGGGGAGGCGGGGTAGCTCGGGGCTCGCCACGACTGCCTTGGGGGCTGGGGGCAGTAGCCTGAGGGGCTGGCTTGTAGTGGGGGCGGGCGGACTAGAGCCGCGGCTGCTGCTCGCTTGATTTCGCACACTGCGCGTTTGAACTGCAGCTCGCTTGATTTCGCACACTGCGCGTTTGAACTGCAGCTCTCTGTCTTTCCGGTCCTGTTGCAGGAGGTGACGCCAGTTCTCCCTCTTGTAGGCCATGCAGCCTCTGTAATTGGCGCAATGCGGGCCTTCACATCGTGTGCACTTTGCCTTCGTCCTGTCTCCTCCCTGGGGGCAAACCTCGGATTTGTGCCCTTGGCTGCACCATAGGCACACAGGGGAGGCTCTGCAGCATTTTGCGGGGTGGCCAAACCTCTGACAGTTGCCACACTGGAGGGGGCCTTTGGGGTGTCGATAGTCCTCAACACGAATGCTGAGGCCTCCGAATGACTTCAGGTCGTAAATCCTTTCTGGATTTACGGCCTTCGGGAGCTCTACAACTAACTTATTTATATGCTGCCTGGTCTGCCTGTTGTACAGAAACCGAAGTTCTGCACTGGAAGCCCCATTGCGGCGAACTCAGCCTGAATGAATTGTTTGTCGGTGCTGCTATGCACTCGACAAAACACAAACTTGTTCGGGATCTTGTCCCGTTGCAGCAGCACAAAGTGTTGCACTCCAGCCTGCTCCAGTGCACACACTGCCCTGTGGTACTCCTCCACAGTGGCAGTGTGAATCATGAGCTGGTCATGGCCGCAACTGACGCACGACCAGTGCTCCTGCAGTGCTGCATCCAGCACTGGTTTAATGGCCGGGTAGCTGTGGCCAGAATCCACGAATACGTACAGGGGTTTCACCTGCATTTTCTTTGCCTGAGGGGCAGGGTTTGGCAGGGCTGGGCTCGAACCTGCGGACATGTTGGTGGCCGTTTGACTGGTAGAGTTGTTAGCCCTTCTGACGTGCTGCTTGCGAAGTTGCTCGGCCTGCTGCCTGGCTTTCGGGGGGTTCATCAGTGGGGGGCGCAGTTTTGCCCTTTCCTACCGTTTTTTTTTACGACTGTAGTGAAGCCATCGTCACTGGACATTTCGGTTTTGTCGTCGCTCGGCAGGGGCACATCGATGCACTCCTGCATCACCTGCTCGCCACTTAACTGATCAGTCATGTCGCTAGTGTACACCCTACAATGCACTAACACCCACTGACCACGCACCCAGGATTAAGCCGGGTTTGTGGCTAGGCTGTAGGGTTAGCTACAACCCAGGTTGTTTTGCATGCTTATACTTCCTAGGAAACCTGGGAATACCACCTGGCCTGTGTGCGAGTAAACAGGCTGTTCCTGGAATCTCGCAGCTCCGCTTGACGCGTCCGTCCTCGGCCAAGTCTCGAAGGAACTCCTGGCTTGACGAAGCAATCGCTTAAGACAGCCGAAAAGACACGAGCATATAAGAACCTTGCTGACTTGACTCGTTCGTTAAATATTCTGCTACTTTTCACACAGAGAACTGAAACCCCAGAATTTTAGGTGTGTTTGTACGTTGAGGTGAGGAAGTTTTTTTTATTGTTTTAATACTCTTAAATTACACCTGGAAAAACAGGTGTTTGTGTAGAGGAGATATAACAGTAGCGATGAGTATTTTTGTTATTTTCCAATCTGGGCATGCACACCCGCAAATGTATATAAACACACCAATGGCGATGTTCCCAGTGTGTACTAAATTTGTTCCAGAACCTGACACTTGGAACATTTTGGCTACTATTTTTAAGCAAACAAAATGAAAGTAAAAGTAAAAAAAGGGCAATATTTTTCACCATTTGTGGAGCAGAGATGTATAACATGGCCCCTAAACCAACATCCCAGGTGACATTTTCAGACATTTTTGTGGTGCTCACACAACACTGCGAACTCAAACCGAGTGAGATCGTGGAGTCATTCAAATCCCATAACAGGGACCTGCACAAAGGTGAATATGTGGCGAATTTCGTGGCAGATGTGCTACGGTTTAGCATCCACTGCAATTTTGCAGTGTTAGATCACATGTTGCGGAAATTAGTGGTGTGTAGTGCTCATTATACAAAGGTGCAAAACACACTTCTGACAAAAGACAACTTAATTTTTAGGAGGCAGTTAAGTAAGTTGGCAACTGTGGCACAATCCATATGCTGCAATCATTGTGTGTGTGTTTGTGTGTGTGTGTATATATATATAATGTATACAAGTTACAAGCCCAGGTTAAATTTTCTGGCTGGTTTTCACAGATGAATAATTGTTGTAGTAGGAAGCTCCCTCGCAGCGATCGCTTCAATCGCTGGGTATCGACAGCGTACACCCCTAGCGGTCTTAGCGCATACTAGGTTAACCAGCCAAGTCATGCCACCTCTTTTCACCCTCCCATATACGAGAAGCTGGTATCAGCATTGTTGGGTGACCTTGAAGAGAAATATTCCTTACCACTACCTTTGAGTACCATGAAACCCCGGGAGAAGACAGTATGGAGGGATTGTGTACCCTAGTAACGTAAAAATTAGCTCCTAAGAACTTTGTAACATGCCTAAAGTCAGGGTTGAGTTTAAAATACGATTTAATTTAAAAGTTAAATACCTACAAATTTTAAATTTATTTCGCATTGATAATTTTTAATGTCAAGCATTCTGAATGGTAAGAAATGTGCGTACAAGGGTTGTCAGAATACTAGGATCAGTTCACGAGGCACATCTGTGTTCTGTTTTCCAGTTAAAGACAAGGACCAGGGAAGTTGTGAATTATAACTTGCCAAATTTGTTTTACATTATTTATCAGTTATATTTGGTGTAAACAAAAAGTAGAAGCGAGTATGCGAGGAAAGTCCTAATTGTTTAATATGAATTAGTAAAGTAATTATTTTCTTTTATATTTAAAATATCCATGTTTTAATTACATTATCAAAACTAATTATATTACAAAACAACATATTTTCAATTTCATTATTTTGACTAAAACCGAGTGAACGCTAATTAATTTTCCATGTCAATTTGTCGTCGTCCAGGCTGAGCCCCTGTGGCGTACTAGGTGCTCCGGCTGCTCTGGGGTAGAGGGGTTCGAGCCATTTGGCTGTGTCCTCCCAACTCCACCTCGCACACTCGCACAACCACTCGTTATGATCGCTCGCGGCCGACTGCTGCGCCGCGCGCCCGCTCCTTGACTCCCCCCCTCGATGGCTACACTGCCCCGCACACGCGTAACTGGCAGGTTGGCGTCGGCGCATTATAACGGCCTGTAGGAAGCCAGGGCGGCACTTGTGTCGACGTCAAATGCCCCTTCCCCTCCCGCGAGGCCGTTATGCGCACCAACGTCTCTCAGTTAGGCACAACACACCACACGTGGGTACTCGTCGAAATCTGTGGGAGTCGGATCTGGGGGGCCTACTTTAAACTGCTCCCAGGAGGGTAGCAAGTTCATAACACTGCACCTGGGTCTCCGCTTGTCGTGGCATACTGGCATGGTTAGGGTGGGACACTCATAATCGCTCAGGTAGTAGGGGATCCTACGTGACATTAAGGGAAGTCCTGAAGGGTCGGGTTCGCTCCCCGCTGACCTTGTGGGTGCTGCCTGCGAGTTGAGGACCATAGACGGCAGCCGCACCACAGGGGTGGGCGTCGCCTGCGGATAAAAGTAAAACAGTGTGGGGGTCGGGTTGTCAGCATTGCACTTGCTTATGGCTTGCTGCCTCACTGGCTTCGGGTAGTACCCCTCCTCATCCCTTAGATTCGTCTCGCTCGGAGATATCGACGCCATTTTCAGAGATTGGACGCGAGAGGCCCTCTCCTTCCTCGGACTCCTCCCCTTCGTCCTCCGAGTCCGGCTCCATGACAGTCACCCAGGACTCGTTCGTTCCCGTCCAGGGGCTATGAAGGCGAAGAGGTGCCTCAGTTACCCGCCCCTCACACTCGCTGTCCCTGGGCTCCGCCACTGATGGCTCCCTATATTCCTGCCGCCCCCCATCGCTGGCAGCCCCTCCTCTCCATCCCATCTCCAGATAGTCCAGGGTCGCTTCCAGGCCCTGTCAAAAGTCCTGGGCATGAGGCCCCTGACATGCCCCTCCCCTCTGGCCCTACTGGGCACTCCCACTCCCGCAGCCGTGGGCATCGAGTCCGTTGTTGCACCAGGTGGTGTCAAATCCGGTGTGGTGTCAACTGGGGCCGAGTCCGACAAGTTCATGTGTTCCGCAATGTCTGTGCCAGTGGGCGACAGGTCTGTTTGTGAGTCCCCTGCCTCCATAGGGGCCTGTGGATGTCTCCCCTACGCGATTTTGGAGCCCTGGTTTCTGCAGAATGAAATGTTGTTGGTACAGTTGGTGGCTTGTCCTTCCCTCTGGACAACCCTGTGTTCACCTCCGTGTCAGTCACGCATCGCAGGTCGTCCCTGTGTATCTTTGCCGGTCTACCGCTTGGTGTCTGTACAAGATAGGACATAGGTCCAGCCTGACACAGAAACCAGTCGGGGCCCCGCCCATTTTGGCACCAACCCCGTGCAGAACTTCTTGGTGCCTGATGACAGGGAATGTTGGTGCACATACACCTGCTCACCGGGCGTCAGCGCAGGTGGCGTGTGCTGGTGGAGGTAGGTCTCCTGGCACAGCCTGGCCTGCTCCCGCTTTCCTGTCAGCTCCGCCCGCAGCGACTCGCCCCACCTGCCTGCCGTAGCAGCCGCCACCATGCGGCACTCGCCCGGCAGCGCCAATTTCTGCCCTTGGACTAGTTCTGCCAGTGTGTACCCTGTGACCGTACTCGTCCTACATCTGAAGCAGTACAGGGGGGCCGGAATATGATTGTCCCACTTGCTGTGGTCCTCACCCAACCAGAGACTGAGCTACACCTTGATCTCCTGGTTCCGTCTCTCGGTTGGGTTTGCCCTCGGGTGGTATGTGGGGGTAGTGTGGTGGTCTACCCCCCACCTTCGACATGCCTGCATCCACCTGGCTCCTGTGAACTGGCAGCCGTTGTTGCTTAAGACCACCGCTGGGTAACCAAACCGGGGGTAGATCTCCCCTTCCAACAGGGCTATCAGTGTGCCTGAACAGACATTGGAGACGGGGTAGGCCTCCACCCACCTGATGAACAGGTCTGTGACAACCACGAGGAACCTTTTCCCCTTGCTGCTCTGGGAATAAGGGCCCATAATGTCAAGTGCTATGGTGTGGAAGGGGTACTGGGGTCGTCTGGGACGCTGCTGCTCCTCGCCATCCGACCTCCTCGCCTTGCAGTGCTAACATTGAAGACAACTCCCCATATACTCCCTGATGTCCCGGGTCACTCCTGGCCAGTGGAATTTGGTGCACAGAGCCTCTGCCGTCTGCTCCGCACCGGGGTTCCCCACCAGCTGGTGGTCGTGGAAGTACGTGAGGATGGCAGTTCGAGCACCCTCCGGGGCATAGATTCGCCACAACTCCATGTCTGCAGGTGCCCTACTCTGCAGGACCCCGTCGACGACCCTCTGGTACAGCAACACCTGGGTGCCACACACCTCCACAACATCCTTGGTGGCAGTGTCTCCCTGCTGCACCTGCTGAACTGCACTGATGAGGTCGGCTAGGGTGACTACTTGTTTGGGACTGGGGTTCTTGGGCTGGTGTGTCACCGTATACAGGGCCGGATACCCGGACGACTCCCCTATGGAGGAGGAATGGCCCTGAGGGGGAACCAG
Source organism: Bacillus rossius redtenbacheri (assembly GCF_032445375.1). Taxonomy (NCBI): domain Eukaryota; kingdom Metazoa; phylum Arthropoda; class Insecta; order Phasmatodea; family Bacillidae; genus Bacillus; species Bacillus rossius. The sequence goes on along the minus strand of NC_086330.1, from coordinate 129,160,513 downwards.
GTCCTCCCAGGACCCTTCATCCTGGTACACATTGGTCGGGCCAGGGTGCCGGGAAAGCTCATCAGCAAGCTGGTTCGCCTTCCCCGGCACATGCTCAACTTGGAAGGTGTAGTTCTGGACGGTCATGGCTCATGTAGTAAATTTGGACTTACACCCCTGGATGGTATTCAGCCATCTGAGGCATTGGTTGTCTGTCCTCAGGGTGAACTCCTTGCATTCGAGGTAGTGCCTGTAGCGGCTGACCGCCCACACTAACGCCAAGCATTCCGCTCGTTTGCATCATAATTCCTCGCAGCCGGCCTGAATTTTGAGCTGGCGTACTCCAACACTATCCGCTCCCTGTCGGGGCCGACCTGGTATAGCACCGCCCCTATGCCCACCTTGCTAGCATCCGTCTGCAGGTACATGGGCTCCCCTGGTGTTATACGTGAGAGGACATGACTCTTCCGTAACAGGCGCTTGACAGCAGTCAGGGTGTGGTTTGCCTCGGCGGTCCACCTGTACTTCGTCTTGGGCGAGAGTAGGTCTGTGATAGGGGCAGTCACCGTCGCAAAGTCCGGGATGAAGGAGCGCAGCCAATTCAAGAGGCCCATGAGGAGCTGCAATTCCTTCCTTGTGCGAGGGGTGGGTTTAGTCTCTATCAGGTCCAAGTGCTCTGGCAGCAGCCGGTATCCCTCCACATTGACGATATGTCCCAAGTATCTGAGCTCCGCCACCTCGATGCGCACTTACGGGGCACACATGTTAGGCTATGCCTGGCCACCCACTCGAGGACCATGGCGAGGTGTCGTGCATGGTCCTCCCATGACTTGGACCAGACGATCACGTCGTCCAGGTATGCCGTGACGAATTCGCCCACGAAGCCGTTCAGGACACGGACCATCATGGTCTGAAACGTCGTGGGGGCGTCCATCAGGACGAACAGTTTGGCACAGAACTGGAATCTACGGCCATCCGGGGTGGTGAAGGCTGTTTTGGGGCGGTCCTCGGGTTTGACTGGGACCTGCAAATAGCTGCTCTTTAGGTCCAATGATGTGAAACTGGTGGCGTACCCCAGCCCCGCAAGGGCATCTGCAATCTTTATGAGGGGTGGGGGTGTAGAGATAGTTACCGAGTTTATGGACTTAAAATTCACACAGAAGCAGGGAGAACCGTCTTTCTTGGTGGCCATAACCACTCGGCTATTATAGGGGGATTCACTAGGCTCTATCACCCCATCCCCGATCATCTCCGCAATCTGCTCCTGTATGGCTTTCCGCTCGAAAAATCCAAAACTATGGGGCTTCACGAAGATGGGTTGATGGGGCCAGGTCGGGATAGAGTGCTCTGCCATCGTTGTTCATCTCAGCATGTCCGTGGCGGCGAAGACTTGGGGATGCTGCGACAGCACATCCTCGAACAGGGTGACATACTCAGGGGGCACGTCATTGACGATATCTTCCAGTCGGACCGGATTGGAGAGAAAAGCGGGAACCGCTCGAACCATGCCATACACCGTGCGACGGCCCTAGCGACCCATGTTGTGCTGTTACTAGTTTCAGAATGCACAGAAAGTAATGACCTATTTTAATGATATTATTATTTATAAAAACTTATTATTTTGATTGTTATTATTATTATCAAATTTTATTATTTAATTTGTATATTGTTCGCCCGCAAAAGTTATTTAAAATATATTTTTATTAATTATGTATATCTAAGATAACTATGCTCTATGACCTGAAATGGACTTATATGGACAGTCAATTGAGTAATACCCTTCTAAGGACTAATGAACTTAATGAATAAACGATGATTTTATTCGGGGTATTACTTTAAGAAATTTTTATTGTTGGAAATTTTCGTTTTAAATTTACCGCATTTCTGTGTTTTCAATTGTATTGATAAGTGTTATTTACGGTATTCCTATTGTAAATTACGTTAACCGATTTTGGGTTCGGCCAATGAGAGGCCATGTTTTAAGTGTGAGGCGTCTAGAACATCTTAATTAATTAAAAAGGTTGGTTGTATGAAGGCATCTGATGCCGACGCAAAGGCGCGAGGCCTATTTTAAATTTGAAAGATAGCTAGCTATATTATGCCATCCGACACTCAGGATGAGCTTAAACGACATATAAATAAATAATGTGTAACATTATAAGGGCATATTCTGACGGATATGTTATTAGGAGTGAAAAATCTGTAAGTAAAGATCTTGCATTTTGTATCGCCCATAGACATACCCAGTCGTATGTAATTTCGACGTAAATCACTCCGATTTGACTACAAACTGATTAGTTTTCATGTAAAAGTTGTCAATTATCCTGAACTACGAAATGAATAGTTATTTCCTAGATTTAAATTATTATTTTGTTTTGTGATACCCAGAGGTGAAACAGGAGTAATAGTTTCGTGTCTCTACCATATAAACTGAGTTAAGCCAAGGCAAATTTGACCCCAAATATAAACGTTAAACGTAATCATACTAATTAATTGTGCTAAAATTTCAAACATCTTTTTTTTATGTAAGAATGTGTCATAAAAAAACATTATTTGATTGATTTTCTGAACTTACACTAACAAACTTTTGTGAACGATTCATGTGTGCTACGTATAATCCTAATGTTTAATTTACATAAGCGCATATCCACGAGTCATGTTCAGTATGTATCGTTAGGATTGTTTTTCTATAATTTTTATCTAATTATATTAATATTGATTCTATCTCTACACATATGTTAGTTGTCCCTGATGAATAGCCATTTTATTCTTAATAAAAACCTGGATTCTATCCCTATGTGTTGATAAATGTTACCTAGCTACCTGTGTCCTAGAGTGTTTGTTTTATGGTAAATAACATTTATACGTGTTTCTAAGGGTCACTCTACAAAAGCATAACAGTTGCATTGACATATATATATATATATTTTGAAATATAGTAACAGCTAGTGTATCTCTTCATGACAACACACACACACAACAAAAGGGTCTATGTATAAATCAACAAGTACTATTCCTGGTACTGGCACCAGCAGTAAGCATACACCAACAAGAGTAGCAGCAAGCAGCAGTAGAACGTACAGCCTACCTTGTCAGATGTGGATGGTGGCATCCTCCTGGACCAACCATGGTAGGCTCAGGATCAGCTCATCTCGGAGTCCTCGGACGACCAGGGCGCTCGTCTGATTAGACTGGTCACATACGTCGATAGTTACATGGGTGCGTCCCCGGCACCAGATGGGTGGAGATGTACGAGTGACTCGCCGCCGTGTCCACCAGGGCATGTACAGGGTGCCCGTTCAGGAGCACTGGGACTCGGAGCAGGGTGGCCTCGTCGTTACCCAGCCATCCATGGCGGGCAGGTGTGCCTCCACTCGTCGCAGGGGCTTTTGGGGCATCGGGCGACCGGGTGGGTCCAGCAACGCCTGCCGGTGATGTGACGCAGGCGACTGCCGGCACTGGCACATTGCTGACGTCCGCTGGCTGGTCGTTCGTATCCGCTATGAGTCTGGATGGATTTGCTAGTCGGCAATCTTTCCCTCGGTTCACCGGTGGTGGCTGGTGCTGGTCAGTCGGGCGGTTGTGTTGGGAACAGTGGCCGACTAGATCACTGCCCCCTACCGGAATTTTCCCGGCAGGCGTCTTTCGACCTCCATCTTCCTCCATACCTGCTCCCATGTCGGACAGTCCACGTGTCAGTGGTATTGCTCAGAGGGGCAATAGCGACACCGCGATTGTCTGCTGTCACTCGTGCTTCTGTCCGCGCGGCGCTCGTCCCGCCGTGTTGCTTGGTCCAGTCTGGCCTCGAGTTGCGGCCTTGAGTGACGTGGGGGAGGCTGAGGCACATAGGGCACCACCACCAAGGCATCTTTGGTGCCACCTGACACTGAATATGCGCCTCGTGTCTCGGGAGTGACGGCATCCTCACTTCCCGTACGGCACACAAGTCGCCTTCAATCTCCCTTACCCTCTCGACAAACTCGGACAGCTCCAATTCGGTTGCACCCCACAGGAATGGTCTCAAGTCCAGTGACAGCTGCTCGCAGATGAGTGACAGTATCTCGCTCGGCGGCCTCCTAGTGTCCAAACGGTGATTGAGACGCAGTTTACTGTGAATAAAGGCTTCGATGCTTTCACCGTCTGCCTGTGACGTGCAGTACAGCTGCTGATGACAGCTGGCCCGCGCCTGTGGCCCGTCAAAATGCCTCTCAAATGTCCGCACAAATTCCTCCCAGTCTGTGAGTTAATCTACGGTGTCCGTCCACCAAGTACGTGCGCGACCCTGCAGTTGTCCACTCACTCTGGACACCCAACTGTCCCATGGCGCCCTCGCCAATCTGTCCCGACACGCAGCTAGGAACGACCGCGGACACTCGTGCACTTCCCCCGAAAATTCCAGCAACAAGATCGCGCTCTCCGTCACTTGCATCACTATTGGTGAAAGACCATGGCATTGTCCGTGACTTTCCCGTGTCCCTGTCTGCTTCGCTGTCGTGTTCCATGGAAGGTGCACACTTCACTGTCCTCGCTTTCGTGCCTTCCTGTTTCGTGTTAAAAACCTGTCCTCACCACTCGCACCTGCCTTCCCCTTCCCGCCCTTTCACATCGGAGTCCATGATGACACACTTCACCCGATACCGCAGAGCCCGTCGGCGAGCTCGAATATTATACCCCGCACGATAAGCTCTTAGGCAAAGATGCGGCGACACTCGACACTGTTGTACGACATTCCTCCCATGGCTCGCTATCTCGCCACGCGATCCGATCCTGAAGTGGGACGCGACGTGTTATCGCCCGTTGTCGCGCCGCCCTGTCGCGCCCGCTTCCGCACCATGCCACCCTGTTTCCTGCGTGGTTAACGGCCAATCCTACGACTCTGTACGCCACTGAAATTATGCACTTTTGTTCGTTGCACTAGGTAAAGATTGTGGCCATACTAGTTGGGCGCCACTTGTCGTCATCCAGGCTGAGCCCCTGTGGGGTACTAGGTGCTCCGGCTGCTCTTGGGTAGAGGGGTTCGAGCCATGTGGCCGTGTCCTCCCAACTCCGCCTCGCACACTCGCACAACCACTCGCTCTGCTCGCTCGCGGCCGACTGCTTGCTTCCCCCCCTTCATGGCTACACTGCCCCGCGCACGCGTAACTGGCAGGAGGGGCGTCGGCGCGTCATAACAGCCTGTAGGAAGCAAGGGCGGCACTTTGGTCAACGTCAAATAGTCCTTCAACTGTCTTAATCTGAGGTCGTACCTCGTGGCAGGACTAGTAGAAGCCCGGTCTCGATCCAAACAGTAGCCAGCCTCAAAGCATAATATGCCCAACTGTTTTATTTTTAACATTGAACTTTTATAAACAGCATTATGGACTTATGGAAGTGTGGTTAATTTTTGGATAGACATTTAAATTGTAATTTAATTAAAAATAATCTATATATATATACTTATAAATAAAATTGCCTTTATATAATTGGGCTGTTCTTTCTGGGCCTTTTTGCTCATCTGTAACAATATATTTAAATTGTTAATACTGAAATCGCAAAAATGAAAACTTAAACCTCTTGAAAACAAATGTTAGAACTTTATTTCACATATAAAGTTCGTGACCAGGACAATATTCCCCCCCCCCCCCCCCCCCTTTTTTTCCCCATTTCACTTTCCACACATACTCTTTGACATGTTGTGATACACTCCTGGCAGACTGGTTAAAATCACCATGCCATATGACCTTTAATGTTCCCATGATTTGGAGGGAACCCTCGGATCACAAACGGGACTGTTATTTCTGTTTATAAGAAATATCTTAAATCACCTAAAAAAAAAAGTGCAATGTCCAAATTTACGATCTCTTATGAGGCCTTTACATAACAGTGAAGAATAACCAGTACCAGTGCCTCCTGATAATGCGACAGTGGGTGAAGATGAATACAGTGACGAACACACAGAAGACAAAGAGAAAGATATGAATACCGACACAACTTTCAAGCCCCCTGTGAATCAAAGGAGCCAAACAATTTTGTCTCAGGAGTTCCTCAAAGATCTTATATATAATTTTAATTTGTCGATGCAACAGGCATCTTAATTAAAAGGATGGGTTCTTATTCATCGTAATACGAAATAAAGTGTTTTTCGTAACTTCCACGCGGTTTTTTCCTTCTTCTGAATATTTCTCCAAAGAAGGTGACATGGTTTTATTGTAAAGATATTAAATCTGTTATGGAAGCTCTTGACCACGACTTCAGTTTAAATGATTGGTTACTATCCACAGATTCTAGAAAATTTAGTCTCTAAGCAGTAATGTTCAACAATGGGACAGTTTTCCTTCCGTCCTGATTCCTAATGCAGCTAACCTGTTGGAGACAAATGAGAACTTATTGAATATGAGAAATTCAAAGGGCATATGTGGAGATTCCAAAATAAGTGCAATTCTGCTCGGCATGCAGTTTGGATATGCAATGTACTGCTGCTTTCTATTGAAGTCGAACAGTACCGACAAAAAATAAAATTATATTTTCGGAAATAATGGCCTGTTTGGAATGAACTACTGCCTAGATAGATTGTAATGGTGACCACTACTATTGTAGACTCCAAAAATTAGTATCTACTTCAGTAGTATAGGAATGTGTCGTGTAGGTGTAGTGGAGAGGTTGGTGGTCCTGCGGGGGTCGGCAAAATGGTAAAGGATGTGTGTAGTGGAGAGGTTGATGGCCCTGCGGGGGTCGACTAGATGTTGTTTGTGAAGTCGTTCGGTTGAGTGTGTTGATATCGGGTTCGGGAGTGGAAGGACACAAGGAAGATGTTGAACAGCGGGCGAAGCACTAACAGCATGTCAGGAAGGACACAATAGTGGCAACGAGGATTTTTATTTTACGAGCCGGGCTTACGTGCGGGTAAAAAGTAAACAAACACTGCGATGGCGATGTTTCGCGCGTTTGGGGAATTCGTTCCAGGGTATGACATGTGGCACACATACTCGGAACGTTTGGGATATTATTTTGTGGCAAACAAAATTACAGACAATAATGAAAAAAAGCAATATTTTTTACCATTTGTGGAGCAGAGCTGTATAACCTCGTGACCTTATTAGTGGCGCCGAAACCAACGTCCGAAGTTGCATTTCCTGACATTTTGGTGGTACTCGCACAACACTGCGAACCTTAAGCAAGTGAGATCATGGAATCATTCAAATTTCATAACAGAAATCAGCACGAAGGAGAATCTGTGGCAGAATTCGTGGCGGACTTGCGACGACTTAGTATCCACTGCAATTTTGCGGATTTAGATCGCATGTTGCGAGACCGGGTGGTGTGTGTTGCTCATGATACAAAGGTGCAACACACACTCCTGACAAAAGACAACTTAAAGTTTAAGGAGGTGGTTGAGTTGGCAACAGCTGCGGAAGCCACAGGCCGCAATGTCCATGATCTTCGAGCACAGCCGAGCCCAACTGCGGGGGCAGTGCTAAAGGTAGGGCACATCAGGTATGACAAAAAGAGATTAGGGACGACCAGAAGCAAAGCCCAGTTCACGTGGACCAACAACCTGCAGCTGACAGTCACGCTTGCTGGAGGTGCAATGGGGACCACAGCTCAAACCCCTTCCGACACATTCAGACGGTGTGCAATTTTTGTGCTGGCACCTAGAACGAGCGTGTTTTACAAAGAAGAGGAAGGGGAATGCAGGAGTTAACAGCGGAGCGCGAGACCGGAAGGAGATGGGCAAGTCTGGGAAGCATGCCGCGGACACGGCTGGAACCTACAATTTGAAAAACCAACCCGACTCTGGAGAAGAGGATAAATCAGCAGTTTACACCGTGTTTCAGACAACGGCTAGTAGGTGTACAAGTGAACCACCGATTATCCTAAATGTGTGGCTAGATGGTCAGAGACTTCCCATGGAGATTGACACAGGAGCGAGTTTCTCAATCATCAGTTTCGAAACTTACAAGAGATTGTGGCTGGACCTGCCAGCACAAGCGGATGCAAACTTAGTCCTGCATACTTGGTCACAGGAAAGATTGGGAATCAGGGTGACCCGAGAAGTATTGGTAAAGACAAAGACTAGGCAATGTAGACTACCAGTTATAGTGGCTGAAGGCAAGGGACCAAGTCTCGTGGGCAGGAATTGGTTAGAACCACTTGGAATCAAAGTGGAGGGCATTTCCCAACTAATACACCAAGAAATACCACATGCAGTGCAGCACCATGCACAGGTGTTCGACAGTGTGTAGTTGGGAAAATACGTGGGGTCCCCAGTGACTATGCAGCTAGAACCTGGAGCCATGCCAGTTTTCCGGAAGAGTCGGGGAGTACCATTCGTATTGAGGGACTTGGTGAGTGCAGAGATTGACAGACTGGTCGATCAAGGAGTGTATGAGCCTGTGGAATTCTCCACTTGGGTGACACCTATTTTGCCCATTCGTAAGGAAAATGGGAAGGTCAGGATCTGTGGGGACTATAAAATTACATTGAACAAAGTATGCAAAGCCAACATCTATCCATTACCTACAACTAATTAAGCTTTCGCTAGCTTGGCTGGAGGGGCAGTTTTTACGAAGCTGGATTTAGCAGATGCCTACCTGCAGGTAGCGGTGGATGACATGACAGCAGCAATGTTAACTGTAAATACAATGAAAGGGTTGTTTCAGGTCAGGTGCCTACCTTTCGGGGCAAGTGGGTGCCCAGCTATCTTTCAGTGGTTTATGGAAACCTTGCTAGCAGGGATTACAGGTGTGGTGGTTATGTTGGATGACATTTTGGTCTCTGGGAAAGACATGCAGGAACATTGGGACAGGGTATAGGAGGTTTTGGCTAGGATTGATAAAGCAGGGTTGCGACTCAAGAGGTAAAAGTGTGTATTTGCTGCAGAGTCAGTTATATTCTTGGGGTACCAAATTGATAGCGCAGGAGTGCATCCCACAAATGCGAAGGTGGAAGCCATCAGAGAGGCACCGATACCCACAGTCAAGAAGGTACTGCAGGCATTTTTAGGTAATTTGAATTTTTATGAAAGATTCCTGCCTAATAAGGCCATGGTCCTGGAGCCCTTACATCGCCTCTTGGACACAGGAGGAGAGTGGGTTTGAAAACCAGAGCATACATAGGCATTGTGCAAGGCGAAGAACATGTTGCAATCGGATCAAGTGTTGACTCATTGTGACTTGAATAAGCCTCTCACACTTACGTGCGATGCATCTAACTATGGAGTAGGTGCAGTATTAGCACATGTCACAGATGATGGAAAAGATGTGTCTGTGGCTTTTGGATCGCGCACACTACAACGTTATGAGAGAAACTATTCTCAGCCAGACAAGGAGGCATTGGCCGCGATGTTTGGGGTTACCAAATTCCGTAATATGTAACCGCCCATCATTTCACAATTGTGACAGATCACAAGCTGCTGATGCGATTGCTGGACCCCAAGCGGCAAACCCCAGACATACTATCCCCATGTCTTTTGCGGTGGAGTCTATAGCTCTCTATGTTTGAGTTTCAGATAATTTACATGCCTGGTACCAATACACCTCATGCAGATGCCCTCAGCCGGTTACCTAAGGCCACAGGAAACATGCATATACCAACAGTGGGCGATGTGCTCATGCTCGAGGCCATGCCAGAGCCGCCAATCGATGCACAGACACTGGCTCGGCTGTAGACCACGGACCCCATCCTTTATCAAGTCAAACAGCTCACAAGCCAAGGTTAGCAGGGGAGACATGTGAGATCCGAGGAGTTGCGGCCATACTGGAATAGGCGAGAGGAGTTATCCTTGCACAAAGGCTGTCTCCTGTGGGGCAATACGGTGATTATCTCAGAAGTGAGCCGCAGGGAACTGTTGATGGTTCTCCATGCCACACATGATGGTATAGTAAAATCCAAGATGATCGCCCGAAGCTGTATATGGTGGCCAGGAATGGACAGGGATATTGAGCAGATGGTAGGGCAATGCCCAGATTGCCATCAGCAGAGAGCCAACCCACCTAAAGTGAAGGATGTAAAATGGGCAATAGAGAAGGAGCCATGGATTAGGTTACATATAGACTTTTTGGGTCCTTTCCAGGGAAAGGTCTTCCTTGTTGTAGTGGATGCACACTCCAAATGGCCGGAGGTGAGGAGGATGCATATCATGTCGTCAGGTGCAGTAATTCAGGCGCTGCGAGAGATCTTCAGTTGCCATGGGATTCCTCAGTACCTGGTTTCAGACAATGGGACAGCTTTCATGTCCCGAGAGATGGAAGAATTTATGCAGAAGAACGTGGTGGCACTCCAGCGAACACTTCCATTCCACCCAGCCACAAACGGTCAAGCAGAGCACATGGTACAGACAGTGAAGAATAAACTGCGGAAAATGGGAGGAAGCTATTGGCACACATGTGTTGCGCGAATGTTGTTGGCATTGCGTACAACGCCACTAGGTGACTCACATAAGACACCAGCTGAACTCCTAATGGGGCATACATTGAGAACGGTGTTGGACCAGATACGTCCCAATCCCAACTTGTAACGAGAGGAGACCTTAAAGTAAGTCACAAACTGCCACATGCACAGACATTTCTCAGTGGGGCAGCGGGTGCTTCTTCGAGACTACAGGGGGACTTGTAAGTGGCTACCAGGAACAATTGTAGCTAAACAAGGGCCAGTGAAATACACTGCCCAAGACGAGAATGGCTACACATATAGACGTCACGTGGACCAATTACTGAGAAGAAATGTAGCACATCCAGCACACCAAGAATTTCCATCTACAAGCACCAATGGCAGTGCGTGGACCAGACGTGGTGGTGCCAGCCCACACCAGCTTATGCAGACCGACGAGACGGTTCTGAGGGAGCCGGCAAAGGTATCAGTGACCACACATAGGTGCACTGTTCCGACAGAGCCAGCGAAAAATCCAGTGTCCAGACAGAAACAACCGGCAGAGAATCTGGAGCAGAAGGGTTTGCACTAGCAGCTGGCCAGACTATCACCAGGGGGAGCACCAACGCCAGTTCACGGCAACCTTCCTTTCAGGGGGTTTGAGCACCCTCGCGACTAGGGACGAGAGCAACGGGAGGGGCTGCGTTTGGAGCTGGTACACACACAGCTAACTCGGAGTTCGAGCAGGGCAAGGAAGGCACTCAGCAGGCTGCAAGACTATGTGTTAGGATCTTAAGGGGAGAAGTGTCGTGTGGTGGAGAGGTTGGTGGCCCTGCGGGGTTCGGCAAGATGGTAAAGGATGTGTGTAGTGGAGAGGCTGGTGGCCCTGCGGGGGTCGGCTAGATGGTGTTTGTGAAGTCGTTCGGTTGAGTGTGTTGATATCGGGTTCGGGAGTGGAAGGACAGAAGGAAGATGTTGAACAGCTGGCGAAGCACTAACAGCATGTCAGGAAGGCACAATAGAATGGGAATCCGATCCCTGGCTTCGGTTTGAGATACCCGTGCCGATGTCTACCATCTTAAATTTTGTCGTCACGGTGGTCATTATGGTATAAAATTTCTTCAAAATTCCTCAAAAACTGACTAAAAATTGCTAGAAATTTTTCTATTTCGAGGGGAAAATTCCATTTTTGTGGGAAAATTTCTCGTTTTATTCCTCAAAACTTCAAAGATTCGGAATTCGAAAAACCCCAAAAGACTTTGCTTTAGAAATAACCCAAATTCCTAATAATGGTTTAAATTCCCCAATGACAAGCCGCCACTAGCCGCTGATATAAGGACCTAGACCTTGACCATAAAATTCAAATTCTTTAATTTTTGACCAAAAAATTCCGAAATTTTTTTAAAGAATTTAAAAAAAAATGTTTACTTCAAATGTTTAGTTGCGTAATCGATTTCGGTCCTTGGTTCGATTCGCGGCGAGAGTAAACAATTAATTTATCAATAATATATTTAAAAAATCTAAATCTAAATTAAAATAATTAATAAATTTTCCTTACATCACACTCGCCATCTTAAATTTTTAACTAACCACTGCAATTGACGTTACGACTACCATCTAGAAAATCCGTAATTATTATTCCAAATATTTGAAAATAAATTAAATTAATAAAAATTTTATTTAATAAAATTTTAATAAAATAGTGTTTAAAAATAACCATTGTGCATTTCTTTAAGACACCATTTTGATACTAGGAAACATTGCATGTTTCGTTACGCCAGCCATCTTGGATGTATATGTCGTCATCATTGCATGTTTATTTACGTCCGCCATCTTGGATCCTAGATCGTTGGAATTTGTGTTAGAGTGGCCATCTTGAAAATCCATAATTTTTATGCTAGAAAATCAGGAAAATTTTAAAATTTACAAAAAAACTATAAAGTTTTAATTAAACAATTTGTCATCTTAGATTAAGACGTCAAGGCTGCCATCTTAAAATCCATAAATATCATCAGATTTTAATGGGAAAAGATTTAATAAAAAATGCATAAATATTACAAAAAATTCTGGCTTTTACTAGAACTCTTTCCTTGCTCAACAAAGAATAAGATAACAAGCTGGCAGAAGCTTTTTTTTAAAATTTTAATTTTAATTATTTATTTTTTTATGATTCGCAATTTATTTTTATTTTTTCTTAGATTATCTTATATTAAGAAAAATGTGTGTTAGTTTTCTCCGTGTGCTCCTGTATATTCCTGCCAATATTGTGATGGTATTCTTCGTGTGCTCCTTATTATCCCTGTCAAGAATTCTGCTAGTATTTGGCGAGTGCTTCTGGTTATATATGAGAAATAGATCTCTGCATGAAAATTTTTTTTACTTAATGTGTTACGCATTTTTATTTTGTGTTACATTTACATTGTGAATTTCTGTTACCAAATTATCACTCAAAATAATTTTTATCACGCTGAATTCAATCAAATAACATCCATTACCTACTCAGTCAAATAATATGTCTTGAGTCAGGTGAGAAGCACTATCATGCAAGACGAACTTCCTTCTCCTTGGTGTCTAGCGAAGCCTTCCTTCTTTTGCGATCGTTAGTGAGCATGCCACATCCCACTTAAAATAAATAAATAATTTTTACCTCAACACACATGAGGCGACATCTGTTGGCAAGAATAGGGACTACTTACAAGTTCTTTTGTATGAGATAAATTAACTCTCGAAGCTGAATAGAGTCAAATACAGTTAGAGCCAAGTAGTCTCTTTAGTCTCGTAGACTTGTAGCAATGTAGACTTGTAGTCTAGTAGTCTAGTAAACCTAGCAGTCTTGTAGCCTAGTTGTCTTGTAGCTTCGTAGCCAGTTGAAGCCTTGTAGTCCTGTACTCTCGCAGCTTCGTAGCCACCTAGTCTTGTACCCAAATAACAGCTAGGCCTAAGATAGTTGGAGCCAAAGACTGTTGAAGCCAAAAAAACTGTTGGAGCCAAAGACTTTTGGAGCCAATGACTGTTGGAGCCAATGACTGTTGGAGCCAATGACTGATGAAGCCAAAGACTATTGGAGCTAAAGACTGTTGGAGCAATGGTTTTGGAGCCAAAACACTGTTGGAGCAATAGATGGTAGAATGCATTATATCTTATCGTAAATTGACGATTGCATCCTACTGATTTGAATGTTCTTGCACATGTATGTTCTTTTCTTTAAATGTGCTTCCTTCTACGATAATTTGCGTTCAAATGTGCTTTCGTTTCGTTTAATGTGCTGTGCCGCCAACTAGTATTTTTGGCACAATTCTAAATTTGAATTTTTGAAAATTTATGTCACCAGTCATTCTTTTGCTGCAAGAACTTAAACTTTTCCCGCCTCCTGTTCACTCCCGTTTAATCTTTGTCAGACCTGTCTCCCCAATCTTTCCCAGCATAAATTTAATTTGCCAACCATCTAATGACCCAGCATGGCGATCGTTGTATCCCCGCTTTAGCGCACGTATGTCACCTGTAATTAATCTCCGAGCCATGAAAAGAACTGCTATACCCTGCAAGCTATCAAGTCAGGCTGTTTGTAAGACCTCGCCAGACGTGAGCACTCCATGGCATGATCTCGAGTCATTTTCACCAACGTCCAGTCACGCCTCCGGGCTCAGTAGAGGCTCGTTCCCACTTTCATCGCAGTTTCCCCCCCCCCCCTCCCGCCCACGGCAAGCTTTCCTGGGAACACTGCTCAGAGCACTGACCGGACACTAACCCCGGCCAGGGTCGGTCTATCCCAAGGCCACTACTCCAGTCTCAGAAAGTACTGCCTATGCACTCTAACAGTAGAGTTGCGAATTATTTCCCCTGGGTGTTTGAACGCCCGCTAAACGCCTGCCCCCTGGTGCCTTGCGCAACAACAGTACCCCCATAGTTCATTCCCAGGCCACCAGAGTGCTGGACTAGTCCCGTTCATAACCACCAACTTCAAAATATCGAGGTCAGTATTTCTCGACAAGCCCTTCGGTAATCTGCGGAACCTTTCGATCCGGAAGCCGAAGTCTTCCCCCCCCCCCCCCCCCCTTTTCTTTTGATTGCCGTCATCTTTTAATTACGATTCGCTGCCGTCCAAAACGAACTTCGCGCCGCGACGGCAGACTGACCACACCGCATCGTCGACATCAAGACTTCACTCCGGTCGTCGTTTAATGATGTATTCAGCTAGGCAAGGGATGTGATTCCCACAACTTTAGTAATAAGTAATTAGTCAGTCTGCGTACCTCGTAGAAGTAGTCATGCTTCGTTTATAATACTGCTTAATATTCTCTTTTTTTAATCATGGAAACGTCCGCGACAACCGCGAGTTCGCGAGCTCCGCACCCTGGCTGACGCTGGAAGCCATCACCATGTATGGTGAGTTTTTTTGGCAACCTTTATTCCCCGACCATCATCTTGGTTAAAAGGCATTTTCTGCCTATTTTGCCAACTGTCTATGAACCAGTCCTGAACATGTTGGTTTCGGATCTGTTCACAGACAGGTTCCAAGGGCCAGATACAGAACAGACCACTCCAAACTTGAGTCCTTGCTCCAGCAATGGGGATGACTAAGGAGCCCTGACGCCTCGTTAGAAGCACAACTTCGGCCAGCAATCGTCAAACCTCCAGTCCTTCTGGGTTTTTTTCCATCTTCAGAATAACATTAAATCACGACGTTGAAAATATCTGAACACCATAAAATTTTCTTTTGGGACTTTAATCGCTCTAAGTGTGCTTATTGTGAAAGGAACTTAACCTGTTTATTGTTGCGAATTATATTTAAATTGTGTTCATGATCAATAAAATTGTCTAATAAGGGTGGCCCATTCTTTTGATAATGTAATTTTAAATCAATGTTTATGTAATTTCCTTATATACATATCAATCAATTTATCAAAATTCATCTTATTATAAAAGTAATAAAATGTTAAATAAAATAGAGGTACTTATATCTAGACAGTAATATAGTTTGGCCGGTCCTGGCACTGGCTTCTAGCTATGGATTGAAGATTGATGACATTGTTCCTCCGAGTGCAGATTCTCGTGAGGTGTCGGCGTCCGCCATCTTGGATTGTGACGTCACGGCTGCCATCTTGGATGGGTGTGACCTTGACCTATGAACTTTGTCCTTGACCCCGGTGGCCATATGGTATCTGCCATCTTGAATCCGCCATCTTTAAATCGCCCCACTCACTCATGATAAAGTTTTCGTAATGGCCGCCAGTAGTATGTAAATGGGCATACTAGATCAGGGTTCAGGGTGTGGATTGAAGATTGTCGGTCCGCCATCTTGGATTGTGACGTCACGGCGGCCATCTTGGATAAGCGTAACGTGACAATGTGCGTAACGTGACACTTTTTCGTGCGTGCAGCCGGCGTTACGGGACACAGCGTAATGGGACATAGCGTTACGGGACACAGCGTAACGGGACATAGCATAACGGGACAAGTAGATCACGGCGGCCATCTTGGATCCGCCATTTTGGATGACGTCATTGTGTGTTCTAGAAAATTCCGGTGATGTGTTTTCCGCCATTTTGAATGATGACGTCACCGTTGCAATTTTCGTTACGGCCGCCATCTTTAACTTTTTTATTTATTATCCGATTTTAACGAATTTTTTTTAAAAATTATAAAAAAAATCACCTAATAAAATTTTAATAAATTATTAATAAAAAAATACTTTTTTGACACGGAGCTCGGAGTCCTCGGTTCGAACCCGACAGAGGCAAAAAAAAATTAAAAAATGACGACCGATCCTTCCCCCGCGGTGGCTGGAGGCAGAATGACCCCCACCACTTTTACCAACGCATATACGAACTTAAACCCCCCCCCTTTTTTAATTTATTATTTTTCATCGTAATAACCTCCCCCCACCACTACTCTTGTATTTTTCCACTCCCTCCCCCACCACTACTCTTGTATTTTTCCACTCCCTCCCCCACCACTACTCTTGTATTTTTCCATTCCCACCCCTACCCTCTTCCCCACCCCTACCCTCCTCCTCACCCCTATTCTACCTTTTAGAGTATAAATACCGGCCGCAGGACCCGGGAAGCCTTCAGTTTTTGCCGTAGCTCCCAGCCTGAAGGAAAGACGATGTTTGCTTGTTGTGGGAGCGGAGCAAAGATCTTGACGGCCATCTTAGCATATGGTAAAGTGCGCACGCTTGCGGCACTGGATAAGGAGACGGAGTTACCTTATCTACCAAAGGATTTTCTCCTGGTCTACGCCCCGTACGAGATAAGATACGTCTACAAGTTCCTGCCGGTGTACCTGCAGCTAGACCCAGACATCCAAGACTGTCTACCATGCACCGAGTGCGACAAGGATATGTCGTCCGTGTCCGACACGCCGCACATGAAATCGCGGTGCAAGAAGCGACGAGATGCGTGGCAGCGGCAGCAGCAGCCTAGCTCCTGAGTGCCAGGGGTCACAGCTGCAAGCATCCAGACGTCCCGGTCTCCGTCAAGGCCAGCCTCACAGCCTTGTAGTGTCAGCTCTCCGGCCTCGCAGCGCCATCCTCGCAGAGCCAGCATCTTAGTCACGTCACTCCAGCCTCGCCGTATGTGTAACTGTGAGTAAAGACAATATGACACTCTTTCTTGTCAACGTCCAGTGCCTTACGTCCCAAAAGGGACCTGTAGTGAAGCAACTGTCCGTGACGTCCGTCATTGGCGGTGACGAAGTCAAGACTAGCGAATACATCTTTAAACCACCGTGTGACTGGACTAAGCTAGACAGATTCTCTCAACGCGAGAACCGTCGTCTAACCTATGAAGTGAACGGACTCTCGTGGAATGAAGGTGATGTGGACTATGAACAACTTACATCTGTGCTACGTGATCTCGTCGAGCCGGAAGACGACGCTGTTTACGTCCGCGGTAATGAACAGAAACGTATTGTGAGTGATTTGTGTAGTGCCAATGTAATTGACCTACGTAAACAAGGCAACTGTCCTGACTTCAACAAACTGTTAAAGATGTACAGAAACCAAATTGAAAAGTGTGATAAATTTTATAATGGTTTCCACTGTGCACATTGTAATAGTCAGTTACTGAAGCTGTGGCTCTATGAACATCCTTATTACTACAGTGATGTTTAATTTTTTTATTCCTTATTGCAATTGTAAATAATGTTTCCAATGTCATCGACTGATGTGAGGGGTGACGGAATTATGTAAATAAAATATATATAAACCAATGTATTTATCTGTTTTCTTTTCACCTTAATTTCATTGTATTTTTTTTGTAAAGTCTATTACTTATTCTCTTTCGGAAAAAATTAAAATATAATAATCACTATTACTGTTTCCAACAATTTTCATTCCAAACATACATTATAAAAAAAAATTTCTCAAGAAAAAATAAATCAGCAAATAAAAAAACAAGGGTATTAGTATTATAGAAATAAAACTCAAAAAATTTTTTTACATATATATTTTCGTTAACATATACATTTAATTATATCCATATTTTATTTGACATGTATGCATGTGTGTAGATTCGCAGGTCTCTTCCTCTCTCTCCCAGCAGCCCACGCTCGCCCCGTCGTCGTCTCTCTCTCCATCTCACCAGCTCCCCGCCCCACACCGAATCTCTCCATCTCAGCAACTGCTCACCTGCTAAATACTTAAACAGAATATTAGTAACCAAACAAAAAGCTTGCATCGCAGCTCTCTGTGTTCGGAACGGGCTTGAGACCGACACCGCTAAACAGGCTGGTCGCGCACAAGCCCCTTGCCTCCATATGCAATATACGTCACATATGTAGTCAAGTACTTATGAACAACGTCTCTATTTAGCCGTGGCCCATTACAACGATGCAAGCCTACCAGAAAGAACTACCACATGATACAATGACACAAAGCACGTGCTTAAACTAGCATAGGAACACATAGCAACGCTGAAATTGCCCAGTAACAACGATGTATCAACGCCGAAATCTTGCATGTCATCGACTGCGGAACCCAGCGGCGTAACAGTCCAGCGTTGACACACAACGCCGAAATCTTGCATGCCAACGACTGTGGAACCCAGCGACGTAACAGTCCAGCGTTGACACACAACGCCGAAATCTTGCATGCCAACGACTGTGGAACCCAGCGGCGTAACAGTCCAGCGATGACACCATCGACAAGACACCATCGATGTAAGGAGCCCAACGTCATGACCCCATCGATGATAGGAGCCCATCGTAGTGACCCCATCAACATGACACCATCGATGTTAGGAGCCCATCGGCTTGACACCAACGGCGTAAGGAGCCCATCGATGCATAAAAAAAACACATTGGTGTAAAAAAAAGCATTGGTGTAAAACGCATGAGTGTAAAACGCATCGGTGTAAAGCGCATCAGTGTAAAACGCAAGAGTGTAAAACGCATCGGTGTAAAACGCATCAGTGTAAAACGCATGAGTGTAAAAAACGTATCGGTGTAAAAAAACGCATCAGTGTAAAAAAAAATTCTTGCATCACAAACCAACGTAGGTGCATAAAACCCCCACTTCCATCCCAACCAACCAACCAAGAGAACACAGCACCACAAATCAACATAGGTGCATAAAACCAACCAACCACCATCCCAACCAACCAACCAAAAAACGCAGCACCACAAAAACATCGTAGGTGCATAAAACCAACCAACCACCATCCCAACCAACCAACCAAGAAAATGCAGCACCACAAAAACATCGTAGGTGCATAAAACCACCACTTCCATCCCAACCAACCAACCAACCAAGAGAGCACAGCACCACAAAAACATCGTAGGTGCATAAAACACCACCACTTCCAACCCAACCAACCAACCAAAAAACGCAGCACCACAAAACAACGTAGGTGCATAAAACCACCACTGCCATCCCAACCAACCAACCAAGAGGGCGCAGCACCACAAATTAACGTAGGTGCATAAAACCACCACTTCCATCCCAACCAACCAACCAACCAAGAGAGCACAGCACCACAAAAACATCGTAGGTGCATAAAACACCACCACTTCCAACCCAACCAACCAACCAAAAAACGCAGCACCACAAAACAACGTAGGTGCATAAAACCACCACTACCATCCCAACCAACCAACCAAGAGGGCGCAGCACCACAAATTAACGTAGGTGCATAAAACCACCACTTCCATCCCAACCAACCAACCAAGAAAATGCAGCACCACAAAAACATCGTAGGTGCATAAAACCACCACTTCCATCCCAACCAACCAACCAAGAAAATGCAGCACCACAAAACAACGTAGGTGCATAAAACCACCACTTCCAACCCAACCAACCAACCAAAAAACGGAGCATCGCAAACAACGAGGATGCATAAAACCACCACTTCCAACCCAACCAACCAACCAAAAAACGGAGCACCACAAACAACGAGGATGCTTAAAACCAACCAACCAACCAAAAAACGTAGCACCACAAATTAACGTAGGTGCATAAAACCACCACTTCCATCCCAACCAACCAACCAAATAAGCACCATGAAACAGTGTGTAGGTGCATGAACAAAACGAATCGCACCACGAAACAGTGTGGAGTGCAAGAAATCAAGGAAAAATAGCACCAGAAGACCAAAAATCTAGGTGTAAAAAAACAAACAAAAAAAGCACCACGAAAGAGTGTGGGTGCAACATAATTACAACGAGCGGACTCAGGAAACCAACGATGAAAAATCCATCGACGAAGGCTATGTACACCAAATCAACAGAGACATGGGTGGCTACCAAGTGGCAAACACTAGTCCCATACTCGTACATCACGGTACAGATTCCCGTCAGGGTCTTCTTCTCGGCTACCACAGCAGAAGCCTGGGACCCCGACAGAGAATCCCGCGCGAAACGTACGAGCACAGACACCAGTTTCAACATTTCATGTTATTTGTTCAGTTCCTTTTTTCGTGGAAGGAAAAAAATTCATCTTTCCATAAATACTGCGGTATGGTTAAAATAACATTAACCATTGTACCCATATGGTAATGTGTGTATACCATCATCGCATATTATGCGTTTATCATCGTGCCATGAGAGTGATATTTTATTCGAACATTCTGTGTATAATGTCATTTGGTGCGACCGTATGGACCGGACTTGCGCGCGCTTTGTTGCGTGTTCCTCCAGGACCTCGAGGAAATCTTCAAATGTAATTTTATTTTTTACCACGCACTTTTGTATTCCTTTTGCTCTCTTTGTAATCGTTTCCCCATATCTGTATGTATATAGCTTTGCTCGGAGGCCGACAAACTCCTCCATCGTCACCCCATTGCACTCGTCCTTGAATTTGCCCACCACTTTTTTATTGGTGGGTGAGTAGCAGGGGTGACCAATGGGATACGCGCTCGTGTCAAACACGCTCATGAGCGCAGAGTCGTCGGCCAGGTCCTGGTAGAAATTGCGCGTCTTGATTTCGTAGATGAAACTGTCCGTATCCATGTACGCCAGCGAAATGTTGTCCTTATATCTTGTCTTCATCACATCATAGTGGAAATTATACATGAGCGTTTTGGACAAGTCCAGGACCGAGAACCCCGCATATATAGGGCGGTCAAGATATATTTTCTCATGTTGGAGTTTTATTAACGATAGGTCTTCGTCCAAAATGGTTCGGTCCTGGAACGCTGGCTTGGCAATCACTTTTCGGAGCCTCGCCTCGCTGCATACGAGCTCCATACGCTGCCGCTTGAATTTATTTTCCATGAGCTTGCCAAAGCAGGAGTTATTTGCCAGCTTGAAGAATTCCTTCTCGAAATCATTTGTAGCATTTTGTCTCATAATCGTATTTTTTTCAATATAGGACTTCATCCACGCACGCTGCTCAAATTGAAGTACTCTATGAATTTTCTTTATTTGCAGTCCGTGCTGGAGAGCTTGCTTCAGGTTTCTATAATGAATGATGTAATTTTCCTTATGCTCGAGAGTTGTCATTAATTTAGTTTGTCTCGAGCCGGGCGGGCACTGGCTGACGGGCAGGAACGGCAGGTCCTTATGTTCCTCGTGGAGGGCAGACGGATACTCTACATCAACTTCTAGGATGTACCCCATCCGCCCCTCGTCAGGTATCGTCATCACGTCGATATCGGCGCCCACCCACCTGAAGCTTCTGACTGGCAGCGGCAGCGACATGGCCCATCCGTAGAGGTTGTTGGCGTCCAGATAGAGTATGTGCTTCGACGACTGGCTGGGATCGTAGGTGCGGGGAAGGCAGACGTTGTTGGCCTTGCAGTGGCGCTTGACCACTTGTGCCACCCCACCCCTGATCCCAGCCTCGATGAACATATACATGTCATAGTCGGTTATAAGCTCTAGTCGTACCTGCGTCTGTTTCAACATGGCGTCGAACGTGAACCCTGGGGAGCTGACGTAGTGGCTGCAGTCAAGCCCGTACGTGTCGAGACAGAGCTGACGAAAGTTCTCGAAAACGTCTGCAAGAAGCAGCACGTCCGTCTTTAAATATACGTCGCTGTACTCGCCCAGGGTCACACAGCCGAACTTGTTCCACACCGCCTGCGCGTGCTCGTAATCTGCATCACTGATATGGCTGTCATTTAACATATTGTAAAAATCTTCCTTTGCAGGCAGTTGTGGCTCGTCCAGTTTCTCCCAGCTGGAAACATAATCATAGGGGAATATACCCTTTCTCGTGACGAGGGACATTTCTTCTGGTGTGAAATATTTCGAAGTCTCTTTGAATTTGTCGGCTGACAGGTACGATGCAAGGGACGCCAAACTTCGTGCCATGAACCTGAATGTGTCGATAAACTGTACGGAGAATTTGTTGCCCAGACTTTTCGAAAATGTTATCATTTTTTCCTGCGTGTGGGGGATTATGAATATTTCCTTGTTGTCGTAGCCCAGTTTCTTGATGATAAACTTCTCGTCGTAGCTGAGGTTGTGGAAGTAGACAACAAGCTTCTTGGGCCGCCTGCGCAGAAGATTGCAGCTGTTGCAGGCGGCACCAAGGTACTTTCCACTGAAGTGGTCGTGGTCCTTGACTTTATAATTTTCCATGGTAAATACTGTATTACAGTAGCAGCACTGTTGGGCTGCGGCGAATCTGACATTCTCTTGAGCCGTCAGCGGCGTCATGGGCAGGCTGGTCTGGTATATTTCCTTCACCTGATTCCCAATATCGACTATGTCCTCCACGAATTTTGCTTCAGCATCGGACCCCCTGTATAGCATCGGCTCTTGTGGCAGCGAGGCGGTGAGCGTGGCTGGGATCACGCTATTGTCGACCTTTACATATATGCAATAACTGTATGCTTCATGTTTTTGATATGCATAGGTGCCTGATTGCTGGGGGTCCGGCTGGCATGATGAGATGGGTACTAGCAGGGCTTCAAAATCCGCATAAACGACGATGGGCATCTTTGTCATGTGGTGGTAATTTTTAAACTCCATGACAGGTGGCTTGCCGTTCTTGTCAGCTTTAGGCATCTCGACGTGTACGGGAGCATGGGTGTTGCAGAACTTTCTGTGCGCGTCGAGACACTGCTGCCCTGTCAGCCCTGAATCTCGTGTCAAATCGTGATAGTACGTGAAGCATCTCTTGCAGACATGTATATTCGCATGATGGGCTGTGATCTGAGGCCTGACGAGTCTTGAGAAGTTCTTAATATAGCAGAAATGAGAGTTACTATCTTCGTTCGACAGAAGCAGGAGGTCGAAATGATGTTGCTTTTCCTCCTTCCCCACACGCACTGGCGCGATCTTGTCGTTCTCGTCAATGTTGTAGACGTTGACAGACACTCCTTTGTTGTTTCGCTCAAACACTTTGATTTGGTGGAGGGGGGTAGGGAACTCGAGTCCTGAAAAATCAAATTTTCCCTCCAGGTCGTGGTAGCGCTTGTCCACACGTTGATGACTCACCCCCTCCACGTATCGCGCCAGTATGGCCCACTTGAAGCATTCGTTGTCTTCCAGGTTCATGGGATTTATTACTGCTTTCCTGTTCTTGATGACAGCAGGCAGATCAATGTAGGAGGAGACTCGAAGAGGTACTAACTTGTTGAAGCGGAGCTGAATTTTCTTTACTGCAGACAGAGTCCACCCGGATCCCTTGCTGACGTAGTCCTCCTCCTCCCTACATATTTTCGCAATGCATTCTGTTACTTCCTCTTCAATGTCGCTCTCTTCGTAGATGGGTACATTCTTCGTCTTGAACGCCCTCTTGTCTACACCTTCATCGAAGGGAGCGGGCTTGGCATAATCGCATTCAAGCCATACATTGAACTTCACTGGGCCATTTTCACGTACTTCCTGGGAAATGCGATTTATCATGTTATTTTTCATTTCGCCCAGGTACGTGCAAATGTCTTTGGTCGCACCATTGTTGACTGCCACTAAGGTCTTTAGGTTGCGACGGAATGCACTCTCCACCTCAACGAACCCGGAACCACCTGCCTCCAAGTCAACCTGAGCCTGGTCAGGCGCTTGCGCCTCCAAGTCTCGCTGTGCCTGGTCGGGCACACTCGCCACGTATTGCGGACGAGTGCTGGGGCCGGGCTGTTGCAGGCCGGAGGTCACGTCTACGCATCGTCTCTTGGGAGCCAGACCCTTGCACGTCTTGATGTGCGTCAATAGATTGTCTTTGCGGGTAAACTCGCCCTGGCATGTAGTGCATGTAAATGCAATGCGCTCAGGGTTGAACAGGCACTGGCTCTTCTCGTGGCGTCTGGCATGGTGGCGATGTTCAAATTGCTGCCCGCAGTGAATGCACCTCGAGCCTGTGCTGTGCTCGACGGTGCCCTCACACGTTCTCATATGGCGGGCCAAACTGTCCTTGCGGCTTATTGTCATACCGCAGATATGACATTGGCTTGCTGTATTACAGCCAGGATTAGCTGCGCAGATGCGCTCATGCCGTCTGGCATTTTGGGTATTGGTAAAACCTTTGCCACAGTATGCACACCCATTCCCTGGTGACGGTGCACATACCTGAGATGACACAAGCTGGCAGGCTCCCGATGTCGAGGGCTGGACGGCTCCCGATGTCGAAGGCTGGAGGGCTCCCGATGTCGAGGGCTGGAGGGCTGCCACGGGAACACCAGACGCGGTCCTCTTCATGATGAAGTCTGTAACACGGGCGGAAAATTATAGCAACAAGAACATCATAATTATCACACACACAAACAAATAAACGTGCATAAATACAACCACGAGTGCACACACACACAAATAAACGTGCATAAATACAACCACACACGCACACGTGCATAAATACAACCACACACACACACATACACACAAACAAATACACGTGCATAAATACAACCACACCTACACACAAACAAAATACACTAGCATAAAGACAACTACACACGCATTAAAAAAATTAAATTCCACTTACCAGAAGAACACAGGAACGACTCTGTGTGTACTGCACGCACGCACAACGAGGAGGGCTGGAACGTCGTACAGCACACTGTAACCTGTAACATAGGAAAGAGACCACCTGGCTTAGCTCTCGGAATTTTTTTTCAAGACAGCACAAAGACACTGACGTCAAAATTTTATGTTTTATGTACTGACCGGAATCGAAGAGGAACGGTGCAGGACTCCAGAGGGCAGACAGGCGTTCTCCAAGCGGATCACACTGGGGAGTAGCTCGACGCAAGGAGAAGCACTGAATACCTGCAACACATACAATATTTTTTTACGAAATATACTACAATAGTAATTTACTCGTATTTCTTTGGTATATTTTTGTATTTAGTTGTGATTAGATATTCTGTATTTTATTAAGTATAAAAAAATTCTATTTTTTTTATGAAACAAAATATTTTTTTTTTATTTGATTATGAAACAAATTTATTTTTCTATTTGATTATGATAGCAAGTGCGCGTGCATCAGTTATTTATTTTTTTGGGCCTGGCGAGGGGGGCAGGCAGGTCGACTTGGGCGCCCCATGCGGCGGTGCGCGGGAACTATTCAGACGTAAGCTGCACGGCACGGTGGAAACATCGCTCCGTGCACGGGATGGCCAGGAAGCGCGGGGGGTCGGTAGGGTCCACACGCGGCGAGGATGAGGGGGGTGACAGTCCGTCCGAGAGGAGGGAGGGGAGCGCACCATGGGTGGGGGGCTGAAGCAGGGAGGGGGGGAGGACACGCTCTGCGCGCGCTGCCCGTCGGTAGGACACGGGTGTGCACGACATCCATCTTGTTTCGAGCTAAGTCGATCATACATGAATAATAACTAACATGTATGCCAGGGGAAAAACAAATTATTACAAGAAGAAATATACTGCAACTGATAGCACTAATAATTTCGACTGAAAAAATTGTAATAATCACGAGTGTAAAATATTAATACTGAAACTAACGAACGCAGGCTCTAAACAGTTCCACTCGCACACATCATCTAGGCAGTACCAATCTTAGACGTGAAAAAAAATAAATACACTCGAAAAAATTACGGGACGGAAATTGTAATAATTTTCATATTTTTTTTTGGAAAACAGACGGTTACTATGTCTAGTGCGTACTTTTATTTTCCTACGCTCTCTCTGCCGACCGGCCGGCCGGGGAGCCGGCGGGCGGTTCGTCAGCCGTGCGCGCTCGCTCGGGTGTTATCATCACGTCGCGTACTAGCTGGCTCAGCTCCGGCCTTCACCCAGTGGCCAGCTGTTAGGCTTGCTGACTGAGTGAAGGACGCAGCGAAGGCATACACACGCGCGAAACCGTAATGTTAAAATAAAAAAAATTTCAATGTTAAAAACGTTCGGAAAAATTTCAAAGTTAAAAACGTTCGGAAAAATTTCAAAGTTAAAAACGTTCGGAAAAATTTCAAAGTTAAGATTTACGGAGAAGTTGTACTTACCAAGCTGCTGGAGTTGTAGAGACGGGAAGTAAAGCTGGAGAACTCGAACGCGATCATACGACGACGGCGGCAAGACCAAAAGTAAAGCCTCCGACGTCTCACACGGCAATTTATAGGTAAATTCCCCCCCTTGGTCACAGACTCTAGCCAATCAGAAACCGCGAAAACTGCAGCATGGTCAGCACTATTTTGAATTAATGGGAGGGATGAGGGAAAAGTGGGAGGAGCGAATGTTGCGGGAATCAGGAGGGGGGCAGGAAATGTTGACTGTTTGGTGGGGGGGATACCACTAGCCAATCAGAATCATTCAGCTCCTGGCAGCTGGAAGAGTTGCCACGCGAATCGCCATGCTCCAGACGAAATAATTACCAACTTATTGAAAATTTATATATTATGACACTTTATAGATTAGGTTATTTTCATCACTTTCATATTTAAATAATTTACTGAAAAATATCATTTGTTTTTAATTTTATGATTACTTTTTCAACAGCAAATTATTAATCTATAAACGGAAGGAGAAATAAAAAGTCATAACAATAGTTTTTAATTTTTTTTTATTACTTCAAAACATCTAACAAGGCAGAGAGTACAGAACACAGGGCGGTGCGAATGGTTTTTACAGAATCAAATTCGTAACAGTCCGTAGCATTATCACTGTAGATGTGCGACGTATCGGCGCTCAATCCACGTTTCTTGATGCTTCGGCGCCGAGTTGCCGGTTCGAGTCTGAGAGAGGGCCGACGACGAGTCCTAGTCTTGAGTTCAGGTCTGGACAGGTCGCTGCGCTTCGAAGCGACGAGTTTGGACAGGTCGCTGCGTCTCGTAGACACGGGTTTGGACTGCTCACTGCAGCCCGGGGTGCCGGGGTCGATACCGCTACAGTCTTCTGACGTGCAGTCGGATGCGTGTAGAGTTGTGCCGAGAATTTCTTCCTTGGTGCATGGAAGAACGGTTGTTGGTCTGAGGTTAAACACGACGCACTTTTCCGCTCCGCAACAGTTTATTTGTTGTTGTGATGGCTCATAACTGCGTGGCGAATGGACCATTAGGAAATGCAAGACTCCGCCGTAACATATTTCCGTATATGTGCGTAAGTTTTCTTCTTCATCTAGGAAACTGTATTCAATACAGCTGTAGTCTGGTTTCGCACTCAGGTACTCGGTTTCCGGCTGGAATGGCGTCATCGTGTCCGAACGTCAACTGATTGATAGAGCTCAATTTTCGAGCTATTTATACTAAAATTACAATTCAGGTGTGCCAATATTTGGCAAAAAAATCGGGTTTGCCAATATTTAAAAAAAAATTATTCCTGCTGCGCGTGCCATTTCTGCATTAGCTGCGAGTTTGTGCAGGCACAGACACGTTCAAACTTGTCGTTTGGATGCTTGGCTTCGTACATTGAACAGAGTTTGCGCAGGGAAGGACAGCCGTAGTCGGTCTGTATATCTACGATTTCAGCTGCTCCGTGGTCACACAGTTCTCGTAGCCATTTCTTCTGTTCAGGTCCGGCGACGTAGATTATTTCGTTTTGCAGTAGTAAATCTTGAAGTGTGTTTTTGACTTGGTACGGAATTTTTCCTTCGTCCCACTCTAGTCCGTGATAATATTTACATAGCCATTCGTTCGACCGTTTACTTTTTTCGTCTAGTAGTTTCCACGGATACGGGGGTCGGAAGCTGCGGGTTCGAGTCCGGCCGTCGTGAGTGACGGCAATTTCCTTGAGCACAAATCCGTTTTGGCTCTGAAACCCCTGCATGTTACAGTACATCCTGAGACCAACTGATGATGGGACGGTACATGCAGACGTATTTATATCTAGTTCAATATTTTCACGAGACCTGAAAACGCGTCGTAATTAATTACTCTGTCGTGTAGGATTAGACAGAACGCCGTTGTGAGTGGCGGTACGTCATCTTTCGTGGAAATTTCCAATCGACAATAAATCATAGAACTGCGAATCGATTCGTCTTGTTTGCTCACGTCAAATACGATTAGCGGAGCTAATGTTTTATAGATGTCTGGACTGAGGATCGGGTGCGATTCTCGTCCGTGGTACGAAGATTGGAACTGCGTGTACATGTGATACGGCAAGGAAATACCGCCGTTTTCAAAATCAATGCTCATGTCCACGTACGGGTAACTTTCGCTGTTTAAAAATAATTTTACATTTTCCATAAAACAGTGGTCAAACACCGATCTGTCGGTCTTGAGGTTCATTTGTCTGTCTGTCTGCAAAGCTAATATTATATATCTCGGTTTTTCCGTACTGCTCGACGTCTTGACGACCCAGTGATTGCGTCTATTCTGGGTCAGTAAGGGGCACGTTACGAGATTCCAGCTCCTGAACGCAATTTCGACCGTCTTGTCCTTTTTGACGTAACTTAAAAGTCTGACTCTTTCCTTCGTGCTGACGGTTATGTGCGGAACAAACCACTCGGTGCTCGTGACGGTGACTGCGACCGGCTGGGGGTCGTTCCCGGGTGCTCCCACGACGGCATTCAGGTGCGATGTCGCTAGAATTAACACGAGTTCTTGGCGGGCTTGAATTAATATTTTCTTGTAATCCTCCGCGAAGCCGAGAAGCATCGACAGCGGTATGCTAACTTCGAATTTTCCAGATTCGTAGATGGGAATTTTGAAATCGGGTTCCATTCCAAAACCTGCGATTTTGGTTGCGCTCAGGTCGTTCGGTGTTAGAGACAGGTAATTTTTCATCGTGGCAGTAATGCCCAAGTCCCACGATTCATCGATCGCAATATTATTCAATTCGAAAATAATTCGTTCAAATAAATGCAATATTCCGTTTCGACCGAAGTATGCAGTTGTAGGATGTGATCCGTCCACCTTTGTCAGCGTGCCTCTTATACGAATAAACGACTGGCAGGGTAGAGTATAAACGTCTTGTTTCTGTACCGGGATGCGTATTTCCCTACCGGGCATGTACGGCCCTTGGAGGTAGGGTGCGTAGCAGTGATATTCAAATTTATTTACATCGTCGCTAAACTGAGCTTTTTCTGACACGTTTAAATAATCTTCCATGCTTGTGAACTTTGTAGCCTAAACTGCGGAGATACTTCACGTTAAGAGGTGTTAACGCGCCGCGGCCTCGCAACAGACTGGTTCTGGGTTCGTGTCGCTTCTTTGATTTATAGGTCTTGAAAATCAGTCCCATCGCTTCAAGTGCAGACGTAGTGTAATTTCTTCGTTTCTAAAATTTACTAGTTTATCGTTTTGATCGACAATGTCGACTACCACTTCGTGTACTGTTTTGGCGAGCACAGGGGCGTAAATGATACTTTGCGGTACTTCGACCAGTTTATATCCTGGCGGGACCGTTGGCGAAAACTCGTGTACCATGTTGTTTAGTCGTCCGTTGAGGTACGTTCCACTTGCCAAATTACAGTTTATGCGTATTACATTTGTCGACATGATATTCACAGGTCGTGTGGAGACGTGCAAGGTCTTGGCTGCGTATATTTTCGGTTCGAATCCGAGCATGGTACCTATAGTGTCAGGTTTCGTAAAGTCGACATTTTCACTGCAGTAAAGTTCGCACTGTAGCGTGTTTGGATTATCTCGCAATTCGAAAATTGTGTTTGGAGACAGGGCTTGCTTGATGTAATTTGTAATATCGCTCAACTCGTATGCGCCGGTAGGTATGGAAACTTCCCGAGCTGTTGTTCCATCACTTTTCAAGAAGCACATTTTGCAGTTTTCCTCGCCGATATTAGGTATGGCATTATACGTTTGAAAATCTACGAGTCCGATGTTCCATTCCCCGACTAAATCCAGCGGCGGGTAGAATGTGGCTCGTAGCTGCGAGCTACGACCTGTCAATATGAGTGTTACGGACATGACTGATTGATTTTCGCTACTGTACGTTTATTTTATATAAGAAAAAATACACTTGTTTTTTCATACTTCATATTTGGCCAGAAATCTCAAGCACAAGTGACCGCAATTTGTTTGATTAGGCCTCTGTTCCGTTTCGTAATTGTAAAACATCGTAGTGGTCCGGCCCAGGTACTGTCGCAGTTCGGGCGGAGGGCGTAAATTACCGAAACTGTCGTAGTAAGTAGCTTTTTTTCCCGTCTTTACATAGGCCACCCAGTGCGTGCCGCGACCCGACGACGTGTCTAAATTAATTATGGCGCGCTCACGTGTGTTTGGCTTGCTGGGCAAAGTGTCTCGCATAAACACGCCACGGAAATTTGGTATTTTAAGTTTGCGTGCGTACTTTATTAAATCTACGTTGGTGAGCGGTCGTTTCGGCAGGGAACTTAGGATTTTCTCTTTACTCGTTTCTTTTTCATGCCTCGGCCTGCCTTGTGAGGTTGCAAGTAGAGTCCTGCACCGTTTTTTTTACCGATGGCAATGGCTTCCATGCTGACATTGTGTCGCTGTGCTTCTTTTAACTGCTTGCGCTCATTCTTCGAAGTGTTGACTGCTCTAGCGATATTTGCCGCGGCTGCTGCGATCCCGCCTAGTGCACCTATAGCAGGCACCAGCAGCGGTAGAAATCCGCCCTTTTTCTTGTTCTTTCGTTGTATCTTGCGCTTCTTGGTCTTGCGAATTCTGGGTTTACGAGCACCCATTCCTAATTTTGTCTTTGCCTTCATGATTTTAGATACGCCCCACGCTGCGAATTTCTCTCCTAGTCCTGCGTCCGGCGATTTGCTTATATCTTCGGCTTCCTGTGCCAATATCTGATCTGCTCTGTGCCTAGATTCCAGATCCTTGCTTAATGAATATGCGATATCGTGCTGCTTGCACTTTTCGTCGAGAGAATTAATTCCCACGTCACCGCGAGCTAACCTTTTCGCTAGTTTAGTCCCGGGGCCGCAAAATCTGTAGCCGGGAATGTGTAGCTCGAATGGTAGGTTGTTTATCAGCGAGTTTACGAGTCCCGCGCCGATGTGTTTTTTGTTCTTACCTCTTCGAGACATTACATGCAACTGACCTAAAATCAATAAATACGATTGCTCTTATAGAATTTCCGTCAGTACAATGCAGGTCGTCAAGCAAGATGTTTGTTTGCCAGTGTGCATTACGCAAGACGATGAAACTATCGGTCGCGAATCATGACATGGCGTATTATTACCGTCCACCGTACGTTGCATCATAGCAGAACCGTCAAACTGCGGCAAGACGTGTGTTTTACTGAGTTTACTGGAGGAGCCAAACGGTCTTCGGTTCGAGAACGTTTACTTGTATTCCAAGTCGTTGCAACAGCCAAAGTACCAGCGCTTGGCCGCTGTTCTTCGCTCGGTGGATGGTCTGGAGTATTTTCCGTTTAACGATAATACCGATGTGGTGTCTACCGCCGAAGCAAAGCCTAATTCCGTGTTTGTGTTCGATGATGTGGCTTGTGAGAAACAAGGCATAATACAAGAGTACTTTTCCATGGGCAGACACGCCAAGGTAGACTGCGTATACCTGTGTCAGACGTACGGTAGAATACCCAAACATTTGCTGCGTGATAATGCGAATGTCATAGTTTTGTTTCGCATGGACGAACTTAATTTACGCCACGCTTACGACGATCACGTAAACACCGACATGACGTTTCAGGAATTCAAAGACATGTGCTCCTTATGTTGGAAAGATGAACACGGATTCCTAGTCATCGTAAAGGACTGGCCGCTATATAAGGGCAGGTACAGACAGGGTTTCGATCAGTTTATCGTCAAACATGAATCATAGCATTTCTAAATTTGGACGCAGCAGTCGAGCTCCGCGTACCGAACTATGCACCGTGAAACACGATGATGAAATACGTAAATACATTTCGCTACTTGGCCAAGAAATAAAACGAGCAAAAGACGAAATAATAGTGTACCTCGTAGCCATAGACCAGCGCGTGGAAGCTTCGGATTCTCGAATTCGCGACATGATCGAAGTTTCGAATGCACAAAGGCGTGACGACCTAAAGTCGTTTCTGTCAAAACTTAATTCACGTCTGGTGTCTAAAGGTGCTTCGAAATAAACAGTATGGATGTTAACACCGATTTGGCTAAGCAACTGCACGATGTCATCGAGGCCATACGAACAAAGTACTTGCTCGCCAAGCAACACAGATTAAGCGACGAGGTTCGAAGAGAGGAAAAATTGAAGCCCTTGAGTGCCCGTCTGGATAGTTTCATAGCCAGGCGAGGGGACGTCGAAAACGAGAAACCGACTAAAATCGAAGTAAAAGAAGAGCCGCAAACTACGTCCACGGGCAAACGAAAGCGAAGTCCACAATTAACAGACGATTCCAACGTATCTACTAGCGAAGACGAAGTTCGTGTCGGTCGAACTCTTAGGAAGAAACCTCGAAATAAAAAAGGTTTCGAAGTCGGTCCTCTCGCTAGCGAGTATCTGGCCTCCTCTGTACCTCGAAACAGCGACGCGACGTATGGCGTGCATAAACGAGGTAGTAAATGGGTCCTTGGTTCGAAGGAAGTACATTTCGTGTCCGGCGATAATATTGAATGTGGAAAAGAGGTGATAAAACTTACTCGTGGATTATGCGAACTTTTGTTTCGTAAAAAACCGCGGCGATATTCAGAGGTGGATTTGCGAAAATATAGAAGATTGCTGGATGCTTCCAACACCGTTTACGCAAAAAATGACCCGAAAACGGGTCGATTCAAAGATTATGAACATGAGAAATATCCTTTGATAGCTAGTCTTTTCTTAGACATCGAAGGGACCGGACTTTATAAACTCGACACTGGTAGAAAATTGGACTATGTATATTATGACGACCCCAATGAAATAGTTGATCGTCTTAGACTGCTGCAGGCATCTCAGAGCGTGGGAAATAATTCGCACACCAACGAAATCACTTCCATACTTGAAGAATTACGGGAAGCGGGATATATTGAATAGTGATCATGTCAAAGTTTGCCATTGCGGGCGAGTTGCATAAACCCGCAAGACGTAATTATCCGCGACGAAAAATCAAAATCAAAGGATTGGACGACAATTGGCAGTCTGATCTGCTCGAAATGTGTGAATATTCACGTGTGAACAAGGGCTACAGGTACATTCTCATAGTCATAGACACCTATTCAAAGTTCCTGTGGGCTAGACCCTTAAAACGGAAAACCGCCGTGGAAGTTACGAGTGCCATGGCGAATATTTTGAAGCATAAACGAAGACCTTCGTTACTGCAGACGGACGACGGGAAAGAATTCTACAATGCATCATTCAAGGCACTGATGAAAAAGTTTGACATTACGCATTATTCTACGTTTAGCGGTGTCAAAGCATCAATGGCAGAACGTGTGATTCGTACGATGAAGAATAAACTGTATAGGAATTTTACAGCGAACGGTAATTACAAGTGGCTGAGTTTACTTCCTAAACTCGTGCGAGAATACAATTCTACTGTGCATTCTACAACGAAACTCAAGCCGAAGGACGTAAAGGATAATCGACTGCTTCGAACTGTGTACTCCAAGACGAATATACTAGATTCGCGAAAGAAAAAAGCGAATATCGGTGACATTGTGCGGATTTCGAAAAATCGCGGAATTTTTCACAGGCCTTACAAGGGGAATTGGACTGGTGAACTTTTTCGTGTATGTAGAATAAAAAATACGTATCCGCGTACTTATTTTCTCGAGGATCTGAAAGGAAAACGTATAACAGGGGCGTTTTATGGAGAAGAGATTATGAAAACTAAATTTCCAGATACTTTTCTCGTTGAAAAAGTGTTACGGCGTAAGAAGGGTAAGGCATTAATACGATGGTTGCATCATGGAGCAGAGTTTGACTCGTGGATTGATGAAAAGGATATTTTAAAACAATGAGTTTGTGTAACAACTTGTGTGTAAAACATATTTTGTGTGTAAATAAATCTTTGTATGTAATAAATTGTATTTTTTATTTATTTCTGTACGTGTATAAATGCGTCATGCGGGGAGCGTACAAGAAGCGCAACCGCTCCGGCCGAAAGACGTTGGACGACTGTCGTGGCTTTTACCCCCTCCACAGCGCCTGTGGCGGTGGTGGGGGGGCCCGCGGTGGTGGTGGCAGGGTGGGGTGGTGAAAATCTTACTTTGCAGAAATATGATCTCTCCTCACACCTGCCCCATGCAGGTGCAACTTCCCCCTCCATGCCGCTCGTCGGACCGTGGGACGCGGCGCTGGGGGGCACAGACCAGATGTCCTCTTCCAGGACACGTGTGCTGGTCGCCGCTTGCTAACAATATATTACAAAAATTATTTTATTAAGAGTAACATTTAATATTTTTAACTATAAAGACGAAATGAAAAGGTTTATTTCAAGTATAAGGTTATAACGAATTAATTTTCTTTACAAGTATAAAGTCATAAAGAATTTATTTTTTTACAAGTATAAAGATGTATAATTTTTTTCCAGGTATAAAGTTTCAAAGATTATATTTAAAAAACAATTGAGTATAGTGACTCGAGGATTTATTATTATGATAAAACACGAACTTAAATTTTTTTTTCTATGTAATCGTACATACATATATACATTAGTTTTTACCTCAATTCCTCCTCTCCCCTACCGAGTACCTTCTTCGTGACGAGTAGACGAAAAATACAATTTTTTAATACATACTTTATCATCTAAAACCTTATAAGGTTTTTTTATTTATTTTTGTAGAGGTACATTGAAAAGAGAAAATAATAAATTATAAGAGGGTGGTGGGGGAGGGGCGGAGCGTCGTGTGCGAGAAAAAAATAATAAATTAAAAAAGGGGTGGGGAGGAGGGTAGGGGTGGGAATGGAAAAATACAAGAGTAGTGGTGGGGGAGGGAGTGGAAAAATACAAGAGTAGTGGTGGGGGAGGGAGTGGAAAAATACAAGAGTAGTGGTGGGGGGAGGTTATTACGATGAAAAATAATAAATTAAAAAAGGGGGGGGGTTTAAGTTCGTATATGCGTTGGTAAAAGTGGTGGGGGTCATTCTGCCTCCAGCCACCGCGGGGGAAGGATCGGTCGTCATTTTTTAATTTTTTTTTGCCTCTGTCGGGTTCGAACCGAGGACTCCGAGCTCCGTGTCAAAAAAGTATTTTTTTATTAATAATTTATTAAAATTTTATTAGGTGATTTTTTTTATAATTTTTAAAAAAAATTCGTTAAAATCGGATAATAAATAAAAAAGTTAAAGATGGCGGCCGTAACGAAAATTGCAACGGTGACGTCATCATTCAAAATGGCGGAAAACACATCACCGGAATTTTCTAGAACACACAATGACGTCATCCAAAATGGCGGATCCAAGATGGCCGCCGTGATCTACTTGTCCCGTTATGCTATGTCCCGTTACGCTGTGTCCCGTAATGCTATGTCCCATTACGCTGTGTCCCGTAACGCCGGCTGCACGCACGAAAAAGTGTCACGTTACGCACATTGTCACGTTACGCTTATCCAAGATGGCCGCCGTGACGTCACAATCCAAGATGGCGGACCGACAATCTTCAATCCACACCCTGAACCCTGATCTAGTATGCCCATTTACATACTACTGCCGCCATATCGATTTTTTTTCTGTTCCGCTGGAGGCCGCCATATTGGATACCGTCGACTTTGTTTCTGCTGTTTGTTACTAGATAGCACCAGCATCGCTCTTGATTTTTTTTCTGTTCCACTGGAGGCCGCCATCTTGGATACCATCGATTATGTTTCTGCTGTTTGTTCCTAGAGAGCGCCAGCGTCGCTATGTCTCATCACATCAGGTCGATGTTCCATTACCTACCATAGCTATTATAGTCCTTATCGACATATTAAAATTAATTTGTTATGCAAAATACATTGGCAGCGCTGTGATTCGAACCATCGCAACTCTGATCTCTAGGTTGTAAAACATACGCCTTTAACCGCACGGCCATCGAGACATTTACCAGACTGAGAATTAAATAAGGTATATATAAAAATAACATGCATATTCGGACTTGTATTTTTTTTTTTAATTTTAAGTAAAAATATCACCAATTGTTCGAGACAGAACAACTTTCTTGTATTAAGACGTAACTGTTGCAATTATCGTTACGGTCGTCATCTTGAAAATCTGTAATTTTTATGCTAGAAATTCCGAAACAATTCGAAAAAATTATTTAAAAATTTTCTACTTCCACTGTTTAGTTATTTAAACGATTCCGGCCCTCGGTTCGATTTCCGGCGAGAGTAAACCAGTAAATTATTATATTAAAAAATTCTCAATAAAAATTAATAAAAAAGTCTTACACCTCTCCCGTCGTTTTGAATTATGTCACCACTTGTATCAACCATCGTGAAAGGCGCCATCTTGAAATCTTTTTTTATTATCCGGTTTTAATGAAAAAATTTAATATTCATACAAATATTCAATGAATAAAATTTTAATAAAAAATATTTAAAAAACATACTTTTACGGCATGGAGCTAGGAGTCTTCGATTCGGAACCGGTAAAAGAAAAAAACAAAAAAAAACAACAGATCCTTCCTCCACAGAAGCCACCTACAGACTGACCTCACACCACCAATACCAAGGTATATATATATCGTCAACTGATATGACCCCATGTCCGCCACATTGTCTTCGTCCGCTGGAGGCCACCATCCTGTTTTCGTCTGCTGAAGGACACCATCTTGTGTGTGTACTCGTCTTAATATCATTACCATCATGATAGTTTTATTCTAACCCGCTAGAGTGCAGTAATCATTTATTACTACTGAGGTGCTCACCAACTTGAAATTTGGTTACTATCTTGGATTCGTGTAATTATTTAGCTAGAAAAGCGGAAAAAAAAATCCATAATTCATTAAATAATTCACTCATTAATTTAAATATTGAATCGATGGATTCCTGTCCTCGGTTCGATTCTTGACCAGTGACAGCTGTAAGTAAATATTATATATATTTAATATTTTATTTCCCATTACCTTGGGCGTGAAGAGGAGCTCCGCTACTGAAGCTGTGTGTAGCACTTTTCAGTGCTACCCAGTGAATTTATTGAAAGGTAGCCTGTGCACCCAGAGTGCGCAGGCGGTACAGGTGTTAACAAATAGAGTGAGCGCACTAATCGCCCGGGGAGTATCTGCCCCTACAGCCTAGCCGCAAACCCGGACTAGTCCGGGTTTTGTTGGTCAGTGGGTGAGCAGTGCTGCTGCAGGATGTCTGACCACGAGAAAACGGATGCAGAACAGGAGCACATGAATGTGCCTCTGCCCAGTGAGGATGAGGCAGAGATGTCTAGTGACGACGGCTTCACTGTCGTCGCTAGCAAGAAAACGAAAACAGGGGAAACAAGCAGGATTCGCCCCCCTCTCACGAACCCGGCTTACAACAAGCAGGGCGCGCGCGCGCGTAAAACCCCGGCACGCCGGACTCAAGACCCGGCGAGCCAGCCGGCCCCCAGCACGAGTGCAGGTTCGAGCCCTGCCTCAGCAGAACCAGCCCCTCAGGCACCCAAAAAGATGCAGGTTAAACCCCTGTTTGTTTTTGTAGACCAGGCACATAGCTACCCGGTCATAAAAGCTGCATTAGATGCAGCCCTGCTAGAAAAGTGGTCGTGCATAAGTAGGGGGCACGACCAACTAATGATACACACCGCCACAGTAGCAGAGTACCACAGGGCAGTGAAGGCCCTAGAAGTGGCCGGAGTGCAGCACTCCGTGCTACTACAGCGGGACGAGATCCCGAATAAATTCGTTTTCTGCCGCGTCCACAGCAGCATGGACAAGGCTTTCATTCAGGGGGAGTTCCAGAGAATGGGACTCCCAGTACAAAATTTTTGGTTCCTGACCAATAGGCAGACCAGGCAACCAATAAATAAATTAGTGGTTGAACTCCCGAAGGCCATTAACACAGACAAGGTCTACGCCATCAAGTCTTTCGGTGGCCTCAACATCAGAGTTGAGGACTACAGGCACCCTAAGGGCCCACTGCAATGTGGGAACTGCCAGCGATTTGGCCACTCTGGCAAAGGCTGCAAAGCCTCCCCTGTGTGTCGCTGGTGTAGCCAGGGCCACAAAACTGAGGTGTGCCCCCAGGGAGGGGACAAAAAACAAATGAAGTGCGCGCGCTGCGACGGCCCGCACTCTGCAAACTATAGAGGCTGCATGGCCTTTAAGAGAGAAAACTGGCGTCACCTCCCGCAGCAAGAAAGGAAGGAACGCGAGCTACAATCTAAGCGCGCAATGCGCGACAATAGGAGAGCTGCAGCAGCAGCTCCAGTCCCCCCTCCCCAGCAACACGCGGGCCCCTCTGGGTGCCAGCCCCAGCCCCCCAGACAGGCGTGGAGAGCCCCCAGCTACCCCGCCTCGCAACAGTACAATCAGTACACAGTTTTGGCCGACAGGTATGAAACTGAGTATCCAGTCGTTGCCAACCCGTGGAGGCCTAGAGGCCAGCCCCAAACACAAAGACCCCCGAAGAAAAACCTAACGGGGCACAAGAATGGTAAAGGGAGACAGCCCCCAGTGGAACAGCCGGCCCCGAGGCAGGAACAGCCCGCGACACGGCCCCCTCCCCCCCCTCCCAAGGCTCCAGAGCAGCCAATCACGCAGGCAGCGCCCGCAGCCACCGACATGCAGGTGGAGCAGGCACCAACAGTGCAGCCAACTGCTCCACTGCAGCCGAGCCCCGTAAAAAAGCCAGCCCCTGGCCCTAGTGAATTCCTGAAGGTTGCCCAGCAATCTAAAACCTTCGCCCAGGATCCGAACCTGGCCCAGGTCCTAGAGCCGATGTGCCAACTGATGGCCATCTGGTGCAACCCGGCCATGTCCCTTCACGACAAAGTACAAGCCACCATGGGCTTCGTGACTACCCTAGCGGCCAGCTTCAATGGCCAACAATCGTAATTTAGGCCCTGTCGTTGACTCCAACCCCGACGACAATAGACTAAGCACCATCCTTTACTGGAACGCACGAGGAATTAAAAATAAAATAATAGAGTTTACAGACCACTTGATTAAAAACAATATTAAAGTCGCGGCCATCAATGAAACTCATTTAAAACCAACCGATCGCCTCACGATATTTAACTATATTATATATAGGCGCGACCGCGATACTAGAGGTGGTGGGGTTGCCTTAGTGGTCCACAGAAGCATACAGCACTCAGAATTTCAATTACCTGTATTTAATGAACTGGAAGCAGTAGCCATAAAGCTAAAAATAAATAATCAAAACATAATACTAATTTCTATGTATGCAAAACCGGGCAGGACACTGACAGAATTAGACTTAGATATCTTATATCAATCAGCTCCTTCGTTCCTAGCAGTTGGAGACATTAATGCTAAGCATAGCGACTGGAACTGCCGACGCAACACGGCCAATGGTTTCGTGTTGCGAAGGCACGAGTCAAGTAAAAATTACCAAATATATGCTCCCTCAGAGCCAACACATGATAGTGGAGCAATAAGGCAAACCCCCGACATATTAGACATAGTACTAAACAAGCGAGTTCACACGGGTTTCGAACTCAAAGTAGTTCACGAAATGTCATCTGATCACTTCCCAGTTCACTTAATACTCGATGACGCGGATACTGACATTAATCCGCCGAGAACAGTCAGAGACTATAAAAAAGCAGACTGGAGAGGTTTTCAGACCAGACTGATTGACAATTTACCTGCAGCCGATGCTGCCAACTTCGAAACTAAAGAAAATATAGATTCAGCAGTAATTGAACTTACAGAACAAATACAGCTTGCAATGAACTCGTGCATTCCAGAAAAGGAGGTTAATTTTAAGCAGGACGAACTGCCAGCGTATATTCGCAACTTAATTTCTCAGAAAAATAGACTAAGGCGCGAGTTTAGCAGGCGTCGACAACGAGATACCAAACGGCACATTAATGAACTACAAAGAGTAATTTCCGAGGAAATTACTCTATGGAGGAGTAGCCAATGGGACGACAAAGTTTCGAAACTCCAGGTGCAAGATAATAGCACCTGGAATATGACAAAGCGGTTTCTCAACAAAATAGAAACAATTCCTCCACTGCAGACCCCCACTGGTGTTGCCTTCACCCCGATAGATAAAGCTCAAGCATTCGCGAATACACTCGAACAAGCTTTCACCCCGAATCTCGAGCCCTGCGACCCGCGATTTACTGCCGAAATCTATAGGGAAATTAGATTAAAATTAAATCAACCCCTAACCACAGAGCCTTATTTAACTCAGTCGCAGGAAGTTAAACAAGCCATTAAGCGCATGAAACCTCGTAAGGCCCCTGGAAATGATGGCATCCAGGCCATTGTACTTAAGCAGCTGCCAGAAGAAATTATTGAGTATCTGGCAGCCCTAATAAATGCTATATTTCATTTACAATACTTCCCTTCGCAATGGAAAGAAGCGAACGTAATTGTTTTTCAAAAACCTGGTAAAGATAAAACGCTCCCACAAAACTATAGACCTATTAGTTTACTAAATATACTATCAAAGGTGGCTGAGTATATTATCCTTCAGAGACTCAACACCCACATTAAAAATAATAATGTACTACCTGATGAGCAATTTGGTTTCCGTAGCGAGCATTCCACAACACATCAACTAGTGCGAATGACTGAACAAATAGTTGATACATTCACTTGGAATCAATTCAGTATAGCAACATTTATAGATGTAGAAAAAGCATTTGATAAAGTATTTCATGCAGGATTAATATATAAACTTTATCAAACAGGCTTTCCCGACTGTTATATAAAACTACTAGCCTCGTATTTAAGCGGTAGATCATTTAGAGTCACGACTGAAGGGGCTCAGTCAGACGTCAAACAAATCAAAGCAGGAGTCCCGCAAGGCAGTATCCTAGGACCTGTATTATTCAATATTTTCATTTACGACATGCCTAGACCTGAACATAGATATGTCCAACTAGGACTCTATGCTGACGACACAGTTCTGTTTAGTAGGTCTAGGAACTTAAATTTGGCTGCCGAAAGGTTGCAAACTAAATTAAATCTGTTTGAAAACTGGTGCACAAAATGGCGAATTAAAGTAAATCCGACAAAGTCAGAAGCCATAGTGTTCACGCGCAAACATCTACCGGACTTAGAAAATAGACCACGCCTCACACTCTTTGACGCAATAATACCACATAAAAACGTAGTTAAATATCTAGGAGTACACATGGATAGAAAACTCCTATGGCGTGATCACATAGAATTCAAAAGAAAGGCAGCTTTCGCAAGACTCATGACACTCTATCCACTCATGAGCAGACGACTCGGGAGCTCTGTTAAAAATGGCTTAATAATATATAACGCGCTCATTAAGCCCATCATAACATATGCAGCACCAGTGTGGGCAACTGCGGCTGAGAGCCATTTAAAAAAGTTGCAGCGAATACAGAACAAGAGCATTCGTATCGCGACAGATGCGCCTGTGTACTGCCCCGTCAGGGCTATGCACAGGGAGCTTAAACTCGAACTCTTGAAAGACTATTATGTCAGGACTGCACAGAAATTCTATGATAAAAGTCACCTGAGCGCAAATATGTATATTTCCTCTCTCGGAGATCGCGACCCGGAATTTTATCGCAAATACAAAATGCCTATCTCAATCCTGGCGCACAGGCCGCCCTAGCTGCTCTGTGATTGGCAGGCCCGCTGGCCAATCACGTCGCGCACAGGCTCACGCGCACGGAACCCAGCCCTGTCTGCACGGAAAAATTTCCTACGCGAGTAACACTTATTATTTAATTTATAAATACTAAATAACCAAACAGGCTGCATATAAAACATCACTTAATAAAAATTAAATACGAATGCTCCTTCACCATTCGCCTTAAACCCATACGCCGACAGTTCTTCCACTATAACTAGTGAATAGACGTAAGTATAATAATATTAGCCTCTATTATGTTACAACATATATATATATATTGTGTTACATAATATATGTTGAAAAAAAAACTAGTTTTAGTTATGCTTAGTAACACATTTACAGTTAATACTACACGCACACAACTTCGTAGATAATTAAAGCGTAGAAAGCTGGGGCCTCAGGGCTTGCGATGAAGGAATTGGGTAGTTTCCCTAACAGACCGACTGCCCTACTTGCGACAGGAAATATGGGCTGTACCCTCTTCCTGAGTGTTCCTTGTTGCACCAACTCGCGGATACACTATTTAAATTAATTACTCGTAGCTCTGGATGCGTAGATGCTGGGATAGTGGGTTAAGCAATGACGGACGAACTAATTTCTC
The DNA here is from genome assembly GCF_032445375.1 of Bacillus rossius redtenbacheri. Taxonomy (NCBI): domain Eukaryota; kingdom Metazoa; phylum Arthropoda; class Insecta; order Phasmatodea; family Bacillidae; genus Bacillus; species Bacillus rossius. Next base: position 129,118,193 of record NC_086330.1, on the reverse strand, counting down.
TAAGTGCCGACAGCCATTGGCAGGCGACAGGCGACCTGAAGCTATAGTTTCTCCGGAGTAAAGCCCTTGTCTCAGCTCGCGGATAATTAACGTAAATACAACATTTAACGCCCACACATTCGTTACACCACACGTTAAGGCATGTTAGCCCGCGCAACATGCATTTACTAAAATTAGTCTAGTTTGTAGGATTTTTAATTTTTTCTCTTCTAGTTATAGGTGCTGCTGTCTGGAGCGGATGTGAGTGGTTCGTGTTACCCTCACCGCCAGGGGCGCCTTCGTCCCTGGCCAGCGAATTCCAGTCCTGGAAAAAATCAAACATCAAGGCGGACATCGAGTCCAAGTGCCCAACCCCCGCATGGTAGACTCTTTCTACTCTGGCCAACTCTTCATCCAGACCATCCTCTGTCTCCTGTACTTTCCTACACTAATGCATGCAAACTTGCATCCCGCATGAAAGTGCCCAGGGTTTTCCCTGTGTCTATGCAGGTTTTACCTGGGCCCAACTTAACTAGTAGCTTAGACTAGAGATAAGAGTGAGGGGAGTTAGTCATGGCAACAATCGCTGCCATGGCTGGCCAATCCCCTCCTAGCACACGATGCATGTGACCCTCTCCCTGCATGGCTAATCCCAGCATGACTAAGGCGTGATAGGCTTCGGCCTGAGACGCACTTAGGTCCCTCCCTAACCCGGACCCCTCCCAAACACACTTAGTTTTTAGTTAGGTTAGGAAAAAAAAAATCCCATTACCTTTCGCGGAATTTATTAATCATCCACTCTACGAAAAACAACTCAAGACAATATACCTGACCAATGAATTAAATACAGTACCGCTATACCTTACATGAAAGTCTAATTTTTCGATAATCTGAATAACCTATAAATCGTTCATGTACAAGCCACACATACAGGCCAAGTGTCTCCGGACCATGAGACCGAGTCATCACAATATCAGACGTATAGCTAGTCATTTCAGAACCGCATTACCTTCTTCGTCTTTAGCTAATTACAGTAAATGATAGAATCGTGAAATTGTTATACATACTAAAGGACCAAGTGAACTTAAAAAATATATAGTAACACCAAGAGGTTTTCAACAAGTAAATATTCAGTCACTACAGATTTTACTACGCGCAATCAACAAAAAGGAAGCATATCAACAAAAAGATACCACATTTGGAAGCACCATCAACAAAAAGGAAGCACCATCAACAAAAAGATACCACATTTGGAAGCACCATCAACGAAAAGGAAGCACATTTGGAAGCACCATAAAAAAAGGCAGCACATTTTGGAAGCACCATCAAAAAAGGCAGCACGTTTTGGAAGCACCATCAAAAAGGAAGTTCATTTGGAAGCACCATCAAAAAAGGAAGCTCATTTAGGAAGCACCATAAAAAAAGGCAGCACATTTAGGAAGCACCATCAAAAAAGGAAGCACATTTGGAAGCACCGTCAAAAAAGGAAGCACAATTGGAAGAACCATCAAAAAAGGCAACACATTTTGGGAGCACAATCAAAAAGGCAGCACATTTGGAAGCACCATCAAAAAAGGCAGCACTTTTGGAAACACCATAAAAAAGGAAGCACATTTGGAAGAACCATCGAAAAGGAAGCACATTTTGGAAGCACCATAAAAAAAGGCAGCACATTTTGGAAGCACCATAAATAAAGGAAGCACATTTGGAAGCACCATAAAAAAGGCAGCACATTTTGGAAGCACCATCAAAAAAGGTAGCACATTTGGAAGTACCATCAAAAAAGGAAGCACGATTGGAAGTACCATAAAAAAAGGCAGCACATTTTGGAAGCACAAACAAAAAGGCAGCACAATTTGGAAGCACAATCAAAAAGGCAGCACATTTTGGAAGCACCATAAAAAAGGAAGCACATTTGGAAGCTCCATCAACCAAAAGTCAGCACATTTGGAAGCACAAGTTCCGAACACTAAGTCTTAGTTATAAATCATAATACAAGAAATAAAAACATTAAATTTTTTATAATTAAAATTATTTATTTTATTTCTTTACATTATACAAATGCAAGTAAAACTAGCCATAATTGTATGTAGCCAGCTTTCCTCAGTTCTTTGAGTATGAAGGATATTTCTTTGATGCACGAATAGTTTCCTGCACAAATCCAGCCATGTAGAAGTCTTAGCCGGTCAACCAATATGTTTTGATCTTTCCATGATGTGTAACCAATCTCTTCTACCACCATCTTACTTGCTTGTTTATTATAAAAACTTTTAATATCACAATCGTCCCAGTGATAATAATAGGCGTTATCTGATTTATTTATTATAACACGTCTTTTCCATTGTTTCGGTCTCAGAACACCGACACATTCTTCGATCATGTCAGCTTTAGGTGCTTCATCATAGTCTATGCCTTTGTCAACAGCCTCAGAGTCACTGTAGCAATCACCGTAGAATGCATCGTCTTCACCCAGATTACTGTAAGAATTCGATATCGATGATGAAGAAGTGTCTTCATCGTCATCATGCTTCCTTTTTAGGAGTCCATCATTTTTACAAAGTAGGAAAGATCTACTTGAATTCGACTGGAATGTATTCTCACTTTTCATGTTAAGGATCCTTCCATTGTCTTCATTCTTCCATAAATCATCATCGTCCTTAAATTTAAGTTCTTTGTCGAGATCGGAAGAGCCACGAAAATTATTGTCGTAATGCAGATCACTCTTCCTTAGTCTAGTAGATCCATCGTTGTCCTCTAGCTTGTACGCAGGGTTGGCATTACAAGTACTGTCATGTATTTTTAAGCTATCTCTCCGCGTAAACGACTTGCTACATCAAACACACCTTATCATATGGCGGAGTGCATTTTTAACACAGTCATTCTTCATGTGTTGTCTTCCATTCTTTCACAAGATAAATTCCTTGCTACAAAACGTACACCTGTGTTCTTACGATACAGCGTCAGATCCCGAATCAGGATTCATATTAGTTACTGAGACTAATGCCAGATGCCAACTGAGTGTTTTAAATTAAATCCATTAATTAAATAGATTTTTTTTTTCATATTTCATCAGCGTTAATTTATTTATCTCATGCAAAGGTACTTGTTGCAAGTAGTTCTTCTCTTCAACAACAGATGTCGCCACATGTTGGTTACAGGTAAATATTATTTAGTTATTTTATGTCGGATGCGGGATGCTCACTAACGATCGCAAAAGAAGGATGGCTTCGCTAGACTCCAAGGAGAAGGAAGTTCGTTCTTCCTGTTAGTGCTTCTTATATTTCTCAGAGATTATTATTATTATTTGACTGAGTAATGATATTTTTTTTAATTTCCACCTGATAAAAATATTGCAAGTGTTGATTATGTAGCAGAAATTCACTAATTAAATGTAACCTTGAATAAAATGACATACATCTTTATATATATTTCTTGTGTGCGTGTGTATGTCACTGAACTCCTCCTAGACGGCTGGACTGATTTTGATGAAATTTTTTGTGTGCGTTCACGGGGATTCGAGGATGGTTAAGATTCACAATTGGAAATTTTATCTCGATTCTGAGTTAAGAAAAAACTTAAAAAAAACACGCTTTAAAAGCAAAAAAACTAAGCATTGTTGATAATTAGCCTCCATGGCAACGGGCTTTTGCATTGTTGTTGCCTTCTGCGTAAACATGGGAAAGGTATTTGGTAACGGCAGTGGCGTGCCCAAGAGGAGGGGTATGTATAATGAGAAGATACAAAATGTCCAGCGTAGAAATACTTACTGCCATATGTACATTTGGGCAAGACAATGTCTGTCGGGTCCGCTAGAAAGATATATAGAGATATATATGTAGAAAGATATATAGAGAGATAGAAATATAAATAGAAAGATAAAGAGAGTTATAGAGATATACATAGAGGGATAGAGAATTAGAGAGATAAAGAGAGATGCTTAGTATACCTTTAAAAAATTACAAAAAAAAAAATTGATTGAGGCATTGCAACGCATGCCGGGCATTATCTAGTCATTAAGTAAAAAATGCTTCATGTAGAGATCAATTTCTCATCTGTAAACAGAAGCACTCGGAGAAAACCATAAGATGTCTAGTCAGGAATAATCAGAAGCTCTCGGAGAAAACCATCAGATGTATAGTCATGAATAATCAGAAGCACTAAGAGAAAACCATCAAACTATTGTCAAGAATAATCAGGAGCACACGGAGAAAACCACCATAATATCGTCAAGAATAATCAGGAGCACACGGAGAAAACCACCATAATATTGACAAGAATAATCTGAAGCACACGAGAAAACCACCACAAGTTTTCTTTGATATTATAAAATACAAAAAAAAAAAAAAAATCTGCTAGCATGTGAACTTCTCATTGCCGTGCAAAGTTAGAGTTCTAGTACAAGCCAGATTTTTTGTATTTTTTTTGTTTTTATTTAAATTTTTTTATTAATTTTTTTTCTTGTATTTTATGATATCATAGAAAACTTGTGGTTTTCTCCGTGTGCTTCCGATTATTCCTGTTAATATTATGGTGTTTTTCTCCGTGTGCTCCTGATTATTCTTGACAATATTATGGTGGTTTTCTCCGTGTGCTCCTGATTATTCTTGACAATATTTTGATGGTTTTCTCTTAGTGTTTCTGAATATTCCTGGCTATATCTCTGATGGTTTTCTCCGAGTGCTTCTGTATAATCCTAACTAGACATCTGATGGTTTTCTCCGAGTGCTTCTGATTATTCCTGACTAGACATATTATGGTTTTCTCCGAGTGCTTCTGGTTACAGATGAGAAATTTATCTCTGCATGAAGGATTTTTTACTTAATGAGGTATGTCATTTTATTCAAGGTCACTTTTAATAAGTGAATTTCTGCTACAGAATCAACACTTGCAATATATTTATCAGGTGGAAATTAAAAAAAAAATCATTACTCAGTCAAATAATAATAATCTTTGAGAAATATAAAAAGCACTAACAGGAAGAACGAACTTCCTTCTCCTTGGAGTCTAGCGAAGCCATCCTTCTTTTGCGATCGTTAGTGAGCATCCCGCATCCGACATAAAATAACTAAATAATATTTACCTGTAAGCAACATGTCGTGACATCTGTTGTTGAAAAGCAGAACTACTTGCAACAAGTACCTTTGCATAAGATATATCAATTCTCGCTGATGAAATATGAAAAAAAAAAAAATTAATTTAATTAATGGATCTAATTTAAAACACTCAGTTGGCATCTGGCATTAGTCTCAGTAAATAATATGAATCCTGATTCGGGATCTGACGCTGTATCGTAAGAACACAGGTGTACTTTATGTAGCAAGGAATTTATTTTGAGAAAGAATGGAAGACAACACGAGACGAATGACTGTGTTAAAAATGCACTCCGCAATATGATAAGTTGTGTTCGACGTAGCAAGTCGTTTACGCGTAGAGAGAGCTTAAAAAGACATGACAGTACTTGTAAGCCAAGCCTGTGTACAAGCTAGAGGTTAACGATGGATCTACTAAACTAAGGAAGAGTGATCTGCATTACGACAATAATTTTCGTGGCTCTTCCGATCTCGACAAAGAACTTAAATTGAAGGACGATTATGATTTATGGAAGAATGAAGACAATGAAAGGAATCTTAACATGAAAAGTGAGAATACATTCCAGTCGAATTAAAGTAGATCTTTCCTACTTTGTAAAAATGATGGACTCCGCTGACATTATCAAAGGATGTGGCGCTGTCCTGAGACCGAAACGATGGAAACGACGTGTTATAATAAATAAATAAATCAGATAAAGCTTATTATGATCACTGGGACAATTGTGATATTAAAAGTATTTATAATAAACAAGCAAGTAAGATGGTGGTAGAAGAGATTGATTACACATCATGGACAGATCCAAACATATTGGTTGACCGGCTAAGACTTCTACATGGCTCGCTTTGTGCAGGAAACTATTCGTGCATCAAAGAAATAATATCCTTTTACTCAAAGAACTGAGAAAGCTGGCTACATACAATTTTGACTTGTTTTACTTGCATTTGTATAATGTAAAGAAATATAATAAATAATTTTAATTATAAAAAATTTAATGTTTTTATTTCTTGTATTATCATTTCTAACTAAGACTTAGTTCTCGGAAATTGTGCTTCCAAATGTGCTGAATTTTGGTTGATGGAGCTTCCAAATGTACTTCCTTTTTTGATGGTACTTCCGAAATGTGCTTCTTTTTTATGGTACTTCCAAATGTGCTTCCTTTTTTGATGGTGCTTCCAAAATGTGCTGCCTTTTTGTTGATGGTGCTTCCAAAATATGCTTCCTTTTTCGATAAGGCTTCTAAACGTGCTTCCTTTTTTGATGGTGCTTCCAAAATGTGCTTCCTTTTTTGATGGTGCTTCCAAAATGTGCTGCCTTTTTTTATGGTGCTTCCAAATGTGCTTCCATTTCGTTGATGGTGCTTCCAAATGTGGTATCTTTTTGTTGATGGTGCTTTCTTTTTGTTGATAAAAAACTAAATAAATAGTTTTTACCTCAACACACATGAGGCGACATCTGTTGGCAAGAATAGGGACTACTTACAAGTTCTTTTGCATGAGATAAATTAACTCTCGAAGCTGAATAGAGTCAAATACAGTTAGAGCCAAGTAGTCTCTTTAGTCTCGTAGACTTGTAGCAATGTAGACTTGTAGTCTAGTAGTCTAGTAAACCTAGAAGTCTTGTAGCCTAGTTGTCTTGTAGCTTCGTAGCCAGTTGAAGCCTTGTAGTCCTGTACTCTAGCAGCTTCGTAGCCACCTAGTCTTGTAGCCAAATAACAGCTCCGCCTGAGATAGTTGGAGCCAAAGACTGTTGAAGCCAAAAAAACTGTTGGAGCCAAAGACTTTTGGAGCCAATGACTGTTGGAGCCAATGACTGTTGGAGCCAATGACTGATGAAGCCAAAGACTATTGGAGCTAAAGACTGTTGGAGCAATGGTTTTGGAGCCAAAACACTGTTGGAGCAATAGATGGTAGAATGCATTATATCTTATCGTAAATTGACGATTGCATCCTACTGATTTGAATGTTCTTGCACATGTATGTTCTTTTCTTTAAATGTGCTTCCTTCTACGATAATTTTCGTTCAAATGTGCTTTCGTTTCGTTTAATGTGCTTTGCCGCCAACTACTATTTTTGGCACAATTCTAAATTTGAATTTTTGAAAATTTATGTCACCAGTCATTCTTTTGCTGCAAGAACTTAAACTTTTCCCGCCTCCTGTTCACTCCCGTTTAATCTTTGTCAGACCTGTCTCCCCAATATTTCCCAGCATAAATTTAATTTGCCAACCATCTAATGACCCAGCATGGCGATCGTTGTATCCCCGCTTTAGCGCACGTATGTCACCTGTAATTAATCTCCGAGCCATGACAAGAACTGCTATACCCTGCAAGCTATCAAGTCAGGCTGTTTCTAAGACCTCGCCAGACGTGAGCACTCCATGGCATGATCTCGAGTCATTTTCACCAACGTCCAGTCACGCCTCCGGGCTCAGAAGAGGCTCGTTCCCACTTTCATCGTAGTTTCCCCCCTCCTCCCGCCCACGGCAAGCTTTCCTGGGAACACTGCTCAGAGCACTGACCGGACACTAACCCCGGCCAGGGTCGGTCTATCCCAAGGCCACTACTCCAGTCTCAGAAAGTACTGCCTATGCACTCTAACAGTAGAGTTGCGAATTATTTCCCCTGGGTGTTTGAACGCCCGCTAAACGCCTGCCCCCTGGTGCCTTGCGCAACAACAGTACCCCCATAGTTCATTCCCAGGCCACCAGAGTGCTGGACTAGTCCCGTTCATAACCACCAACTTCGAGATATCGAGGTCAGTATTTCTCGACAAGCCCTTCGGTAATCTGCGGAACCTTTCGATCCGGAAGCCGAAGTCTCCTCCCCCCCCCCCCTTTTTTTCTTTTGATTGCCGTCATTTTTTAATTACGATTCGCTGCCGTCCAAAACGAACTTCGCGCCGCGACTGCAGACTGACCACACCGCATCGTCGACATCAAGACTTCACTCCGGTCGTCGTTTAATGATGTATTCAGCTAGGCAAGGGATGTGATTCCCACAACTTTAGTAATAAGTAATTAGTCAGTCTGCGTACCTCGTAGAAGTAGTCATGCTTCGTTTATAATACTGCTTAATATTCTCTTTTTTTAATCATGGAAACGTCCGCGACAACCGCGAGTTCGCGAGCTCCGCACCCTGGCTGACGCTGGAAGCCATCACCATGTATGGTGAGTTTTTTTGACAACCTTTATTCCCCGACCATCATCTTGGTTAAAAGGCATTTTCTGCCTATTTTGCCAACTGTCTATGAACCAGTCCTGAACATGTTGGTTTCGGATCTGTTCACAGACAGGTTCCAAGGGCCAGATACAGAACAGACCACTCCAAACTTGAGTCCTTGCTCCAGCAATGGGGATGACTAAGGAGCCCTGACGCCTCGTTAGAAGCACAACTTCGGCCAGCAATCGTCAAACCTCCAGTCCTTCTGGGTTTTTTTCCATCTTCAGAATAACATTAAATCACGACGTTGAAAATATCTGAACACCATAAAAATTTTTTTTAGGACTTTAATCGCTCTAAGTGTGCTTATTGTGAAAGGAACTTAACCTGTTTATTGTTGCGAATTATATTTAAATTGTGTTCATGACCAATAAAATTGTCTAATAAGGGTGGCCCATTCTTTTGATAATGTAATTTTAAATCAATGTTTATGTAATTTCCTTATATACATATCAATCAATTTATCAAAATTCATCTTATTATAAAAGTAATAAAATGTTAAATAAAATAGAGGTACTTATATCTAGACAGTAATATAGTTTGGCCGGTCCTGGCACTGGCTTCTAGCTATGGATTGAAGATTGATGACATTGTTCCTCCGAGTGCAGATTCTCGTGAGGTGTGGGCGTCCGCCATCTTGGATTGTGACGTCATGGCGGCCATCTTGGATGGGTGTGACCTTGACCTATGAACTTTGTCCTTGACCCCGGTGGCCATATGGTATCCGCCATCTTGAATCCGCCATCTTCAAATCGCCCCACTCACTCATGATAAAATTTTCGTAACGGCCGCCATATCGATTTTTTTTCTGTTCCGCTGGAGGCCGCCATATTGGATACCGTCGACTTTGTTTCTGCTGTTTGTTACTAGATAGCACCAGCATCGTTCTTGATTTTTTTTTTCTGTTCCACTGGAGGCCGCTATCTTGGATACCATCGATTAAGTTTCTGCTGTTTGTTCCTAGAGAGCGCCAGCGTCGCTATGTCTCATCACATCAGGTCGATGTTCCATTACCTACCATAGCTATTATAGTCCTTATCGACATTTTATAATTAATTTGTTATGCAAAATACATTGGCAGCGCTGTGATTCGAACCATCGCAACTCTGATCTCTAGGTTGGAAAACATACGCCTTTAACCGCACGGCCATCGAGACATTTACCAGACTGAGAATTAAATGAGGTATATATAAAAATAACATGCATATTCGGACTTGTAAATTTTTTTTTAATTTTAAGTAAAAATATCACCAATTGTTCGAGACAGAACCACCATCTTGTATTAAGACGTAACTGTTGCAATTATCGTTACGGTCGTCATCTTGAAAATCTGTAATTTTTATGCTAGAAATTCCGAAACAATTCGAAAAAATTATTTAAAAATTTCCTACTTCCACTGTTTAGTTATTTAAACGATTCCGGCCCTCGGTTCGATTTCCGGCGAGAGTAAACCAGTAAATTATTATATTAAAAAATTCTCAATAAAAATTAATAAAAATGTCTTACACCTCTCCCGTCGTTTTGAATTATGTCACCACTTGTATCAAACATCGTGAAAGGCGCCATCTTGAAATATTTTTTTATTATCCGGTTTTAATGAAAAAATTTAATATTCATACAAAAATTCAATTAATAAAAATTTAATAAAAAATATTAAAAAAACATACATTTACGGCATGAAATTAGAAGTCTTCGATTCGAAACCGGTAAAAGCAAAAAATAAAAAAAACAACATATCCTTCCTCCACAGAAGCCACCTACAGACTGACCTCACACCACCAATACCAAGGTATATATATATCGTCAACTGATATGACACCATGTCCGCCACATTGTCTTCGTCCGCTGGAGGCCACCATCCTGTTTTCGTCTGCTGAAGGACACCATCTTGTGTGTGTACTCGTCTTAATATCATTACCATCATACTAGTTTTATTCTACCCGCTAGAGTGCAGTAATCATTTATTACTACTGAGGTGCTCACCAACTTGAAATTTGGTTACTATCTTGGATTCGTGTAATTATTTAGCTAGAAAAGCGGAAAAAAAATCTATAATTCATTAAATAATTCACTCATTAATTTAAATATTGAATCGATGGATTCCTGTCCTCGGTTCGATTCTTGACCAGTGACAGCTGTAACTAAATATTATGTATATTTAATATTTTAATTCCCATTACCTTTCGCGGAATTTATTAATCATCCACTCTATGAAAAACAACTCAAGACAATATACCTGACCAATGAATTAAATACAGTACCGCTATACCTTACATGAAAGTCTAATTTTTCGATAATCTGAATAACCTATAAATCGTTCATGTACAAGCCACACATACAGGCCAAGTGTCTCCGGACCATGAGACCGAGTCATCACAATATCAGACGTATAGCTAGTCATTTCAGAACCGCATGACCTTCTTCGTCTTTAGCTAATTACAGTAAATGATAGAATCGTGAAATTGTTATACATACTAAAGGACCAAGTGAACTTAAAAAATATATAGTAACACCAAGAAGTTTTCAACAAGTAAATATTCAGTCACTACCGATTTTACTACGCGGAATAAACAAAAAAAAAAAGCATATCAACAAAAAGATACCACATTTGGAAGCACCATCAACAAAAAGGAAGCACCATCAACAAAAAGATACCACATTTGGAAGCACCATCAACGAAAAGAAAGCACATTTGGAAGCACCATAAAAAAAGGCAGCACTTTTTGGAAGCACCATCAAAAAAGAAAGCAGATTTTGGAAGCACCATCAAAAAAGGAAGCACATTTGGAAGCCTTATCGAAAAAGGAAGCATATTTTGGAAGCACCATCAACAAAAAGGCAGCACATTTTGGAAGCACCATCAAAAAAGGAAGCACATTTGGAAGTACCATAAAAAAGGAAGCACATTTCGGAAGTACCATCAAAAAAGGAAGCACATTTGGAAGCTCTATCAACCAAAATTCAGCACATTCGGAAGCACAAGTTCCGAGGACTAAGTCTTAGTTAGAAATGATAATACAAGAAATAAAAACATTAAATTGTTTATAATTAAAATTATTTATTATTTTTCTTTACATTATACAAATGCAAGTAAAACAAGTCAAAATTGTATGTAGCCAGCTTTCTCAGTTCTTTGAGTAAAAGGATATTATTTCTTTGATGCACGAATACTTTCCTGCACAAAGCGAGCCATGTAGAAGTCTTAGCCGGTCAACCAATATGTTTGGATTTGTCCATGATGTGTAATCAATCTCTTCTACCACCATCTTACTTGCTTGTTTATTATAAATACTTTTAATATCACAATTGTCCCAGTGATCATAATAAGCTTTATCTGATTTATTTATTTATTATAACACGTCGTTTCCATAGTTTCGGTCTCAGGACAGTGCCACATCCTTCGATAATGTCAGCGGAGTCCATCATTTTTACAAAGTAGGAAAGATCTACTTTAATTCGACTGGAATGTATTCTCACTTTTCATGTTAAGATTCCTTTCATTGTCTTCATTCTTCCATAAATCATAATCGTCCTTCAATTTAAGTTCTTTGTCGAGATCGGAAGAGCCACGAAAATTATTGTCGTAATGCAGATCACTCTTCCTTAGTCTAGTAGATCCATCGTTGTCCTCTAGCTTGTACACAGGCTTGGCTTACAAGTACTGTCATGTCTTTTTAAGCTCTCTCTACGCGTAAACGACTTGCTACGTCGAACACAACTTATCATATTGCGGAGTGCATTTTTAACACAGTCATTCATCTCGTGTTGTCTTCCATTCTTTCTCAAAATAAATTCCTTGCTACATAAAGTACACCTGTGTTCTTACGATACAGCGTCAGATCCCGAATCAGGATTCATATTATTTACTGAGACTAATGCCAGATGCCAACTGAGTGTTTTAAATTAGATCCATTAATTAAATAGATTTTTTTTTTTCATATTTCATCAGCGAGAATTGATATATCTTATGCAAAGGTACTTGTTGCAAGTAGTTCTGCTTTACAACAACAGATATCACCACATGTTGGTTACAGGTAAATATTATTTAGTTATTTTATGTCGGATGCGGGATGCTCACGAACGATCGCAAAAGAAGGATGACTTCGCTAGACTCCAAGGAGAAGGAAGTTCGTACTTCCTGTTAGTGCTTTTTATATTTCTCAAAGATTATTATTATTTGACTGAGTAATGATTTTTTTTATTTCCACCTGATAAATATATTGAAAGTGTTGATTCTGTAGCAGAAATTCACTTATTAAAAGTGACCTTGAATAAAATGACATACCTCATTAAGTAAAAAATCCTTCATGCAGAGATAAATTTCTCATCTGTAACCAGAAGCACTCGGAGAAAACCATAAGATGTCTAGTCAGGAATAATCAGAAGCACTCGGAGAAAACCATCAGATGTCTAGTTAGGATTATACAGAAGCACTCGGAGAAAACCATCAGAGATATAGCCAGGAATATTCAGAAACACTAAGAGAAAACCATCAAAATATTGTCAAGAATAATCAGGAGCACACGGAGAAAACCACCATAATATTGTCAAGAATAATCAGGAGCACACGGAGAAAAACACCATAATAAAAACAGGAATAATCGGAAGCACACGGAGAAAACCACAAGTTTTCTTTGATATCATAAAATACAAGAAAAAAATTAATAAAAAAATTTAAATAAAAACAAAAAAAATACAAAAAATCTGGCTTGTACTAGAACTCTAACTTTGCACGGCAATGAGAAGTTCACATGCTAGCAGAATTTTTTTTTTTTTTTTTTTTTTTGTATTTTATAATATCAAAGAAAACTTGTGGTGGTTTTCTCGTGTGCTTCAGATTATTCTTGTCAATATTATGGTGGTTTTCTCCGTGTGCTCCTGATTATTCTTGACGATATTATGGTGGTTTTCTCCGTGTGCTCCTGATTATCCTTGACAATAGTTTGATGGTTTTCTCTTAGTGCTTCTGATTATTCATGACTATACATCTGATGGTTTTCTCCGAGAGCTTCTGATTATTCCTGACTAGACATCTTATGGTTTTCTCCGAGTGCTTCTGTTTACAGATGAGAAATTGATCTCTACATGAAGCATTTTTTACTTAATGACTAGATAATGCCCGGCATGCGTTGCAATGCCTCAATCAATTTTTTTTTGTAATTTTTTAAAGGTATACTAAGCATCTCTCTTTGTCTCTCTAATTCTCTATCCCTCTATGTATATCTCTATAACTCTCTCTATCTTTCTATTTATATTTCTATCTCTCTATATATCTTTCTACATATATATCTCTATATATCTTTCTAGCGGACCCGACAGACATTGTCTTGCCCAAATGTACATATGGCAGTAAGTATTTCTACGCTGGACATTTTGTATCTTCTCATTATACATACCCCTCCTCTTGGGCACGCCACTGCCGTTACCAAATACCTTTCCCATGTTTACGCAGAAGGCAACAACAATGCAAAAGCCCGTTGCCATGGAGGCTAATTATCAACAATGCTTAGTTTTTTTGCTTTTAAAGCGTCTTTTTTTAAAGTTTTTTCTTAACTCAGAATCGAGATAAAATATCCAATTGTGAATCTAAAGCATCCTCGAATCCCCGTGAACGCACACAAAAAATTTCATCAAAATCAGTCCAGCCGTCTAGGAGGAGTTCAGTGACATACACACGCACACAAGAAATATATATAAAGATGTATGTCATTTTATTCAAGGTTACATTTAATTAGTGAATTTCTGCTACATAATCAACACTTGCAATATTTTTATCAGGTGGAAATTAAAAAAAATATCATTACTCAGTCAAATAATAATAATAATCTCTGAGAAATATAAGAAGCACTAACAGGAAGGACGAACTTCCTTCTCCTTGGAGTCTAGCGAAGCCATCCTTCTTTTGCGATCGTTAGTGAGCATCCCGCATCCGACATAAAATAACTAAATAATATTTACCTGTAACCAACATGTGGCGACATCTGTTGTTGAAGAGAAGAACTACTTGCAACAAGTACCTTTGCATGAGATAAATAAATTAACGCTGATGAAATATGAAAAAAAAAATCTATTTAATTAATGGATTTAATTTAAAACACTCAGTTGGCATCTGGCATTAGTCTCAGTAACTAATATGAATCCTGATTCGGGATCTGACGCTGTATCGTAAGAACACAGGTGTACGTTTTGTAGCAAGGAATTTATCTTGTGAAAGAATGGAAGACAACACATGAAGAATGACTGTGTTAAAAATGCACTCCGCCATATGATAAGGTGTGTTTGATGTAGCAAGTTGTTTACGCGGAGAGATAGCTTAAAAATACATGACAGTACTTGTAATACCAACCCTGCGTACAAGCTAGAGGACAACGATGGATCTACTAGACTAAGGAAGAGTGATCTGCATTACGACAATAATTTTCGTGGCTCTTCCGATCTCGACAAAGAACTTAAATTTAAGGACGATGATGATTTATGGAAGAATGAAGACAATGGAAGGATCCTTAACATGAAAAGTGAGAATACATTCCAGTCGAATTCAAGTAGATCTTTCCTACTTTGTAAAAATGATGGACTCCTAAAAAGGAAGCATGATGACGATGAAGACACTTCTTCATCATCGATATCGAATTCTTACAGTAATCTGGGAGAAGACGATGCATTCTACGGTGATTGCTACAGTGACTCTGAGGCTGTTGACAAAGGCATAGACTATGATGAAGCACCTAAAGCTGACATGATCGAAGAATGTGTCGGTGTTCTGAGACCGAAACAATGGAAAAGACGTGTTATAATAAATAAATCAGATAACGCTTATTATTATCACTGGGACGATTGTGATATTAAAAGTTTTTATAATAAACAAGCAAGTAAGATGGTGGTAGAAGAGATTGGTTACACATCATGGAAAGATCAAAACATATTGGTTGACCGGCTAAGACTTCTACATGGCTGGCTTTGTGCAGGAAACTATTCGTGCATCAAAGAAATATCCTTCATACTTAAAGAACTGAGGAAAGCTGGCTACATACAATTATGGCTAGTTTTACTTTCATTTGTATAATGTAAAGAAATAAAATAAATAATTTTAATTATAAAAAATTTAATGTTTTTATTTCTTGTATTATGATTTCTAACTAAGACTTAGTGTTCGGAACTTGTGCTTCCAAATGTGCTGACTTTTGGTTGATGGAGCTTCCAAATGTGCTTCCTTTTTTATGGTGCTTCCAAAATGTGCTGCCTTTTTGATTGTGCTTCCAAAATGTGCTGCCTTTTTTGATGGTACTTCCAATTGTTCTTCCTTTTTTGATGGTACTTCCAAATGTGCTACCTTTTTTGATGGTGCTTCCAAAATGTGCTGCCTTTTTTATGGTGCTTCCAAATGTGCTTCCTTTATTTATGGTGCTTCCAAAATGTGCTGCATTTTTTGATGGTGCTTCCAAAATGTGCTTCCTTTTCGATGGTGCTTCCAAATGTGCTTCCTTTTTGATGGTGTTTCCAAAAGTGCTGCCTTTTTTGATGGTGCTTCCAAATGTGCTGCCTTTTTGATTGTGCTCCCAAAATGTGTTGCCTTTTTTGATGGTACTTCCAATTGTGCTTCCTTTTTTGAATGTACTTCTAAATGTGCTACCTTTTTTATGGTGCTTCCAAAATGTGCTGACTTTTTTGACGGTGCTTCCAAATGTGCTTCCTTTTTTGATGGTGCTTCATAAATGTGCTGCCTTTTTTGATGGTGCTTCCTAAATGAGCTTCCTTTTTTGATGGTGCTTCCAAATGAACTTCCTTTTTGATGGTGCTTCCAAAACGTGCTGCCTTTTTTGATGGTGCTTCCAAATGTGCTGCATTATTGATTGTTCTTCCAAAATGTGCTGCCTTTTTTGATGGTGCTTCCAATTATGTTACCTTTTTTGATGGTGCTTCCAAATGTGCTTCCTTTTCGTTGATGGTGTTTCCAAATGTAGTATCTTTTTGTTGATGGTGCTTCCTTTTTGTTGATTGCGCGTGGTAAAATCTGTAATGACTGAATATTTACTATTTGAAAACCTCTTGGTGTTACTATATATTTGCAAGGTCACTTGGTCCTTTAGTATGTATAACAATTTCAAGATTCTCTAATTTACTGTAATTAGCTAAAGACGAAGAAGGTCATGCGGTTCTAAAATGACTAGCTATACGTCTGATATTGTGATGACTCGGTCTCATGGTCCGGAGACACTTGGCCTGTATGTGTGGCTTGTACATGAACGATTTATAGGTTATTCAGATTATCGAAAAATTAGACTTTCATGTAAGGTATAGCGGTACTGTATTTAATTCATCGGTTTTCGTAGAGTGGATAATTAATAAATTCCACGAAAGGTAATGGGAAATAAAATATTAAATATATATAATATTTAGTTACAGCTGTCACTGGTCAAGAATCGAACCGAGGACAGGAATCTATTGATTCAATATTTAAATTAATGTGTGAATTATTATTTAAATGAATTTTGGTTTTTTTTCCCGCTTTTATAGCTAAATAATTACACGAATCCAAGATAGTAACCAAATTTCAAGTTGGTGAGCACCTCAGTAGTAATAAATGATTACTGCACTCTAGCGGGTTAGAATAAAACTAGCATGATGGTAATGATAGTAAGACGAGTAAACACACAAGATGGTGTCCTTCAGCAGACGAAAACAGGATGGTGGCTTCCAGCGGACGAAGACAATGTGGCGGACATGGTGTCATATCAGTTGACGATATATATATACCTTGGTATTGGTGGTGTGAGGTCAGTCTGTAGGTGGCTTCTGTGGAGGAAGGATATGTTGTTTTTTTTATTTTTTGCTTTTACCGGTTTCGAATCGAAGACTTCTAATTTCATGCCGTAAATGTATGTTTTTTTAATATTTTTTATTAAATTTTTATTAATTGAATTTTTGTATGAATATTAAATTTTTTCATTAAAATCGGATTATTAATAAAGCAGTCAAGATGGCGCCTTTCACGATAATTTATACAAGTGGTGTCATAATTCAAAACGATGGTAGTGGTGTAAGACATTTGTATTACTTTTTATTGAAAATTTTTTAATATAATATTTTACTGGTTTACTCTCGCCGGAAATCGAACCGAGGACCGGAATCGTTTAAATAACTAAACATTTGTAGTAGGAAATTTTTAAATATTTTTTTCGAATTGTTTCGGAATTTCTAGCATAAAAATTACAGATCTTCAAGATGATGACCCTAACGATAATTGCAACAGTTACGTCTTAATACAAGATGGTGGTTCTGTCTCGAACAGGTGTTGATATTATTACTTCAAATTAAAAAAAAATACAAGTCCAAATATGCATGTTATTTTAATATCTACCTTATTTAATTCTCAGTCTGGTAAATGTCTTGATTGCCGTCCGGTTAAAGACGTATGTTATACAATATAGAGATCAGAGCTGCGATGGTTCGAATCACAGCGCTGCCAATGTATTTTGCATAAAAAATTAAATTTAATATGTCGATAAGGACTATAATAGCTATGGTAGGTAATGGAACATCGACCTGATGTGATGAGACATAGCAACGCTGGCGCTCTCTAGGAACAAACAGCAGAAACATAATCGATGGTATCCAATATGGCGGCCTCCAGTGGAACAGAAAAAAAATCAAGAGCGATGCTGGCGCTATCTAGTAACAAACAGCAGAAACAAAGTCGACGGTATCCAATATGGCGGCCTCCAGCGGAACAGAAAAAAAAATCGATATGGTGGCCGTGACGTAAATTTCATCATGAGTGAGTGGGGCGCTCGATTTAAAGATGGCGGATCCAAGATGGCGGAGCCAATATGGCCGCCGGGATCAAGGACAAAGTTCATAGGTCAATGTCACACCCATCCAAGATGGCCGCCGTGACGTCACAATCCAAGATGGCGGACCCCGAAACCTCACGATAATCTGCGCTCGGAGGAACAATGTCAAAAATCTTGAATCCACAGTCAGAAGCCAGTGCCAGGACCGGCCAAACTTTATTACTGACGATGAAGACACTTCGACATCAACGATATCGAATTGTTACGGTAATCTGGGTGAAGATGATGCCTTCTAGGGTGATTGCTACAGTGACTCTGAAGCTTGTGACGAGATCCAAGACTGTGCTGAAACAGCTAATACAGGCAACTGTGATGGTGGCTTGAGACCAAAACGATGGAAACGACATAATACAATAAATTATCCTGATCAAGCTTGTGATAATCACTGGCTCGATGACGAAAGTGACCTTGTGGTTGACGATAAAACGGAATACAACAGAGATAATAATATTTATTATAAACGTGCAAGGAAGATGGTGGCAGAAGTGATTGATTATACCTCATGGGTAGATCCTAACATATTGGTTGACAGGCTAAGAATACTACATGGTTCGCTTTGAGCAGGAAACTATTCGAACATCAAAGAAATATCCTTCATACTCAAAGAACTGAGGGAAGCTGGCTACATACAATAATGGCTTAAATTAAATGTAAGTGTATAAACTTGAAGAAAAATTTTTTTTCAAGATGGTATCTACCATTTCTCGAAATATTGTTTATAAATAAAACTTATAACTTAAAGGTGTAAAAAACGTCACCACTGCCAGCCAAATTGTATACTAATATTAAAGACATGCTAATAATCATGTAAAGTTAGATAAAAAGTAATTGAAATCAGTTGGAGCCAAATGAAGATGGCGCATTTAGAGCGGTTCGAGCTGATGGAGCATTTAGAGAGGTAGGAGCTGATGGAGCATTTGGAGCTGTTGAAGCAATTGGAGCCTTTTGGAGCCTTTTGGAGCTGTTGGAGCATTTAGAGCATTTGGATCATTTGGAGCCTTTTTGGAACATTTGGTGCATTTTGGAGCTGTTGGAGCATTTGGAGCCGAGTAGACTTGTATCCTTGTAGCTTCATAGACATGTAGTTTCGTAGCCACGCGGTCTTTTAGCCATGCAGTCTCGCAGCCATGTATAACTCGTAAGCAGCTAGATCTTTTTAGACTGGTAGCCTTGTAGCCTCATAGTCTCTTAGACTCGTAGCATTCTAGCCAAATATCATTGGAGCTGTTGAAACAAAAGGCAGTTGGAGCCAATGACTATAGGGGCCAGTGACTTTTGGAGTCAAAAGACTGTTGGAGTAAATGACTGATGGAGCCAATGCTATTGGCGCCTTTGAATAATGGAGCCAATGACAGATGGAGCCAATGAATATTGGAGCCAATGACTGATGGAACCAATGACTGATGGAGCCAATGACTATTGGAGCCAATGACTTATGGAACTACAAACTGATAGATTCATAGACTGATGGAGACATTATATCCTAACTTAACATTGACGATCGCATCCTACCGAGTTGAATGTACGTGAGAATGTACCTCCTTTTCGTTAAATGAGCTTTCGTTTTGTAGAATGTGCTTCCTATTTGTTGACAGTGCGTCCAAAATGAGCTGCCTTTTCGTTGATGGTGCTTCCTTTTTGTTGATTGCGCGTAGTAAAATATGTAGTGACCGAATATTTACTAGTTCAAAACCTCTTGGTGTTACTAAAATATTTTCAAGGTCACTTGGTCCTTTAGTATGTATAAAAATGTCACGATGGTCTAATTGAATATAATTAGCTAACGACGAAGAAGGTAATGCGGTCCGGAAATGACTAGCCTATACGTCTGATATTGTTTATGAGCCAGTCTCATGGTCCGGAGACACTTGGTCTATATGTATGGATGGCTTTGTATATGAACGGCTTATAAGTTATTCAGATTATCGAAAAATTAGACTTTCATGTTAGGCTAATCGGCACTGTATTTAATTCGTTGGTCAGGTATATTGACTTGAGTTGTTTTTCGTAGAGTGAATTATTAATAAACTCCGCGAAAGGTAATGGAAAACAGAATCTAAAATTTATTTAATATTTATTTACACCTGTCACTGGTCAAGAGTTTAACCGTGGACAGGAACTGATCTTATCAATTTGTAAATTAATAATTGATTTTTTCGATGAATATTGGAATTTTTCCCGCATTTCTAGCTAAATAATTACATGATTTCAAGATGGCGCCCAAATTTCAAGATGGCGGGCACCTCAGTAATAATAAATGATTACTGCATTGTAGCGGATTAGAATAAAACTATCATGGTGGTAATGATAGTAAGATGAGTACACACACAAGATGGTGTCCTCCAGCAGACGAAAACAAGATGGTGGCAATGACCACTAGCAGGCGGTAGCTCCTGGTAGCATGTACTGAACATAAAATTTCGGATACATGATGGTCGTAAAGGTCAAAGTCAAAGATCAAGGTCAAGGTCAAATTTCAAGGTCAAGGTCAAAGTTCAAAGTCAAGGTCAAAGTTCAAGGTCAATGAAAAATTTCAATGCCAACAGTCGAGGTTAAGGTATGGTGAACAGAAAATTATACTAACATGTCGCCAGCACACTCTAGCAGACGAAAACAAGATGACAGTCTCCAGCGGACGAAGACAAGATGGCTGACATGACGTCATACCAGCTGACGATATATACCTTGGTATTGGTGGTAGGTCAGTCTGTAGGTGGCTTCTGTGGAGGAAGGATCTGATGATTTTTTGCTCTTAGCGGTTTCGAACCAAGGATGGAAATAGTTCTAATCAATCAGAATTCTAATGAGTTAATTTTTTGATGAATTTTGGAAATGTTTTCATTAAAATCGGATAATAAATAAAGATTTTAAAGATGGCGACCATAACGATAATTGCAACATTAATAGGATCCAATATGGCGGTCGTAACGTTAAGTGTAAAGATGGCATTGTACTCAACCATGATGGCTGGATGTAGCGAAAGATGCAACATTTATATAATGCAAGATGGCGACCATAATGATAAGTGCAATAGTGGTTTTTAAGTAATATTTTATTAAATTTTTATTAATGAATACGATTAAATATTTTTTTAATGATATTTAAAAAAATTTTCCCGTTTTTCTAACATAAAAAATTACAGATTTTCAAGATGGCGACCGTAACGGAAATTGCAACGGTGACGTCATAATCCAAGATGGGGTCATGACATCCTTATTCCTAAAAAAAATGCATATCGGAGGCTGTAGACATGGATGCTTAAGCCGTTTTTAGGAATTTGTGTTCTTTCTAAGGCAAAAGACTTTTCAGGTTTTTCGAAATCCTAATTTTCGAATTTTTGGGGAAGAAAACGAGACATTTTTCCTCAAAACAGGAATTTTTGTGTCATTTTGAGTCATATTTGAAGAATTTTGAGGAATTTTTGAGTCCAAGATGGCCGTCGTGACGTCAGAATCAGTGATGTGTCTCGGCTCCTGGCTCCACAGCCTGAAGCCTGTGCCAGTATGCCCATTTACATACTACTTGGAACAGCACGTATCGTTGTCTCCTCTGCAGCCGGTAAAGGGATCTCCACAGCTGTCGACACCGCAGCCACTGAGCTCTCCGCTGTCGTGGTCTCCTCTGCAGCCTCAGCCGGTATCGGGATCTCCGAATCCATCAACGTTGCTACCATTGAGGTCCCCGCTGCTGACAGTAAACAGTCTATCCCGGTCGACATTGGAGCAGTAAATAAATCTCGTGAAACTTACTGAAGAGAGACTGTCTGTACTGCACCGCGACCAGAGGTGGACTGAGGGTACACTAGTCTGAACCCCGCTTATATACCCACGGTCTACTGGTATACTACATGAGTTAAAATATTGTCTGTATTTAAAAATAATTTTTATTAGGTACCTAAAAATTATAGAAATAAAAACACACAAGTTTTACACATTTATTTATAAAATTTACACAAATACATATTAGGTTAAGGAATTAAGCATTTTCGCAAGCAAAGTCTTTAATGCTGCACGAACTGCCTCGTCGACTCCGGTTCCAATTGCCTCGTCGACTCCGGTTCTAACTAGTTCGTTGACTCCGGTTCCAACTGGTTCGCAGGTCACGGGATCAGGAACACAGGTTTCCAGCTGGTCATCTTCTGCACCGACGACAACTCTAGCGAGACATGGACGATGACGTCTGTGACCACGTCTGCGCCTGGGCTTTGGCTCTGTGCTATTTGTATCAGATTCACTGCCTGAACTTCGATGACGAGACGCACGTCGTTTGGACGTCTGCGTAGAAGCATCACAGGTCGCAACAGGTTGCAACACGCTCATGTTTGGTGTTGCACGTGCAGACGAGGTGACTAACTCAACGATGCTAGCAGGAAGGATTGTGTGCGGTCTCATGTGATAGACGGCGCAGTTTCCAGGTTCGCAACAATCTGATAACTGCTGAGTCGGTTTGTAGGACACAGGAAAGTGCGCAAACCGCCAATGCTAAGCACCTCCATCACAGGTTTCTGTATATGTACGTAGATATCCGGCATCCCAGTAGCTGTATTCGACACTGCTGAAGTTAGGTCTTACGCTCACGTACACATTAGCAGGATGAAACGTAAACATCTTCTTGCAGGTCGAACGGCAACTGAAGGCACGTACGGATGTACGCCTTTTATATATGAATGCTCCTACTAACACTGTGTGTGCCATTTCTGCATTAGCTGCGAAATTGTACAGGCACAGACACGTTCAAACTTGCGTGGCTGTACGTCATACATTTCACTCAGCTTGCACAGGGAAGGACAGCCGTAGTCGGTCTGTAGGTCTACAATTTCAACAGGAGCTTCACACAACTTGTTCAGCCATTTCTTCTGTTCAGGTCCAGCAACGTAAATTATTTCGTTTTGGTCTAGTAAATCTTCAATAGTGTTTATCACTTGGTGGTACGGAATTTTTTCTTCGTTCCACTCTAGTCCGTGATAATATTTACATAGCCATTCATTCTACCGATGATTTTTTCGTCTAGTAGTTTCCAAGGATACAGAGGTCGGAACGTGCGAGTTTGAGTCTTGTCTCCGGAGGTGACGCTAATTTCCTAGAGCACGAATCCATTTTGACTCTGGAAACCTTGCAGGTTGCAGTACATCTTGTCGCTAGCAATGCTCGGTCGTAACTAAATTATTATCGAAAACGGAACAGTATTTATGTCAGAATTTTCACAAGTTTGTCTAGACAATTGTACGATGCAAGCCGATCGTGAAGTATCAGACAAAAAGCATAGGTGTTTGGTGGAATATTTCCGCTAGTCGTTATCTCGACCCTACAGTCGATGATGTTTGAATTTATTCGATCATCCTGTTTGGAAACGTAAAACACCATTAACGGAGCCTTGTTCTTGAAACTGTCGGGACTCAGTATCGGTGACTGTCTCCGCCCATAGTAAGCTTGCTGAAACTTGGCGTGCATTTGATATGCGAGAAGAAATCTTCCACTTTCAAAGTCCATGTTCAATTCGACATATGGATAGATTTCGCTGTTTAAAAATATTTTTACATTACATATTTGACAGTTATCGAATAAGGAGCGACTTACCCCTGCATTGAGCTGTCTTCCGGTCTGAAGCTGACGATGATGTATATTGGTTTTTCCATAGCGAAGCTGGACTTTACTATCCAATTGATATGCTGACTATGAGGCAAGCCAGGATTAGTTTCCAGGCTCCAGGATCGGAATGGCAAATCGAAGTTCTTGCCACTTTCTATGTTCTTCAACATCTTGACTCGTTCAACGGTGCTCACTTGGATGTGGGGCAGCATCCACTCGATAGACTGTAGTGTTAGCGAGACATCTTGTGGGTTTTCTGCAGCGGCGACAATTGCATTAATGTGCGTGTTGGCTAGAAGCAGTACGAGCTCTTGTTTCGAATTAATGATTATATGCTTGTAGTCCTCAGCGAATCGAAGAAGCTTGGACAGAGGAACACAAACTTCGAACTTTCCTTCGGCATAAACCGGAAGCTTATATTCATCCTCGAGAGCCCAACCGGCCATCTTTGCAGCAGACAGTTCATTTGGCGTGAGCGAAAGGTAATTTTTCATAGCATATGTTATGGCTGCATCTCTCGTCTGGTCTACCTCGACGCCATTGAGTACATATGTAATGCGCTTGACTAGGTGAAGAATACCATTGCAGGATATTGACGTCGTTGTCGGATGCGTACCATCCGCTTTTGTCAGCGTGCCTCTTATACGTAGAATGGCTGTGAAGGTAATGTACAGATATCTTGGTGCTGTACAGCAATGCGTACTTCTGATGGTAGTGCGTACGGTTCGAGCAGGAAAGGCTGGTACTCGTGCAATTCCATTTTCGTAATGCTGTCTTCAAAAATGACCGGACCTTCCACATTGAGGATTTAGTCTTCCATATTTATTCGGCACTTGTCCAATACTAAGAAGATACTTTATACTGTCAGGTGTTAATGCACCGATGTCTGGTAGAGAACTGTTCTTATTCACGCCAATGCGATTTCTTTTATAACTGTTCGGTGTTACGAACTTTATGCCCATCGCTTCAAGTGCAGACGTAATGTAATTTCTTCGTCTTGAAAATTCACCAATCGTCCTCGCTGGTCAACGATTCTGACGACGACTTCGTGTGCGCACTTCACGACGACTGGAATGTAAATTATACTTTGCGGTACTTCGACCAGTTTATATTCTGGCGGGACCATCGGTAAAAACTCGTGCAGCATGTTGCTTAGTCTTCCGTTGAGATACGTTCCACTTGCCAAATTACAGTGTATTCTTATGACATTCACAGGCAAAATATTTACTGCACGCGTGGATTAGTACGTTCTTCCTGTATCATACACCTTTGATTCGAATCCGAGCATCGTACCTATGGTCCCAGGTTTCGTAAAGTCGACATTTTCACTGCATGTTAGAATGCATTTTTGAGTGTTTGGATTTCCACGCAGTTGAAAGTCTACATCCTGTGGTAACATATCCCTGATGTAATTTGCAATGTCATCAATTTCGCAAGAGCCAACAGGTAACTGTATTTCATGAGCGGTCCCGTCGCTTTTCAGGAAGCAGATCTTGCAATTTTCCTCGTCGATATTCGGTATGGCATTATACGTTTGAAAATCTACGAGTCCGATACACCATTCTCTTTCCAACTCCAGGGGCGGGAAATGAACCGCCCGTAGCTCAGATGCGTGACCTGTCAAGGTAAAAGTTATCGACATGACTAATAAATTTTCATCACTGCACAACCTTTAAGTAGCAATTGTTTTTGTCAGCTAATTTTTTTTAGTTAAAAAGCGAAGACAAAAGTGTCCGCAGTTTGTTTTATCAGGTGACTGTTCAGTTTCGTAATTGTAGAACAATGTAGTGGTTCGGCCCAGGTACCACCTAAGTTCTGGCGAAGGCCGTAAATTTCCAAAACTGTCTTAATAAGTAGCTTTTTTTCCAGTCTTTACATATGCCACCCAGTGCGTGCCACGACCCGACGATGTATCTAAATTAATGAAGATGCGTTCGTTTTTGGTTTTTGGGCAAAGTATTTCGCATAAACACGCCTCGGAAATTTGGTATTTTCAGTTTGCGTGCGTACTTGATTAAATCTATATTGGTGAGCGGACGTTTCGGCAATGAACTTAGGATTTTTTCATTCGTTTCTTTCTCAAGCCTCGACCTGATTTGTGAGGTTGCAAGTAGAGTCCTGCGCTTTTTTTTTTTTTTTTTTTTTTTTTACCCATGGCAATGGCTTCCATGCTGGCGTTGTGTCGTTGTGTTTCTTTTAACTGCTTGCGCTCATTCTTCGAAGTGTTTACTGCCCGCACTATACCGCTCGTTGCACCGATGAAGCCACCAAGAGCACGTAATGCAGGCAAAAGCAAAGGAAGAAATCCTCCTATAATCTTCTTCTCGAGAGTCTGTAATTTTTGCTTGGCTATTTGCACGCCTGCACCAGTCTTGCGTTTGGTCTTGCGTGAGTTAGTCTTTGAATTGATGGAGCTGGCTCGACGAGCACCCAGTCCTAATTTGGTCTTTGCCTTCAAGATTTTGGAAACGCCCCAGGCCGCGATTTTCTCTCCTAGTCCCGCGTTCAACGGTTTACTTATATCTTTGGCTTCATGTGCTAATATCTCGTCCGTCCGGTGCCTGGATTCCAGATCCTTGCTTAATGAATATGCAATATCGTGCTGCTTTCACTTTTCGTCGAGAGAATTAATGCCCACGTCACCGCGAGCTAATATTTTCGCTAGTTTAGTGCCGGAGCCGCAGAATCTGTAGCCGGGAATGTGTATCTCGAAGGGTAGGTTGTTTATCAGAGAGTTCACGAGTCCTGCACCGATGTGTTTTTTGTTCTTACTTCTTCGAGGCATTACGCACAACTGACCAGAAAGTATAAATGTGTTTGATTATATACAATTTCGTTAGTACAATGCAAGTCGTCAAGCAATAAGTGTGTTTTCCCGTGCGCATTACGCAAGACGATGTATTTAGTGCGCGTGAATCACGACATGGCTTACAGTTGCCTTCTGCCGTAGGATGCATAATGGCGGGTCCGTCCAACTGTGGTAAAACGTGCGTTCTGCTGAGTTTATTAGAGGAACCAAACGGTATTAGGTTCAAAAATATTTACCTCTATTCCAAATCGTTGCAACAGCCAAAGTACCAGCGCCTAGCTACGGTTCTACAATCGGTGGATGGTCTGGAGTATTTTCCATTTAATGATAATGCGGATGTGGTACCTCCTAGCGAAACAAAAGCCAATTCTGTGTTTGTTTTCGACGATGTAATGTGCGAGAAGCAAGGCATAATACAAGAGTACTTTTCCATGTGCAGACACGCTAAAGTAGACTGTGTTTACCTGTGTCAGAGGTACAGTCGTATTCCAAAACATCTCCTAGAAGACAACGCGAATGTCATAGTGCTTTTTCTTATGGACGAACTTAATTTACGCCACGCTTATGACGATCGCGTAAACACCCACATGACAATCCAGGAATTCAAAGACATGTGCTACCTGTGTTGGAAAAAAGAACACGGATTCCTAGTTATATTCAAAGACTGGCCTCTATATAAGGGCAGGTACAGACAAGGTTTCGATCAGTTTGTCGTCAAACATGAGTCATAGCATTTCGAAATTCGGTCGTAGCAGTCGAGACTTACGTACTGCTCTCAAGTCTCATGACGACGTTATCAGCAAATACATTTCGCTACTGGCTCAAAAAGTAGAAAGTGTGAAAAACGAATCACTAGAGTATCTCGTTGCCATCGACCAGCGCGTGGAAGCCTCGTATTCACGCATTCGCGACATGATCTAAGTATCGAATGTACAAAGACGTGACGATTTGAGGATTTTTCAAAGTAGTCTGAAAGCATCACTTACTCACTTGTCAACAAATTCAGATTTTGCCACACACAAGAAAGAATTTTCGGCGAAAGAATAAAAAAGTATAAAAGGAGGTCATGCACTATGTTTTCAGCCAGTACAATGTCGGACCTTGCCAGTGACCTTCATCGAGCTATAGTCTGTTCGTGAAAATTATCTACTTGCTAGACGAACCAGACTTGCACGTGAGATGGAAAATGAAGAGATATTTAAGCCAATCACTAGTCGCCTCGACGAACTTAAAAATAAGGATGAACCAGCCATCAATGTGAAGACAGAAGTTGAAGATGAAATGCCAACTGTAAAGAAGAGAAAGTATGAACCAGATCGAGAAGAGGACTTAACGAGTACAGAGTCCATGCACAATAAAAAAATACCGAAAAAGGGACATTAAGTTAATGCAATTGTCCGACCATACCTGATATATTTTACGAGTCGGAATAATGAGACGACCTATGGAGTGTACAGAAAACATAATAAGTGGTTCCTCGGTGCTAAAGAAATATACTTTCTACCAGGAAATATCGTGCGCATAGAAGAGTTCAAAACGCGCGGAACTCCGGGTCTGTAGGAATTGCTGTTTCGCAGGGAGCCTAAAGGATATTCTCACAAAGACTTACAAGAGTACAAAAAAACTTCTAGAGCTAACCAATGCACATTTTCGTGATAACGATCCAGATAGTGGTGTATATAAAGACGAAGATCATGAAAAAATCGACATTCTCGCTAATCTCTTCAGTGAACTAACAATACATGGTGAAGGTTTAAAAAAGCTAGAAAGTGGTCAGATATTTGACTATGTATATTGGGAAAACCCCAATGAATTAGCTGATCGCCTTAGAATGCTACATGCTTCGCTTAGTGTAGGAAACTATTCGCACATCAACGAAATAGTCTCCATACTTGAAGAACTGAGGGAAGCCGGCTACATACAATGAGTCGAACCGGAATCGCTTACGAACTTCATGCTCCTGCTAGACGAAAATACCTTCGACGCAGGGATATAGTTCGTGGAATTGATGATTTATTCCAAGCGGACCTTGATGAGATTAAACCATATTCCAGATTGAATAAAGGTTTCAAGTACATTTTGACTGTCATCGATGTTTATAGCAAGTTCGCTTGGGCTAGACCTGTAAAATCAGACTGCAACTGAAGTAGCCAAGGCTATGGACAATATTTTGCGGGATAGTCGTGTACCGTCGCACCTGCAAACGGACCTCGGGAAAGAATTATTCGATGCAACCTTCAAGGCTTTAATAAAGAAGTATGGCATCAAACACTATTCTACATTTAGTAATGTCAAAGCCTCCATTGTCGAAAGGTTTAACAGAACTTTGCGTTCCAAGATGTGGCGACAGTAATGGCTAACGGAAATTACAAGTGGCTTGACATCTTGCCGAAACTAATAAGCGAGTATAATTCCACAGTGCATTCTACCACGAAAATGAAGCCAAATGACGCAAAGGACAATCGCCTACCTCCATCAGTGTTTTCCAACACGAAGAAGAAATATACACGAAAGCTTAAAGCTAACGTTGGTGATATTGTGCGAATCTCCAAGCAGAAAGGTATCTTCGATAAAGGTTTCACTGCGAACTGGAGTCCCGAACTTTTCCGTGCGACACATGTACGTGAATCAGAGCATAGGACCTACTACCTCCAAGATTTGGACCACAAACCTATCCGTGGCGGCTTCTATGCCGAAGATATTCAGCCTACGTTGTATCCCGATACGTACTTGGTGGAGAAGATTATAAAACGAAGAATGGACGATCCTACATTAAGTGGTGTGGCTTTCCACCTCGCTTTAATTCGTGGGTGGCAGATGCAGAAATCGAGAAATGCTCAAGACTTAGTAATTAGATTGTGTTTTTTTTGTAGATGTAGAATTTTAGAATTTATGTAATAAATTTTTTTAATTTGTTTTTTAAAAGAACTCGCGGTGTTTAATTCCTCAAACATGTCACTTTTGTGGTATTTCTTTTAAATTAAAGTTGTTTTGTATCGTCCAGGGATCGAACCACCGACAAGAATCGATATAATCAATCAGTATATTAATAAGTTATTTTTTTAAGGAATATTGATTTTTTTTCCATTAAAATCGGATAATAAAAAAGATTTTCAATATGGCAGCCGTAACGGAAATTGATACAAGTGGTGACATAATTCAGAAGTCGCGTGTGGCGTAAGACATTTTTATTACTTTTTATTGAGAATTTTTTTAATATAATAATAAATTACTGGTTTACTCTCGTCGGAAATCTAACCGAGGACCGAAATCGTTTAAATAACTAAACATTTGAAGTAGGAAATTTTTAAAATATTTTTTTTTGAATTTTTTCGGAATTTCTAGCATAAAATTACAGATTTTCAATATGGCGACCGTAAAGATAATTGCAACAGTTGTGTCTTAATACAAGATGGTGGTTCTGTCTATAACAAGAGGCGCTATTATTACTTCAAATTAAAAAAAAAAATACAAGTCGAAAAATGCATGTTATTTTTATATATAACTTGTTTAAATCTCAGTCTGGTAAATGTCTCGATGACCATGCGGTTAAAGGTGTATGTTTTCCATACTAGAGATCAGAGCTGCGATGGTTCGAATCACAGTTCTAATCCAATGTATTTTTCATAAAAAAAAATTTAATTTAATATGTCGATAAGGACCATAATAACTATGGTAGGTAATGTAACATCGACCTGATGTGATGAGACATAGCGACGCTGGCGCTCTCTAGGAACAAACAGCAGAAAAAAAGTCGACGGTATCCAAGATGGCAGCCTCCAGTGGTACAGGAAAAAAAACCAAGAGCGATGCTGGCGCTCTCTAGGAACAAACATCGGAAACAAAGTCGACTGTATCCAAGATGGCGGCCTCCAGTGGAACAGAAAAAAAAAATCATGAGCGACGCTGGCGCTCTCTAGGAACAAACAACAGAAACAAAGTCGACGGTATCCAAGATGGCGGCCTCCAGCGTAACAGAAAAAAATCAATATGGCGGCCATGACGAAAATTTCATCAAGAGTGAGTGGTGCTCTCGATTTTAAGATGGTAGATCCAAGATGGTGGATCCAATATGGCCGCCGGGGTCAAGGTCAAAGGTCAATGTCATCCAAGATGGCCGCCGTGACGTCAGAATCCAAGATGACGGACCGGCTCCAGCTCCACAGCCAGAAGCAAGGGCTCGGCGCCCCCAATACATACTACTAATCATATTTCCCGAATAATTCCATCCGTTCGTCCGTCCGTCGAAAGCTTGGTACTTCATACTTTTGACGGACGGACGGATGTTTATATAATCTCTAAACTGTTGCAAGAGTTTTGCGTGTCAAATTTGATTATATAAAAAGTTTTTTGAGTTTGGTTCTTTCTTTTTAAAGTTGGATGCATTTTAAAGTCTGTGTTTTGTAACAAAAATAGTACGATTCACAGAAGTGTAATTAATTACTTACGGTAACTCTGAAAATGTTGAAAACATACCAAAGTGAAAAATATCGAGTTCAATAAGTGCATAGCTTATATGACTGTCAAACTATTTTAATTGTACAAGATACATTTTCTCCTAAATTTATGTTTTCTCAACAATTGGCAGTATGTATAAGAGGAAATATTATGACGGAAAAACTGAGTGTTGTAAATCGCTCGGCAGTTGGACGGACGGGCGGCGGACGGACGCGACGGACTTTTGTAATTCCGGCTTTACTGTCGCTCCACCTCGCTTGGTTCCCCTGCTAGCTGTCGGCGACCCGGGAGTGGTCTCCCGTCTTCCACGATCTGCTCAGCTGAACGAGCTCAGACCAGCTGGGTCGTCCAGACAACACCGCGTCGTTTCGGCCTCGTGGTCCCGCTGCCAGATCCGGACAGCGAACCAAGAGCCTTCGGAGAGCTCAAGGTAAAATATCGCCGCCCACAACCGTATGTAACAAGTTTCAGAGAGTGTGGGTTTGTTGCGGTAATAAACGTTTTTAAATCTTTAGAACATATAATTTTAAAAGATTGTACATCACGGCTGCAATAAATTGTATGTGTAAAAGTAAACATCAGTTAAAATACATGACTATAATAATTATCCTACATGGCATAAAGAAAAAACCAATTTACCTATTACTCTAGTTCGTGAAACAACTTCTCAGAGATCTTAAGGGCGAAGTCTGCCTGGGCACACATACGGTGCGCATAGCTTCTGGAACAACAACGCGATTTCAAAACTACTCCAAATATCAGAGTGGGGTGTGTTTACGAAAAGCATTTAAGAATTTTCTGAGGGCCGAAAAGTAATTTTGATTTCGGATTAAGTTTTTTAACTGTTTTTTTATAAGAGTTAAAATGGCTAAAATACATGTTTTAGGGGTAATTATTAGGTATAAAACAACCGGTACAAATTCTTGAAAGCACTTAAGGGACTTGCATTAAACCTTTACCTTCATTTCTATGCTCAAATTTCACAGTTTTCGTATGGACGACGAGAAGACTGCGCGCCAGTTCAGAGCCTTACGCTTAGAGGCGACACCGCGCTAGAAGCACCAGCGATCGTCGCGCTTATCATCCCGCATCACTAACACACATTCATCCCGACTAGACGGGCCCCAATTATAGCTATTCTTGCTGATAAAAATAACCAACAGAAATGTTTTAATTATATTTATTTAAACATAAATCTTTGGCTGAATAGTTGAATTGATGGTGAGAGGGAGAGCTCTCTAATGTTTAAATAGGGTTTTATTTTCTCTGGTAGCATATGTGCATGTATTATTATTTTTTTATTGTGGTTATAACATTTAAATATTTTTAAATCAGTGAAATACTTTTCCAAAATAAAAAAATAAGTTTTTTCTTTAGTTTTAGTGTATCGAATTTTTTACTTTTTTAAATGTAATTTTTTAATATTTCTTTTTCGTTTTAATTATTTGGGTAATATACTTAAATACCACTCATAGCTTAAAGAGACTAATGTCATTAATGCACGAACTTAGATTTGTGATATTTAAGATTCAAAAAAAAAATACTTAGTTAATTGTGTAAATACGTTAAAAAAAGGGGGGGGGGGGGGGGGAGAGTCTTTCAATACTCGTCAGAGCTGTGTAACATGCACACCGAGAATAATAGGGCCACATCTCAAAAACAAAAAAAAAATTACATTTTTGTATATTTTAAATGTCTGTGGCTATATCTATTCGGTATAACAAGGCCATATATGTAGTACAATAAATATTCACCTGAGATGAGATATGTCCTTATTACATTTTAGATTTGTAAAACAGAAATCAGAATAATACAGCCACATGTTGACATGCGGCCTTATTATTCGTACAACTGAGGGTGGGTTGTAATACACCATGGACATATTTTGACTTGTGCCATAGAAACATTGCCGACATTATGAACTTCCTGATTGCTGAGGCTAAGAATAAACTTTCAATTATTCACTCTCCTGTAAAATATAGTTTTTTTGAGATGTGGCCCTATTATTCTCGGCAACTAAGAAATGCATGTGTTCTCACGTTACAAATGCACTTGAAATATGAAACCCGGATACGAAATTTAACGTAGAAATCTTTAAAATAATGCCGAGCGTGATAAATATATACGCAAATTATGTTTTCAACTACATTTCTTGACTCGAAACGTAGTTTCCGCACCCACCGCTAGAATTCGTTGCCAGAGCAGCTACGTTTGCAGACCGATATTTTAAACTACCTAATGAATAAGTTCCGATAAAAGCAAAATAAATAAATAAATAAATAAATAAACACTTGAAATACTAAATCCTGGCTCTGGACATGATTTTCGACAATAAATTTTAATAAAATACTGCCCATTTTGTGAAGATTAATTAAAAAGTTAATACCATAAAGTTTTCCTTTGAATTTGTGAAGTTTGGTTCGTGCCACCCGCCACAGATGGCAGCACCGTGGTTTTTGCACATTTCCCTCCCTCGTCATCCGAAGCATTCACGACGTAAAAGCCGTATATCGAGAGCTTGGATGTTACTCGTAAAAAAAAAACCTATGAGATCCAGCAACAAAAAGAAATAATTCGAAAACAAATAGTGGGCGAAGTGGTTCTACCGCTCCCAATCACCCCCCTTGCCCTTCCACGGAAATTATATTCTACGTATGATCCTGCACATGGGGAGATTTTCCCTACTCCTCACCCATGTTGGAAAAAAATTAAGTATTTGCAATACATCAGCGAAGGCAGTATGTTATTTTGGGTACCTCAAAGTGATCTGTTACATCACCCGCAATGTCACCTGTGTGAGAAGCCGCGTCGCCCACTGCTTCTTCTTTAGGCCCACGTGTCAATGAGTTGGTGTAGTAGTAATGCAATTTTTTTTTAATATGCGTGTTCAAGTTTTGAACATATATTTTTTATACATTCCTTCTCCTCCTCCCCTCAAAAAAATCTGTATCTAGAATGGTGCACCCTGTCAGAGAATAACGTTAGAAAGTCTACCCGATGCCCCGGTGATTCCGGACGTACGTTAAAATCGGAGTCGAGATCGGGGGCCGCGATCAAACCTTGGCGGCGGGAGTGTGCGGCGAGGCGGGGTGACTAACGGAAATAGCTCCGTGTCGTGAGGTGGGGGCAGGGAGAGGGAGGGGTCGACCAGGCCGTCTGGCCCGGCCCCAGCTTGAAGAGAGGGTTGGAGCGCCTCGCCAGTGGGTGGCATAGTGTTCCTTCTGACAGCAGCAGTCTTGGTGGGGCCCTGCCCGTCGACACTGTTCTTCCCGCTGACCGGCCATGTCTCGCGCGCGGGCGAGGGTGGCGTCGGCGCGCGCGAGTTGCCCGCGCGACTGTCGCGGCTTCGCGTCCACGTAGCGCGTCGGGCCGCCTGGTCGTCGCTCGAGCATTTGTGGTGAGTTCCGCAACGTGTCTCGTCGCGCATCTAGGGCCCGTCTACAGCAGCCCGAGTCCTTATCCTAATGCGAACGACGTCACGTCGCACGGAAAACTGTCCTGTCTACAATTGCGATGTCCCATGTCCGAAACTACTGATTTCCAAAGTAGTCAACAGAACACAGTGAATATAAGATAACGCCAAAATAAATGTTTTTCGATTGTTTATTTTTTTTCCATGCATTGTAAATTAGTTTGCAGCCAAGATTTTAAATTTTAACTAACTTGTGAAGGTTATGGGAGTTCAGTAATATTTATTAATTCTGTGAGGAAAAAAGTAAATGCTAATAAATGAATTGTAAGAACTCTGCAAAAGTTATTTCGTGTGTTCGGCTTTTGAAAAGCGCTTGTCGCGAACGGACAGCCCTAAACTAAATTTCGTCTTGTTGGTGTTCTTGGTTTCCTACCACATCTTCCGTTATTTTCTTTCTTTTACCTTTTTGAAAGGGGAACAGGAAAATCAACAATCGCGTGTTCATAGATTGGGTCCAAAAATCCAATTTTACTTTTTTGTTTGTTTTGTATGTGCACGAAAATGGCCACCCCCTTCCTTCAGGAGATGGCACAGTGTGTGGAATGGTGGTTAGAGACCAAATCTGCCTCCCAGGTCCAGCGAAACTTACGGACGCATTACAAACGCACACCCCATCATGTCCGACAAACCAATCCGACAGTGGCACACGAGGTTCAAGGAAACCGGAAGTGTCATGGAGAGGGACGAGTTCTGAACGTCCGAGCACGAGGGAAGCACACGTGGAACGGGCGCAAAAGGCAACCGAATCCATCCGTCAAGCGTCTCGACAGTTGCAGCTACCAACGACCACGGTGCACAGGCTGCTACACAAGCGACTAAAGCTACACGCCTACACGTTGCAGCAGCTGCATGCGCTCAAACATGATGACAGGCCATAGAACAAAGATTTTGCAACTGAGATTCTGAATCGCGTAGACATGGACCCACTAGCACAGAGTGTCTCCTGACAGTGAGGAGGTGTGCGTAGTAACGCGTCCGGAAGTTTCGCAGGACCTGGGTGGCAGATTTGGTCTCTATCCATCATTCCACAAACTGCGACATCACCTGGGGGAGGAAGGGCACTTTCGTCTATGCCTCGCCTGCGCATACAAAAAAAAAAGAGAGATTTTCTGTAACTGTTAGCATAGAACCAAACTTTAGGCGTGTGAGAACATTATACCACAAATTGCACCTTTCTATCAAGCCATACTTCTGACTTATACGCGATCAAATTTGGCACGATCATTTTGGAAGATTCTGTATTTTTGATATGCCTGTTTTTGGGGGGCCTGTAGGGGGCTCGAGGTTCGAAGGACTGGTTTGGAATATCCCACAGATAAGCGAGGAGTCCACCTCTGGAAAAACTTTTAAAGCTATTTGAAGCTATCCGAGGAAACTTAAGTGCGTTTTCAAAACCATTAAACAATAATTTTAAAGTGTCACTAGATGCATGTTTAAAAGAAGACTAATCTCTATTTTTTCATATTTATTGGCTATAAATTGACCATGCATACGTATTTTAATTTGGTTACTGAGTTACATTGTTTTTTAAGGGGGTGAAAAGGAATCTTTAGAAGGGGGGGGGGCATATGGCCCTCCCTGCCCCTCCGTCACTACGTCATTTACTGGGAATATATAGTATTTCCATAAAAGTATGTCCCAGTTATAAACTTTAAGAGTATAAACTGTAAGCGTTGTAAAGTTTTGGTTCAATGTCTCAATTAAAGAGTAGGGTAGACAGGGGGAAATCGGGTCAATTTTTTGAAATTCCTAAATAAGTATAAAACCAATATTAATTTACCATAAAATAATCTACAGTAATATCAGTCATACATTTATGTACATATTTACATACAAATTTTAGCCAATCTTCCTTACGAATTGACGTTAAACTTGATAAAAGGAAAATGAAATGTTTTGACCCGATTTGGACAGAAGTTGGGTAAATCGGATCACAAGTGGGGCAAATCGGATCAACAGATTTTCTTTACTGTTTTGACAGACACATTCCGCATACAAACTGTTTACACTGAAAAGCATTGACACAGCGCTCATGGTACCACATTTTACAAGACTGGCACTGAATCCAGTCTCCAGCAGTGCAGCTTCTGATGTCTTTGTATGCAATTTTGCACATGTTGCAGAGAACATCTTCGTCATCATCCTGGCCTTCTTCCAAAAATTTCCAACTCGGATGTGTTTTTAGTTTTTGTTCGCTTCTTCGTCTTCAGAGGTTCAATTTAGCTTTGCTTTGAACTTAATTTAACACCTGCTTCTTGCTTTTAAATTTCCTGGATTCCAACAATGTGCGATTCTCTTTTGACAGTAGCCTTAGAGAAGCAACAGTTTTTCGTTCACCTATTCTCTTTGGTGTTAATTTTTCCGGTGTTGGTAACAGGCATCTCACTTCTTCTGTGGTGCTCCTTCCACTTACATCTTTGGCAGTGAACTCGTAATTATATATTTACATGGATAATATTTTCACTATTTTAACATGTACTAAACTTCAATATTATTATAAGTAGGGGAGACCGGGGCAAGTTGACGATGTTAAGCTTTGAAATGGCCTTTAACAGATAAATAAGCATATATGATATCTAATTTGGTACCAATACGAAGTACATACTAATTTCTACCTAAATATGTAAAAAGGTTGTATTACTTTGCGTAGTTCCGAAGTTATTGACAAGAAACCAATTAGTTAGCACATTCGTCATCTTGCCCCAGGAGTGGGGTAAGTTGACGAACCTATTGGGGTAAGATGACGAAACCAAAATATATATATTTATGGACAAAGTAAACAATTGTTTTATAGATATCCTACACTAAACAACGTGCAGGATGTAAAGAAGATATATTGTAACATATTTGAACGACTTTGATATAATTCCTTGAATTCATATTTGGAAAAGTTTTCGTGCCACCACTCAGAACATGTGGAACACTGAATCCAGTCTTCATTTGGAGGTTCCACGTAAACTTCTTCACATGCAGGGCAAGAAACGCTATTTAGGCTTTATGGTTTTGCTACAGAATGATCAGAGCTTTGTTTTTCAGTTTTCTTAGTTTTTCTTTCATTTTTCTTCTCTTCATTCTGCTTCTTCTATCTATCTCTTCGTCACTCCAACGCCTCCTTTCCGTTTTCCGCTTATAATGTGCCTAGGCATCTACAAAAAAATCAAACAAAATTGTTACGACTATTAACACAGGAACTATTTATAATATTTTATAATTTCATTATTATTTTTATTTTACTTAAATGTTCGTCATATCTGTACATCATTGGTTTAAATAACACATATAATACAAAATAATGCTCACACTGCCATTACCTATGGCAAGTTGACGATTGCAGGGGCAAGATGACGAATTCGTCATCTTGCCCCCGTCAACTTGCCCCAGCAGCCGTATTTTTGCTTTACCAAAATCACGAACAACATTAACAAATTTTCTTCAACAATCTATACACTAAAATACTCCCAAAAGTCAGCATTTCATTTTACATATATAAACATTTAAAACAAATGAACTCTTTTCTCGTAATAGCTTAACATACGTGCCTTCAATATTACAACAATGGCTCACGAAACAGACTGCCTCTCAAAACTGCCACATTCAAACTGACTGGAAAATTCCGCTGCACCTGCCTAGTAGGTGCAGATGGTGACACACAAGGTCACAGGTGCGCCAACCGTCTATCTGTGTTTCTGGATTAGTTACAAACGATTCGTCATCTTACCCCGTTCGCCAACTTACCCCGGTCTCCCCTACTTACAAATTTCAACTAAAGTTGAAGTCATGTGCCTTAAATTCATTTTTTCCACTTATTTAGAATAGGTCTTAACTTAAAAATTGAGAAAGAAGAATAAAGTGCTTCACAATATAGATCAAATATATGAAGCGACCCGATTTCCCCACTGTATGCAGTGACTCGTTTTACCCCAACGGCAGCGACCCGAGTTACCCCATTTCGCACTTTAAAAAAAAGAAAAATATTATAAATTCTGTCAAACATATAGAGCTTCAGTAATGCAGAAGAATGTTAATTGAGTACATATTTTCGTACTCCATTACTTAAACTACAATACTATTTCGAAATGTGAACGTAAAGGCTTATTTGAAACAAAATAAAACTTACATTGTTAAGAATTTTTCACTTCAGGACTACACAGGTTCGGGTTCATGTCGCACAGACTACCAGAATGTTGTTACAGACGATGTTTGCCTTGTAGTGGACGGTTGTATAGACAGATAACAGCATTCCTTGGTAGGTTCCGTAGACTCCAGTTCATTATTTCGCCACAAGACAGCATATCTTGTTACGATGACCCGGTTTACCCCGTGACCCGATTTCCCCCGGTCTACCCTAACTCAAACATTTATAGATGAGCGCAGGCGCGAGTACTGCTTTGTTGTTTGCTCGCTTGCAGTGCCACCTATACAAACTGGCGACTCCTGAGCGTAAAGCGTTTTGTGTTATGCAGTTTGCTAAGAGTGAATCTGTGATTTCAGTTTAACGTGAGTTTCGTTTAAAGTTGAATTGTGAATGCCCATGCGGCAAAAACAACCGCCGATGGTCGTGATGACAGAGCTCCTTTTTCGCTGGCCTCCATGTTCACCTGACTTACAACATCATGCGATTTATTCTTTGGGGCTTTATAAAAAAATCGTGTCTACCAAATGATTTGCCAGAGTTGAGACACAGAATTGACGAGGTTATTGCTTCCATTTCTCCAGACGTGTTAACCAAAGTGTTGGAAGAATTGGGCTTTAGGTTAGATGATGTGTGGCGTATAAATGTGCACATATTGAACATTTGTAAGAAAAACTAGGTTAGTTTACCTTCAATTTGATGTGTGATTTGTTGTAAATAGTCTAAATTAAACTGAAACTGGGACATTCTTTTATGGACACCCTGAATTACTGTTACTACTCGTGAATTGGAAGGAAAGCCGATTGAATGGTGTTTGGGAGGTTGGGTTCGAGTCCCAGGGCCAAGCAGTGGCGCGCGGCGGCTGTCACGCCCGCATTCGTGCGAGTTACGCCTCCTCCTGGATCGAAGGTGGCCTCGTTACCGAACACGACGCTAAGTGGTAAACGTGGCGGACGTTGCCTCGGGGTGCTCCCATCTCCTCTCCTCCTGCCCAAGCCTACCATACAACGCATTAACTCTGCCATTTTTCCATTCTTATCTCGTATTCCCCCCCTCCCCCCAGGGTCTGCAATGATCTCGATGTTTACGAGACGTCACGCCTATTAATTCATCCATTCAATCATCAATTCACTGACCACAAAGCGTGGAAGAAATCTGTCAACTTTCTTCTCCATGCCGAGAATATACCCATGAAAATCCACAATTTTTTTTATCATCCCTACGAACGGCTTTTGTACCAACTGAATCTTATACGGCGTGCTTTGGAAAACTTACCGCAAAGTTATAATTTCATTCGTAGTCAAAGTCATAGTAAAAGTCACAGACTTTTGAAATCGGTCATTATTTTTGATACACTATTGCATTTTTAAAGAATATAACCAGCCGAGTATTTAGTGGTAGTGCCCAAAACAATTTATTAGTGACTATTGTTTTTAATCATTATTAAATTATTTAAAGGACCCACGAATTTTTTTTCGTCCCCAAATAGTTATTGCGGTTTAATAAACGGGTACCGAGGATCCAGTGTTTATATTATGTACAAATTTTCGCATAAGTTGAAACCAGCAATGCTTTTACGGAAGAGGCCATGCTTCCTTAAGGCCCCCACACACGATCTGTCCAGATGCTCAGTTCGGACCGGAAGTCTGAACTGACATTTTGAACTGAACTGAAGCCTCCCCACCCACTATCAGTCTTTTGGTTGCTATTGCTGTTGAATGTATCCTTACAGCATATAATATAGAAGAAACTTTCGATGTTGCAATTGCAGTTCCACTTTTAGTTAGAAAAAGGAAGAAAAAAAATCTAAGCAACCAAAGAGTATAACAAATATGTATACCACGACACTCAGCTAATGGACTAATGGACTGATTTTTTGGACTGGCGAGACGCTGATCCCACACATGGCAGTTCGGACTGAGGGTTCTCGAGCCCACAGTCCGATTTGAAGGAAAGCCATCAGTTCGTGAGTCCATTAGTTCCGACTGATCAGTCTACCGTCCTTGCACACACACGGCAGTTCCGACTGTTCAGTTCCAACTGATAAGTCTGAACTGACAGTTCGGACAGTTCATGTGTGAGGGCCTTTAAACAGCATTGAAGTGTGTGTTCGTGCAAGTTACAAAATGATATTTGAAGATGATATACGTTATGATAAATCAAATTCAGCGTAACTGAACCCAATATAATTTACATTTTTTTTGACGTGACAACGTCTAATAAATCGATGAACGCCGGCTGCACGCACGAAAAAGTGTCCCGTAACGCACATTGTCCCACTACGGTGTGTCCCGTTATGCTCATTGTACGCTTGCGCCGCATCTCTCTTCCACTAGATTGGAACAACCATCGATTTGACTTTTCAATCATGTTTTCGTCGTTTGAATTATTAATATTATGTAATTTAACGATCGTCCACCGATTTTCAGCACAATCAGTACGGTTATTTAAAAGTACCTAATGTTGAATTTTCAAATACGTTTTTGTACGAACAATGGTGTTTTATAGTTACACATAATAATTAAAATTACACCCGGGATCTTTTGCACAATGTTTTAAATATATTTTAACACATTTAAATAAGTTTGGTGTATTTGGGACGCGTATTTGTTATAAAATCGTACTATAAAAACGAAATAATATTATTCCCCTACGGTGCTGTCATCTACGGTGACGGATGCGAACCGAACGAATCGCGCAAATCTATCCGCTTCCGCGGCAACCAGTCACTCGTTAATACATATTTTCCTTTGTTTATCGCGAGGGACGTTATTATTAATGAATTATAAATAAAATTTCGTGCCCGGGATCACAATTGCATATCATATTGAGCACTGGAAGACATAAAAACGTAAAATATTCTCGACAAATGTTAATAACGGCCCCAGCGCACCACGAGCGTCTGGGTTGGAGATTAAAGCCGAAATTCTTTCTTAAACTTACTAATACTTATATAATTAACTGCAAGGGCATTTTTATTAAATTCTACGTTTAATTTCACTACGAACAAACTTCGTCGTTAAATGTGTAATTCCGAAAAAGTGTAAAACATTCTCGACGATCT
The DNA here is from genome assembly GCF_032445375.1 of Bacillus rossius redtenbacheri. Taxonomy (NCBI): domain Eukaryota; kingdom Metazoa; phylum Arthropoda; class Insecta; order Phasmatodea; family Bacillidae; genus Bacillus; species Bacillus rossius. The sequence goes on along the minus strand of NC_086330.1, from coordinate 129,076,532 downwards.
TGAAGTTAAATAGCAAACATGTATAAAATTTATACTTAAAATAATCTCTTCGTTAAAATAATAAACATATTTGAATTAATGAGTGCAAATAAAAGTAAATTTATCAATTAAATTGTAGATTTCATATCACTCCTTTGTATCCATACAAAATAGTGATAGTTCAATAAAAACGATTCAATTTTATTCATAAAAGTATGCAATCATTTCATCAATGTTTTTTATGACGTCACGTTAAACTATCGTCCGTAAACCGACTTTACAGACAACCAATTTTTTGCATACTTTGAACTAACAACGGGTACTGTAGCCTACACGGCATAGGACATATTATATACAAAATATATTTATACAAAATACAAGTTCTACATAAAATTAAAAAAATAATGAAGAGTAAATGAACAAAGTAAGTTTATATAAGATTTAAGTATAAAACTCGTGCAAAAACTCTTTCGAGCACGTGACAACGTGTTCATGAGAGCACGAAAAATGTTCATCCTACAAATATATATTAGTATTTTAGGTTTCTGATTTAATCATTTTGGTGGAGGGGGGGAACTAACCATACTGTTGTAAATTTTGTACTTATTCTCTCTCTTTAAAAAAAAAATCAATATGGGTATGAGAGATGCCGCATGGATCCATGGAAAGCTATCACCATTAGAAATTTCTTATCACTCCCATGCTTTTAGAATGGTAAACTTCCGAACAATGTCTTGCATTGTAGATGGTGAACTAGCCCCAGAGGGCGGGCATGCACGCATTACCTCACGAACACCGCGGGAAGCCGCCTTTATCTGCGCCATGTTGCAACTCCCGTAACACTGACGACGCGTAGTGTTTGCATGGTTGACACAGTTTAAAATGAATGGATATTTTTTGGAGGTGTCCAAGGGCGTAACAAGCTAAAAATTGAAAAGTGACGTATTAAACCTATTTTATGGTGCCATACAATATTCAAACACAAACATAATAAAAAAAAAAGTGGGCGAGTCTTTCAGTACTCGCCATAGATGTGTAACATCTAACCTCATCTAACCTCGGTAACGAGCAAATTCATGTGTTCTCATGGTTCAAATATACTTAAAACACAAAACTCGGACACGAAAATTAACGTACAATTATTTGAAATAATGCTAAGCGTGGTAAATATACGCAATTTGTGTTTTAAACTAATTTTATGGACGCGAATCACACGAAGTTTCCGTAACTGCTGCAAGAATTCGTTGCCAGAGCAGCTACGTCCAATATAGAATCATTCGATTTGAAGAACGAAATGTTAAATTAAATAATGAAACAGCTCCAATAAAAGCAAAAAAGTCTTGAATAACTACTAAACCCAGGAATTGGACCTGCCCATCTTTTTAAAATTCATTAAACAATTAATACCTATTATAATGTTTCCATTTCGATTCGTGAACTTTGGTTCACGCCATCCGCCACAGATGGCAGTACCGTGGTTACACATTTCAGTTCATTGCAACTTCCGTTCTATCCACGAAATTACTCCTACCGAATGCCGTATACCGGGAGCTAAGATGTTGCACAAAAAAAATTCTTCAAGGACAGCTTCCGCAATGTTTTGGGAGTGGCAACATGGCGCTGGTGAGGTAGACGGAAGGTCACAGCATGCCGTCTGCTGACGATTCCTGTCTCAATGATTCGGCCGATGTGACGCCGCTGATAGCCGGGATTGTTGTGTTGCAGGCGGTGGAACTGAGGCGAAGCAGTCGGGGTGATGGGAAGCGTCTCCCGCAGGGCTATCGGAGGCAGCATCCACAGAATAAGAGAGTTCGAGCTAGAGAAGGTGAGGCCACTCACTCGCTGTCTGTGAAGCGTAACTCATCTAGAGTTTTGACAGTTCTCTAGAGTGGTACCAGTGTTACCCCATTTCCTGTTCACTTTTCAAAACATCACTCATGATACGTTCTTTAGAATGGGGAAGATAGATTTTAAAAAAAGGGAGTGTGTACTTCAGATGCACACGTTAGGAGTCATACTTGTGTGGCATTACTAAAATATTAACCCGTACCATTTTAAAACACAAATTATAACACTAAGTATATGTTTGAATTTTGGCTTTTTGCTTAAACGACTGAAATTCTTCAGTAAATACTTCCTTCAAGCAAAACTCCTTGATTGAGCTGATTCAACATTTAAAATCTAACAGTAAAAATTTTATCACGAAATTATTTTATTTTTCATGCCGTCTCTACAGTATGTTGAACACTGCGCTATCTCTACATTTCAGTATTAACTAAGGGTTGACAAAATTGTAAGGTCAGGTATCTAATGTATACTTTTAAGCTGTTATTTCTTTTTATTACTATAAATAATAACATGAATTATTAAAGGATAGTGTTACTATTATAAAGTTTTATTTTTAGTGCCTATACGTGTGTATATTCTGCGATGTTCACGAAAGAAATATATACGGATGAATCACGCGGATCTGCCATCTTCTCGAGACTTGTTTTAGCAATCGCAGACTTACATTGTGAAGTACGCGTTTTTTAATATGTAACATCTCAGCTCTTGGTATACGGCATTTGGTAGGAGTAATTTCGTGAAATTTTCGCAAGACGAGGGAGTTAAATGTGCAAAAACCACAGTGCTGCCATCATTGGCGGATGGCACGAACCAATTTTCACGAAGCCAAAGGGAAACTTTATTGTATTAAATATTAATGAAATTGATCAAGATGGGCAATATTTTAATGAAATTCCTTGTTGAAAGTAAAGTTCATATACGGAGTTAAGTATTTTTTTCAAGTCTGTTTTAATTTTATAAGAGCCGTTTCATTATATAGCTACTTAAACCTTTCACTCTGCAAAAAGAATGATTTAAAGTTGAAGTAGATGTTCTGGCAGCGAATTCTAGCGGTGGCTGCGGGAACTACTTGTGATGCACGTCCAGAAATGCTATTTTCAAATAGAGCAAAAATTTTTAATTTAATTTTTATAAAATATTTTCTTAAAAAAAAAATGTTGAAACCAAGTTACATATACCTACTAAGAAGTAAAAATTGTATATAATTAGATGATGAATTTTGTTAAATATTAGCTAATAACGTGCGGCTTCGCTCGCAAATTTCTAAAAATATCTAAAATCATAAAAAAAAATGTTGCGTGATTAATTTCAAACATTTTTACGGAATAAATAGACGAAATAAATTGTCAGATGCATAAAATATTTATTTTATAGCATAACTCTTTAAGAATGATATTTTTTGAGCATTTATGCGTAAGCGCCTTTTTTTAAGTAAATATAACTATTTATTTTAAAACTTCTGTTTCAGAATGTTCGAAGATATATTTTACCATGATGAAATCCCCCTACTTTTTTAATTTCATGAGGTAGACAATTTTCAAAAAAAAACTTAAACTCGCACCTAAATTATTTTCACATAGTTTATGCCATCGTTTACACAGAAACTTTCATTTACTATGGTTAGAGATAATCTTAGAATTATTAATAATTTCACCTGATTACAAATACCTCCCATTATTTAAGGATATTTGATACACTCACATTTTATTTAAAATATAAAAATACAGATATATAAATTTATTATACAACATATTAGTTACCTCTTTGTTTACTTAACAGTTTTACTTAAACAAAATCCCAAAATATTATACCCCTCACCTCTTTTCCTACAGGGATGCCAATGTAAAATTTGAGAACTAAGTAAATATGGCCATATCTATCAACCAAACAAAAACCAAACTCAACCATTTTATTTTTTTTAACCGCAGGTGTGACCTCCCAAACATTATAAAAAAAAACTTATATTTATATTGAATTAAAATTAATCTTGCCAATAATCCTACTAATTTTATAAACGCGAGAGTTTGTAAGTATGGATGTTTGTTATTCTTTCACGTAAAAACTACTGAATGGATTTTAATGAAACTTTACAATAATATAGCTTATACATCAGAATAACACATATGCTACATATTAATATGAAATTCCATCCTTAAGGAGTGAAAAAGTTAAAATTTCATTTTATAACAGAAAAATCATAGGTCATAGACATACAAATAGTGAGAGAGTGTCATTTCTCTATGTCTACCGCACGATCATACACATAGTAAGGTCTGGCAAATTCATATCTTTCTCCTTGGTGAAATCAGCTCGCTTAGTGGAACTCGCAGCGGCTAGCAAAATAAAGGCGCTCATAACAGTTTTGTTCTTAACTTCGTCAATAGATAGAGTTGCCTTGAATTTTAAACGCACCATCGTTTGATGCGTTTGTCATGTCTTTAATTTTCGTTTGTTTGTGCCATATGCGTTCCTATACCATTTATCCGATTGCGATTAAATTTTGGTGATTTGTTATGCGGATGCCCGTGAAGGTTTCTGAGACGATGTAACTATTTTTCAATAGTTGGAGCACGAATCGTTTAAAAAAAAAATGTGTTTATTTCATATTATATAGCGGCTATGCAGGTTTTACCTGGGTCACATTAGCTAGCTTTTAAGCTAGGCGACCAATGGGGCGTCAGTCATGGCGCCAATCGCAGCCATGGCTGGCCAGTAAACCCCAATAGCACACGATGCACGCGCCCTTGTCCTGCATGGTTAAAAACCCGCATGGTAGAGTGTATAGGCTTCGGCCTGAGACACACTTAGGTCCTCCCCTAACCTGGACCCTCCCCTACACACTTAGAATTAACTTAGGCTAGGAAAAAAAAATCACTTTGTCTGTTTTTGTTGTCTAATTGCGCACGCATGAGACAATTTATTTAAATATAAAAGAGAGACAGAGATAGAGTGATATATATGTATACGGAGTGAGAATGAGAAAGACAGAGAGATAGAGCGAGGTATAGAGAATGAAATGGGTTGGATAAAGAGATATATAGATGTATAGTGCTATATAGAGATTTATATATAGATGAGATAGAGATAGTGGGAGGTATATATGTATATATGTTGATATAAAGAGATAAATAGAGATAGAGAGATACATATAAATATAGATGTAAATAGAGATAAATATATATTTAGAGATATGGATGGATGATTTGTATATGTGTAACTACTTTAAACATATTACAAAACAAAACTGAATGAGGCATTGCAATGCATGCTGAGCATTAGCTAGATAATGTAATAATTTCAATATTAGTAATCTCTTATTTTTCAGCTTTTTTCTATAGTGCTTTATAAAGTCTAGATTACATACATACCACCAATTTTTCGATATATACAGGTAAATAACTATACACTGGCAGAACAACGTCTGTCGGGATCTGAAAGTGATATAAATTATTTTGCACACTTGACATTCAAATTAAGAATACAATTATTACTAACAACATCTGATTTCGAAAAAGGTCCCTTTCACCCTGTTTTCAGCCCGGACAACGCCGGGTACTGCAGCTAGTGTTTTAATGTATTCCATTTCATGTTTTTTTTAAATTATATTAACCCTTGTTACAACATAAAAAGTGATTTTTCGGTATTTGTTGAATAAGAGAATTTAGGTTATGTTAGGTTAGGTTATGTTTATTAAATATTTTTTATTCTTAAATAAAGTTTAATTTGATCAGATTATATTCTATTTTAAAATGTTAAAACACTATTTTAAAAATTTCACCTTTTAAAAGTAGAACACGTTGTAAGAACGAGTTGGTAGATGTTGCATGTCTGTAAATAATGCCACATAACTTACATCCCACTTGATTAGCTTCAGAGATACGAATTTTACAATTAAAAAAATAAACTACCTTTTCACCACTTTAACGTTGAAAATAGAATAATGGCAAAGGTGTAACCCAATATTATTAAATCAAAATGTTTACCTAATTCTTGGGCAGTTTTTAAATTTCATCTTAATTTGTTTGGCTGTATGATTTACTACTGTAAAAAAAATCACGTGCCATCGTTTTCCTGCCTTTAGGGTCGAATATTGAAAAAATATTAAAGAACTCTAAATAATTATTTACGTTATGCATGCTAAGTTACTTACATTCATCTTTATTAGTTATTTAGCTATGAAAATGTTATGATAAAACATAACTTACTCTTTTTCCCACCCTTAAAAGACGAAACGCGAAATAACTGAAAAAAAATACAATTTGTGCTTGTTGTTCATTCATAATTTCTAACCCTTAGATCTAGTAAATTCAGAAATATGCATTTTTTTACTCCTGACTTTCCCTCTACAACCCTCGGGGGATGAATCTTGCAATTATGTTTATTATGTTTACCATTTATTTACAATGCTCAGCGATTTTATTCGGAGAGATGATTATTAATCAAAATATACTTACTTTTTTAAAATTTATTTACGGGTGGATTATCCCAAAATATAACAATTGTGTTTAGTAGTTGTATGTTTATTATTGGTACCATATATCACTTATTACGCTTTATTAAATTTGGAGATAAATGATAATTAATCTTACAAACTTACTTATGTACTACTTTTTCACACCTTATGGGTTGAATCTCGCAATATATAAAAATTTTAGTTAGTAGTTTTCGTATGTTTATTATAGTAGCCTATCTAATCGCATTTACTACGCTTAATTAAGTTATGAAATATAAATAACAATCATAAAAACATATTTAATTCTTTTTTGCACTTAAAGGGTTGGATTTTTTCAAAATGCAAAAATTATGGTTGGTAGTATTCGTGTGTTTAGTATTGGTACCCATTATCATTTATTCCATTTAATTATATTCGGAGATAAAATTAGTAACCTTTAAAATATATTTACCCCATTTTCACGTCTTAATGGTTGAATTTCAAAAATACATAAAATTGTGAGTGTAAATTTTTGTATGGTAATTATTGTTACTCAAAATAATTCATTACGCCCAATTAAATTCGGAGATATAATTAATTAATTAATTTAAAAACATACTTACCCTTTTTAACCTCTTAGGGGTTGAAGTTCGCAAAAAATAAAAATTGTGATGGGTTCTTTTTAAATGTTAATTTTTGGTAACCAATATTTTTTCTTAAGATTGATTTGTTTCAGCGATATAATTAACCATCGTAAAACCATATTTACCCTTTTTTCACCCCCTTGGGGGTTGAATTCTATATTTAAATATAGCTTTATTTCTAAGATAGACAAAGAGCTTTCCATTAAAAAAAACTTCATCAAAACCCGTACAGTAGTTTTCGATTAATGCTTGAACAAACAGACAAAACGACAAAAATTAAACAAAAAAACTATCATTTTGAGATCTCAATAATGTAAATAGCCATTTGCAATAGTTTTTTTTCATTGTTTCGTCCAATGTTCAGACTTTTTTCCTCGAACAAATATCATAAATGAATGTGTTTCCAATAATTTTATTTCAAATATTTCATTTACGAAAACGCTTTTTCATACACATACGAATAAAACTTTTGTTTTCTATTGCACATATCTGGCAACAGAGAGTGCGGAAACAAGGTCAGCGCTAATACATTGGTAAGAGAGAGTAAATGCCCATTAACATGTAGACTGCAATCTAAGGGCGAGACAGGGTGTAGTCGCCTCAGAGAACACGCGGGAGAGCGACGCAACGCGCGCTGTTCACATGAGTGCGGCGCTACGCATCGCCACCGAAGGCGGTGTGTCTTTGAACATATACTGTGGAGGCTGGTAACCACCAAAATAGCGTCCGTCATCAGCCCCTTCATTTATTTCACTTCGTCACGAATCGACTTGTACAACGCGGTGAAATGGGTGTAATTTAATTCCTCATCTTACAGTGTTCCGTTTTGGCACCCGGCCAACGGCACATAAATTTAGGCGGAGAGTTTATTTGGACGGAAGTGTGCGTGTGGCCACTGGGTAAACATCGGTCGCAAAGAAACACAGGAGCGCAAAAAAAAGTTATTGCGAGACGCTCGTACCGAAGCGATTCACTACTCAGGCCTACAGTCTCTACGAACGAACGAACGAGTGAATTAATTACAGATTTGACGGGAGAGAGCAATTAAAAGATAACCATATTTGTTTTCGACACTTAAACGTCGTGGAAATTTTTTTATCGTTTAATTTGTAAAATTGGCTTTCATTAAGACAAAGATCACAAATTAAAAGATTTACAAAGCCCATAACATTGACAGTATAAGTACATACAGTTATACGTAGTCATTCCCGACAATTAAATCAAACTGACTTCACATGAAAAAATTTTGTATTACGAAGACAAAGTTTAAAAATTAAATTGTGGAAACAATGTTATGGACTAAAAACTATTGAAACTAAGAAGGCGTATCCTGATTCATATCTCTCCTTTTAAGTGGGTTTAGGCCCCGTCATTTTGGATATTTTTAATTTTTTTTATATAATTCTAATTTTGGACTGTTTGTCCCAAGTTTTAAGGTGTCAAGGCATAAAGCATATCTCCCAGACCTTCTATACCTTGTTACAACCACATATTTACATACAGTCTCTAGTCTGTAAACGCCGCATTTGAAAAAACTTATTATTTCACATGGGTGACTACCACTATCATAATAATCACACCAGACACAAGTTTTAATTTCAACAAGTAGCCAAACCTAAATCCTATGCCATGACAAATAAAACCAAAAAAAAATCTCTAAGCTTAATTTCAAGTTGTATCAAATTATTTGAAGTTGCAAGATGGCGAGGCCTAATTTGCCGTAACGTATCTTCAGCATCGAGATGAGTATACACGGTGAAGTTAGATGCGACTGGAGTATTGACAGTGACGGAATGGTTTGGGGGAGGGATGGTAAAGACAGGAGCACCCCGAGATAACCCACCGGGTCATGGCAATGTTGCTACGTTTACTCATTTTAAAAAAATCAGGTACCCAACAGGGAAGCGAATCCGGACTGCCTTGCCTTTGGGAGTATCGGAGGCGAGTGATCATACAGCTTAACCACCGTGAACCTCACGTAAGATGGAGTTTGGAAAGTTTTGAAAACGATCATGTCACAAAAACAAAATCTCCAAGATTCACTATCGCTAGATAATGACCGAATCATGTGTTTGCAGTGATATCGTGGGGAGCTCGATGGGTGAACAGAATCTTGTGAACAGATATTATGGACAAAACAACGACGAAAGTATGGATGAACACATTCAAACTTTAAATATCAAACAGCACAAGAATTCCGTGAAAGGAATTTAGTCATGAAAAAATTAACAGCACAGGCGAAGACAGTGGATTAATAACGACGAGACAGTTTCAACAAGAACAGTAAATGCAGAAAACATACCTGGACAACGCAGCAAACATACGAACACAATGATGAAAATAAACTGGTATTATGGACAACACAACTACGACAGCACTGACGAACACAGTAGGTTTCTTACGACTAAACATAACACCTATTTATTTTTATCGTTGGGTCCATATGTTCGACATCAGCTGATTAGGGCTTGTTCTCTATGGGTTTATGTTTTCATTTGCATACTTGAATTTTTTTCCATGACAAACAGTACAAAACTGCAATGGCGTATGTTCAAAAAATTGTATTAAATCAAAATTCCCCATTGCATGAATCATTTAGAATGAACGAATACAATCATTCATAGAGGCCAACAATTGCACACGTCTGTACTGCTCTAGCAGACCAAGGCGAGTGAAGTTTTCGGAGTCGCAAGAACATAGCTGTGTACTTCTATTCGGACACGGCCTGAAAGGCGGAATTCGCTGGAAGCGATATGCTGCGCCTCTGTCCCGTGCGAAGCGGCCGGCGAGACGAGAACAGCGCTAACGTCAGTGGCTCGCGCACCCCGGACTTCCCCGTACGTCGCGTCGGCGTGGTCGTTAACGTAGCCGCCTCCAGCTGGCGTGCTGCCAACACGTCTGCTTGCCGCGAGCGGGGCGCAGACTGCTGGCTGCTCGACTGCGAACACACTCGTCGCCGACGTAATCACCCCGCGCAGTACTGCGCTAGTGGCGTTAGTAGTCGTGTCTGCTCGTACCGTCAGCTCTTGAGTTCGACGCCCCTCTGGCAGACACCGCGCGAGGCGCGCTTGTTGTTCAGCAGTTCCGCTCCTGTTGTAGGAGGTCACGTGTGCAGAAGTAACGGGACAGTGCGAACTAAGGACGAGACCGTGGTGATGCTTCCGCGAGACCGCGAGTAGAAGTATGGTAGTTGCACCGAGAAGTGCGTAAGACGTACTTCATGGGAGAGCTGTATATATTGATGAGTAGAGCGGGTTGTGTATCCAATAGTTGGGATGTACTGCTCTCGGGTCGCGCACGCTGGTGGTCTTTGGTTCGAAGCTACAGCATCCCGTACACTAATATGTAAAGTGAAGATCCTTGCAAAGACAATAAATTGAGTTTTTAATGAACAAATCGAGTATATTGTAATACTTAAAACTTCCCGGACTAAGGCAATACCTAACCTGTAAGAGCGAAGGTACAGAATCCCACCCAACCCGATCCTGATCTTCCTCCTATCCACACATCCTTCCTAGAATCCTGATCGAAAAATTACAATTGGTATCAGAAATGCTTCGGACATTTACATTTAGTGCCAGAAAAGCTCGGAACCGTTAAGTTATTAACTTTTCCGTCGTAGTATTGTAAGTTTTGTGTTAGAAATAATATTTTAGTATCGTTGGTTCCAATATTTATTCACTACAATAAACATCACTGTGTATCGAAGTATAATATTGCAGAGCCAACTCGCCACTCTCTTTGTCCTAGTGAGTATCGTTAAAGACTTTGTTTTGAATCGCCGGTTAAAACCCTAAACACGTTTTAAGGCTTGGTAGTCAAGGACGGACAGGTAGGGGCCATATCCCCTATAAAACTTTTTATTTTCAATAACAATGCAACTCATTAATCAGGTTAAAATTACTGATGTATGGTTTAATTCATAGCCAATGAGTAGCGTTCTATTTAATACTACATTAAGTTACATTTATATTCATGATTTTATGATTTTAGAAAAACATCTAAGATACCTCAGATAGCTTAAAAGTGTGTTTTAAAGTACAGTATTTAAAAAAAATTCAGAAGAGGACCCCCGCTTAACTTAGGGTATTCCAAACCTCCCCTTCTAACACTCCACCCCCTCCAAGACCTCTGAAAACAGGCGTATCAAAAATATATCCTTATAGCTTCCTTCGGTGCACCTCTTCCACAGATCTCGTCTACGCTCATGGCTTGTTCTCGCATGCCATGTTGGTTATTTAATTTTCTTGTCATTATTCATATCTGAGTATTTTACCTGTAAATTTATCACTATGGCTGTCCTTGCATTTTGTGTTCCGTCTCAGATTTCGTGAACAGATAATTACTTAATATTCTAGAATGCGGAAAAAAGTCACACAAGTGTAAATAACTATGAACACTTGTGAGACCTTATATACATTGAAAATTTCGTTCAGTAAATATCTTATGAGAAAATTTGTGACTCGACAACAAATGCACGAAAACTATCGTGATACATTTACAGGAAAATACTTAAATTAATAGAAATGTTAATAAAGGTCAATAAAGGTTTCCTGGAAATAAATTTTAATTGCAAATAGTTTTCGGTGGTTATCACACATGTCATTTTAGAATTTTAAGTTCAAGGGTGAATATTTCTTTTAGAAATTGAGCTGTAAGTGGCATTAAAACTCACCCGAAATATTTATGGTCAGTTTTCACACATCCAGTGTGTATTAATGTTATTTTATATAATATTTTTATATAATATTTTATGTATTTTTATATCGTTTAGATATGTTTTATCCTACTAATATTATAAACGTGAAAGATTGTAAGTATGGATGGATGGATGTTTGTTACTCTGTTACGTAAAAACTACTGCATGGATTTGAATGAAATTTGGCCTACAGCTAGCTTATAACCTGGATTAACACATAGACCCCATATTAATATGAAATTCCATTCCTAAGGGAGTGAAAAAGTGATAATTGAATTTTATAACACAAAAAATCATAGATCATAGACATACAAATAGTAAGTGAGTGTCATTTCTCTATGTCTGACACACGATCATTCACATAGTAAGGTCTGGCAAATTCATATTTTTCTCTTTGGTGAGACCAGTCCGCTTAGTGGAGCTCGCAGCGGCTAGCAAAATAAAGGCGCTAATAACAGTTTTGTTCTTAACTTCGTCAATAGATAGAGTTGCCTTGAATTTTAAACGCACAATATTTTGATGCGTTTGTCATATCTTTAATTTTCGTTTGTTTGTGCCGTATGCGTTTCTATACCATTCATCCGATTGCGATGAAATTTTGGTGATTGGTTATACGCATGCCCATGAAGGTTACTGAGACAGTATAACTATTTTTCAATAGTTGGAGCACGAATCGTGTCAAAAAATGTGTTTATTTCATTTTATATAGCGGCACTTCGTCTGTTTTTGTTGTATAAGTGCGCACGCATGACACAATTTATTTAAATATAAAAGAGAGACAGATATATAGTGATATATATACATAGAGTGAGATAGAGACGGATAGATAAGTTGAGATAGAGCGAGGTAAGAGAATGAAATGGGTTAGATAAAGAGATATACCTATAGATGTATAGAGCTATATAGAGACTTATATATAGAAGATATAGAGATATTGGGAAGTATATATGTAGATATAAAGAGATAAATAGAGATAGAGAGATACATAGATGTATATAGATGTAGATAGAGATAAATATATATAGAGAGATGGATAGATGATTTTTATATGTGGAATTACTTCAAATATATTACAAAACAAAACTGAATGAGGCATTGCAATGCAGACCGAGCATTAGCTAGATAATGGAATATTTTCAATATTAGTAATCTCTTATTTTTCAGCTTTTTTCTATATTGCTTTATAAAGTCTAAATTACACACAGACCAGGTAAATAACTTTAAACGGGCAAAACAACGTCTGTCGGGATCTGAAAGTGATATAAATTAATTTTCACACTTGACATTCAAATTAAGAAGACAATTACTAACTACACCCTGTGTTCAGCACGGGCAACGCCGGGTATTGCAGCTAGTATATAATATATGTGTGATATTAACTCGCCAAAATGTTGGTTCATATTATAAATTTAACTAAAACTTGGTTTGGGCACATTATGCTGAGCGAGCCCTGAACCTTGACTAGGTACAGAGGTTTTTTTTTTAACATGGTGGGCATTATTTCACAGCTACAAATAAAACACAGAAAACAAATAAAACCTCGCGCGAAACTTCTTGCGAGCGACGAAGCTGGTTTTTGTTCGCGTGGCGGGATCGACAGCCGCTGGGCTTGTGACGTCATTGCCAAGGGTGCAGTTTATTTATTTTTCAATTTTATTTAGGCCGACGAGTCGTTAGCAAACTCGCCCAAATGTAACCGTCATCCAAATTCAATAAGTTTCAGCTTCAGCCAATCTTTATCACTATCTCACCCCGACTTATCTTGTAGCAATTATCATTTTTACTGGTGCTGGAATCACATAAATGTGACGGGCGTGACAGAAAAATATATCTCGTTATTGTAAACATGTGACATAAAAATAAAAAAGTTGAGTTTTTTCAATTCACGTGTTTTAGATATAAATAAATTCAAACATTAATACGGAAAAATGACTTGCGTGAACAGATTTCAGAGATTTCACACATAAAGTTAGTAAACAAAACCTTTAAAAAATGCATGAATAATAATAATAATAATAATAATAATAATAGTATTACCAATTCACCTGTTCAACCATCTTGGGAAAACAAAATTCATACGACAAAAGATATACACGAACAGGTTTATTTCAAAATTCATGTAAAACGCGATTTTGTGCTCTCAATGCACGCTAGGGTTGAAGTATAAATTGGCCTTCAACGCTTATCAAAGTGATAGTCATTTATAAACTGCCAACAACAGCTGTATTATTAGTAGTATAGGAATGGGGCTCCGGAAACAGGCTTCAGGCTGAGGAGCGAGGAGCTGGCCGAGCTCTGACGTCACGTCCATCTCTGACGTCACGGCGGCCATCTTGGATGAGTGTAACAGGACACAGCGTAACGGGACATAACGTAACGGGACAAGTAGATCATGACGGCCATTTTGGATCCGCCATCTTGGATCCGCCATCTTGGATCCGCCATTTTGGATGACGTCATTGTGTTCTCGAAAATTCCGGCATTGTGTTTTCCGCCATTTTGAATGATGACGTCACCGTTGCAATTTCCGTTACGGTCGCCATCTTTAACTTTTTTATTTATTATCCGATTTTAATGAAATTTTTTTAAAAATTATAAAAAAATCCAATAATAAAATTTTAATAAAAAATATTTAAAAAACAAACATTTACGACACGGAGTTCGGAGTCCTCGGTTCGAACCCGACGAGTGCAAAAAAAAAAAATGACGACCGATCCTTCCTCAATGGTGACTGCAGACAGACTGACTCCCACCAATTTTTTTCAAAGCATATATATCGTCACCTAGTATGACGTCATGTCCGCCATCTTGAAAATCCATAATTTTAATGCTAGAGATTCGGGAAAAATTTAAAAATCATTAAAAAAATTAACTAATCGAAGTAAACAATAAAAAAATCCTTATAACCACCGTTGCACTTTTCGTAACGGCCACCATCATTTAATCAAGAAACTGGAGGTCACCATCTTGTTTTCATCCGCTAGAGTGTGCTGATACCATGTTAGTATACTTAACCGGTCACCACACCTTTAACCTTGACCTTGAAATTTGACCTTGACCTTGAAATTTGACCTTGACCGTGAACATTGACCTTGTCCTTGATTTTTACCTTGACCTTTGACCTTGTCCTTGAAATTTGACCTTGACCTTGAAATTTGACCTTGACCTGGATATTTGACTTTGACCCTGAAATTTGACTTTGTCCTTGTCGACCATCATGGATTCGACATTTTATGTTCAGTACATGCTACCAGGAGCTACCACCTGCTGGAGTACGCCATCTTGTGTGTGTGTACTTGTATTATAGAGTACATTTCCATCTGGATAATTTTATTCTAACACACTACAGTGCAGTAATCATTTATTACTGTGACACACGCCATCTTTAAATTCGGCCGCCATCTTGAAATCATGTAATAATGTAGCTAGAAAAGCGGGAAAAAATCCAAAATTCATTAAATAAATTAGTAATCCATTTAATGATTGATTGGATCGACTAAGGTCCTTGGTTCGATCCCTGGTCGATACAAAACAACTTTAATTTAAAAAAATACTAAAAAAGTGTTAAGTTTGAGAAAATAAAAACACCACAAGTTCTTTTAAAAAATATTTATTACATAAATTCAATACACAACTACAAGTACAAAAAAATACACAGACAAATTACCAAAACCTTTTGGATTCCTCGATTCAAACAGTCTTCTTATTGTACGGACTAAGCCTTTTACATGACTTTAAATGTCTATCCGATCCGTTCATCACCACAACCAGAGACGGACTGAAGTTCATAGCACTTATATATAGTCTTATTAGCCGGTACAACACATGAGTCAAATCAATAACCATGTTCATTATACGTCTCGGAGCATTTTTTATAATGACGATGTAAACTATCGAGACGCGAAATTAGTTTATTGCACTTATTGCACTGAAATTTTATTCTTTGAACATTATTAGAACAACCGCTTCTTTCATGTCTGCGAGCATTTGAGGTGATAGTAAATGATGCACCACAGTATTTGCACTGATGCGAAGTACGCTCTTCATTAATTGAAGTATTCAATGCTGATGAAACTTCAGCTGATGGTGGAACAGCACATATCGAAGTCTCCTCCAGTGTTATCAGAGGCGTTGCCAACGGGATCTTCTCCAACATCGTCGGCGCCGAGGTCATGATTCCCGTAGTCGCTGGTACATCCTCCATCGAGTACGACGTTAAAGTCGGTAAAGATGCCATCGAAGTCTCAAGAACAGGCAATTACGCGACTTATGCACCAGAAGAAACAAACTAGGTGATCCGTACACCGTCGACGACAGTAACAAACTGAGCGTCCTGCTGTCTAGGACTCGTTTATATACATTAACCGGTTTGAATAATACGCTAGTCAAATAAAGAACAATTTACTAAAATACTAGAGTCAAAACAACATTAAAAAAATAGAAGCACCATCAAAAAAAAAGGAAGCATATTTGGAAGCACCTTAAAAAAAGGAAAAACAATAGGAAGCACCGACTACGAAAAAACAGCACATTTGGAAGCACCGACAACAAAAAGGCAGCACATTTGGAAGCACCGACTACGAAAAGGCAGCACATTTGGCAGCACCGACAACGAAAAGGCAGCACATTTGGAAGCACCGACTACGAAAAGGCAGCACATTTGGAAGCACCGACAACGAAAAGGCAGCACATTTGGAAGCACCGACAACGAAAAGGCAGCACATTTGGAAGCACCGACAACGAAAAGACAGCACATTTGGAAGCACCGACAACGAAAAGGCAGCACATTTGGAAGCACCGACAACGAAAAGGCAGCACATTTGGAAGCACCGACAACGAAAGGCAGCACATTTGGAAGCACCATCATCGAAAAGGCAGCACATTTGGAAGCTCCATCAACAAAAAAGGCAAAAAGGAAGCACAAGTTACGAGATCTAAGTCTTAGTTAGAAATAAGAATACAAGAAATAAAAACATTAAATTCGTATAATTTAAATTATTTATTTTATTGCTTTACATTATACAAATGCAAGTAAAACAAGCCATTATTGTATGTAGCCAGCATTCCTCAGTTCCTTGAGTATGAAGGATATTTCTTTGATGCACGAATAGTTTCCTGCACAAAGCGAACCATGTAGAAGTCTTAGCCGGTCAACCAATATGTTTGGATCTTTCCACGATGTGTAATCAATCTCTTCTACCACCATCTTCCTTGCACCTTTATAAATATTATGATCTCTGGTGTCTTCCGTTTTACCACCAACCTCAGGGTAACTTTCATGTTTGAGACGGTGATCATCACAAGCTTGATCAGATTTATTTAATATATCACGTCGTTTCCACCGTTTCGGTCTCAGGACACCGCCACATTCTTCGATCTTGGCAGCTTTAGGTGCTTCATCATAGTCTATGTCTTTGTCAACAGCCTCAGAGTCACTGTAACAATCACCGTAGAAGGAATCGTCTTCACCCAATTTACCGTAATAATTCGATGTTGATGATGTTGAAGTGTCTTCATCGTCTTCATGCTTCCTTTTTAGGAGTCCATCATTTTTACAAAGTAGGAAAGATCTACTTGAATTCGGCTGGAATATATTCTCACTTTTCACGTTAAGGATTCTTCCATTGTCTTCATTCTTCCGTAAATCATCAACCTCCTTCAATTTAAGTTCTTTGTCAAGATCGGAAGAGCCAAGAAAATTATTGTCGTAATGCAGATCACTCTTCCTTAGGCTAGTAGATTCATCGTTGTCCTCTAGCTTGTACGCAGGCTTGGCGCTACAAGTTCTGCCATGTCTTTTTAAGCTCTCTCTCCGCGTAAACGACTTGCTACATCGAACACAACTTATCATATTGCGCAGTGGATTTTTAACACAGTCATTCTTCTCGTGTTGTCTTTTATTCTTTCTCAAGATAAACTCTTTACTGCAAAACTTACACCTATGTTCTTTCGATACAGCGTCAGATCCCAAATCAGAATTCATATTAGTTACTGAGACTAATGCCAGATACCAATTGAGTGTTTTAAATTAGATCCAATACTTAAATAGAAATTTTTTCATATTTCATCAGCGAGAATTAATATATCTCATGCAAAAGTACTTTATGCATGTAGTTCTGCTTTTCAACAACAGATGTCGCCACATGTTGCTTGCAGGTAAATAATATTTAGTTCTTTTATGCGGGATGCGGGATGCTCACTAACGATCGCAAAAGAAGGATGGCTTCGCTAGACTCCAAGGAAAAGGAAGTTCGTCTTGCATGTTGGTGCTCCACAGATGTATCATGGCATAATATTAATTTGACTGTGTAATTATATGTGTTAATTCCACCTTATAAAAATATTGCAAGTTTTGATTTAGTAGCAGAAATTAACGAATTAAATGTAACTCCAAATAAAATGACATGTCTCATTAGACAAAAAAAATCCATGCAGAGAGCGGTTTCTCAGAATAGTCAGAAACACTTGAAGAAACCACAGGAATGATTGCAAGAACACGGGAAAACCTATCAAAATATTGACAAGAATAATCAGGAGCACACGGAGAAAACCATCAAAATATTGACAAGAATATTCAGGAGCACTCGGAGAAATCCATCAGATATCTAGTTAGGTATAATCAGAAGCACCCGGAGAAAACCACCATAATATTGTCAAGAATAATCAGGAGCACACAGAGAAAACCACCACAAGTTTTCTTTGATATCATAAAAATACAGAAAAAAAATATTTAAAAATAATAATAAATTAATAAAAAATTTTAAATGAAAAAAAAAATAAATAAAATAAATAAACAGATTCTGCTAGCTTGTGAACTTCTCATTGTTGAGCAAAGATATAGTTCTAGTACAAGCCAGAATCTGTTTATTTATTTTTTTTTTATTTTTTTTTTCATTTAAAATTTTTTATTAATTTATTATTATTTTTAAATTTTTTTTTCTGTATTTTTATGATATCAAAGAAAACTTGTGGTGGTTTTCTCTGTGTGCTCCTGATTATTCTTGACAATATTATGGTGGTTTTCTCCGGGTGCTTCTGATTATACCTAACTAGACATCTGATGGATTTCTCCGAGTGCTCCTGAATATTCTTGTCAATATTTTGATGGTTTTCTCCGTGTGCTCCTGATTATTCTTGTCAATATTTTGATAGGTTTTCCCGTGTTCTTGCAATCATTCCTGTGGTTTCTTCAAGTGTTTCTGACTATTCTGAGAAACCGCTCTCTGCATGGATTTTTTTTTGTCTAATGAGACATGTCATTTTATTTGGAGTTACATTTAATTCGTTAATTTCTGCTACTAAATCAAAACTTGCAATATTTTTATAAGGTGGAATTAACACATATAATTACACAGTCAAATTAATATTATGCCATGATACATCTGTGGAGCACCAACATGCAAGACGAACTTCCTTTTCCTTGGAGTCTAGCGAAGCCATCCTTCTTTTGCGATCGTTAGTGAGCATCCCGCATCCCGCATAAAAGAACTAAATATTATTTACCTGCAAGCAACATGTGGCGACATCTGTTGTTGAAAAGCAGAACTACATGCATAAAGTACTTTTGCATGAGATATATTAATTCTCGCTGATGAAATATGAAAAAATTTCTATTTAAGTATTGGATCTAATTTAAAACACTCAATTGGTATCTGGCATTAGTCTCAGTAACTAATATGAATTCTGATTTGGGATCTGACGCTGTATCGAAAGAACATAGGTGTAAGTTTTGCAGTAAAGAGTTTATCTTGAGAAAGAATAAAAGACAACACGAGAAGAATGACTGTGTTAAAAATCCACTGCGCAATATGATAAGTTGTGTTCGATGTAGCAAGTCGTTTACGCGGAGAGAGAGCTTAAAAATACATGGCAGAACTTGTAGCGCCAAGCCTGCGTACAAGCTAGAGGACAACGATGAATCTACTAGCCTAAGGAAGAGTGATCTGCATTACGACAATAATTTTCTTGGCTCTTCCGATCTTGACAAAGAACTTAAATTGAAGGAGGTTGATGATTTACGGAAGAATGAAGACAATGGAAGAATCCTTAACGTGAAAAGTGAGAATATATTCCAGCCGAATTCAAGTAGATCTTTCCTACTTTGTAAAAATGATGGACTCCTAAAAAGGAAGCATGAAGACGATGAAGACACTTCAACATCATCAACATCGAATTATTACGGTAAATTGGGTGAAGACGATTCCTTCTACGGTGATTGTTACAGTGACTCTGAGGCTGTTGAAAAAAAGACATAGACTATGATGAAGCACCTAAAGCTGCCAAGATCGAAGAATGTGGCGGTGTCCTGAGACCGAAACGGTGGAAACGACGTGATATATTAAATAAATCTGATCAAGCTTGTGATGATCACCGTCTCAAACATGAAAGTTACCCTGAGGTTGGTGGTAAAACGGAAGACACCAGAGATCATAATATTTATAAAGGTGCAAGGAAGATGGTGGTAGAAGAGATTGATTACACATCGTGGAAAGATCCAAACATATTGGTTGACCGGCTAAGACTTCTACATGGTTCGCTTTGTGCAGGAAACTATTCGTGCATCAAAGAAATATCCTTCATACTCAAGGAACTGAGGAATGCTGGCTACATACAATAATGGCTTGTTTTACTTGCATTTGTATAATGTAAAGCAATAAAATAAATAATTTAAATTATACGAATTTAATGTTTTTATTTCTTGTATTCTTATTTCTAACTAAGACTTAGATCTCGTAACTTGTGCTTCCTTTTTGCCTTTTTTTTTTGTTGATGGAGCTTCCAAATGTGCTGCCTTTTCGATGATGGTGCTTCCAAATGTGCTGCCTTTCGTTGTCGGTGCTTCCAAATGTGCTGCCTTTTCGTTGTCGGTGCTTCCAAATGTGCTGCCTTTTCGTTGTCGGTGCTTCCAAATGTGCTGCCTTTTCGTTGTCGGTGCTTCCAAATGTGCTGCCTTTTCGTTGTCGGTGCTTCCAAATGTGCTGTCTTTTCGTTGTCGGTGCTTCCAAATGTGCTGCCTTTTCGTTGTCGGTGCTTCCAAATGTGCTGCCTTTTCGTTGTCGGTGCTTCCAAATGTGCTGCCTTTTCGTAGTCGGTGCTTCCAAATGTGCTGCCTTTTCGTTGTCGGTGCTGCCAAATGTGCTGCCTTTTCGTAGTCGGTGCTTCCAAATGTGCTGCCTTTTCGTAGTCGGTGCTTCCAAATGTGCTTCCTTTTTTTTTGATGGTGCTTCTATTTTTTTAATGTTGTTTTGACTCTAGTATTTTAGTAAATTGTTCTTGATTTGACTAGCGTATTATTCAAACCGGTTAATGTATATAAACGAGTCCTAGACAGCAGGACGCTCAGTTTGTTACTGTCGTCGACGGTGTACGGATCACCTAGTTTGTTTCTTCTGGTGCATAAGTCGCGTAATTGCCTGTTCTTGAGACTTCGATGGCATCTTTACCGACTTTAACGTCGTACTCGATGGAGGATGTACCAGCGACTACGGGAATCATGACCTCGGCGCCGACGATGTTGGAGAAGATCCCGTTGGCAACGCCTCTGATAACACTGGAGGAGACTTCGATATGTGCTGTTCCACCATCAGCTGAAGTTTCATCAGCATTGAATACTTCAATTAATGAAGAGCGTACTTCGCATCAGTGCAAATACTGTGGTGCATCATTTACTATCACCTCAAATGCTCGCAGACATGAAAGAAGCGGTTGTTCTAATAATGTTCAAAGAATAAAATTTCAGTGCAATAAGTGCAATAAACTAATTTCGCGTCTCGATAGTTTACATCGTCATTATAAAAAATGCTCCGAGACGTATAATGAACATGGTTATTGATTTAACTCATGTGTTGTACCGGCTAATAAGACTATATATAAGTGCTATGAACTTCAGTCCGTCTCTGGTTGTGGTGATGAACGGATCGGATAGACATTTAAAGTCATGTAAAAGGCTTAGTCCGTACAATAAGAAGACTGTTTGAATCGAGGAATCCAAAAGGTTTTGGTAATTTGTCTGTGTATTTTTTTGTACTTGTAGTTGTGTATTGAATTTATGTAATAAATATTTTTTAAAAGAACTTGTGGTGTTTTTATTTTCTCAAACTTAACACTTTTTTAGTATTTTTTTTAAATTAAAGTTGTTTTGTATCGACCAGGGATCGAACCAAGGACCTTAGTCGATCCAATCAATCATTAAATGGATTACTAATTTATTTAATGAATTTTGGATTTTTTCCCGCTTTTCTAGCTACATTATTACATGATTTCAAGATGGCGGCCGAATTTCAAGATGGCGTGTGTCACAGTAATAATTGATTACTGCACTGTAGTGTGTTAGAATAAAATTATCCAGATGGAAATGTACTCTATAATACAAGTACACACACACAAGATGGCGTACTCCAGCAGGTGGTAGCTCCTGGTAGCATGTACTGAACATAAAATGTCGAATCCATGATGGTCGACAAGGACAAAGTCAAATTTCAGGGTCAAAGTCAAATATCCAGGTCAAGGTCAAATTTCAAGGTCAAGGTCAAAGGTCAAGGTAAAATATCAAGGTCAAGGTCAAAGTTCACGGTCAAGGTCAAATTTCAAGGTCAAGGTCAAATTTCAAGGTCAAGGTTAAAGGTGTGGTGACCGGTTAAGTATACTAACATGGTATCAGCACACTCTAGCGGATGAAAACAAGATGGTGACCTCCAGTTTCTTGATTAAATGATGGTGGCCGTTACGAAAAGTGCAACGGTGGTTATAAGGATTTTTTTATTGTTTACTTCGATTAGTTAATTTTTTTAATGATTTTTAAATTTTTCCCGAATCTCTAGCATTAAAATTATGGATTTTCAAGATGGCGGACATGACGTCATACTAGGTGACGATATATATGCTTTGAAAAAAATTGGTGGGAGTCAGTCTGTCTGCAGTCACCATTGAGGAAGGATCGGTCGTCATTTTTTTTTTTTGCACTCATCGGGTTCGAACCGAGGACTCCGAACTCCGTGTCGTAAATGTTTGTTTTTTAAATATTTTTTATTAAAATTTTATTAATGGATTTTTTTATAATTTTTAAAAAAAATTTCATTAAAATCGGATAATAAATAAAAAAGTTAAAGATGGCGACCGTAACGGAAATTGCAACGGTGACGTCATCATTCAAAATGGCGGAAAACACAATGCCGGAATTTTCGAGAACACAATGACGTCATCCAAAATGGCGGATCCAAGATGGCGGATCCAAGATGGCGGATCCAAAATGGCCGTCATGATCTACTTGTCCCGTTACGTTATGTCCCGTTACGCTGTGTCCTGTTACACTCATCCAAGATGGCCGCCGTGACGTCAGAGATGGACGTTACGTCAGAGCTCGGCCAGCTCCTCGCTCCTCAGCCTGAAGCCTGTTTCCGGAGCCCCATTCCTATACTACTATTATTGGTTCCGTTTAAATCACCGGCAAAAGTACAATATTCGAAAGTAATTAAGGAAGCCATTCACTGACATACACAGGCTGCATTTACCTGATAGTTCACCACCTGCACTAGCTGAGGTACCGAAAATTCTCATGTACACCAAACGTATTTTTTTAATGTTATTTAATTTTTTTTTCTCGGTGACAAGCTGTCGGTGTGCGATTTCTCAAAGTCATTACTTGTTTACGTCTGCATGTAGGAAGTATTGCTTACTTCCAGGCGTATATTTGTCGCTGAAACATTTTCTTGCTTCGAACGCCGAAACCGTTAAGTGCTAGGCAGTTACCTGCAACAATAAGGGTTTCTGCACGCTAAGTCATGACCATATATCCGGGGGGAGGGGGAAGGAGCTGGAACTAAATAGCCCCTCACCGTGGGATCAATTGTAACTGTGAAATGGGGATGATGAAACGTAATAAAAAACGTTTTTAAGAAACGTTTTAAATATTATAATATTATAAAGCAATTTTTTAAATATTTTAGAATTATAGTTTATTGCATATATGTATGCATTTACCACATTGTGAGATGTGTTTTGGGTCTACGCTCTAAACCCTTGGGCCGCAGATTCTCCCCCCCCCCTCCTTGCCCTTGCGAATCCTACTGATTTGTGCACTTACACTAAGTCCTCAACTTCAAAAAAAAGGTCAAATATCCATAACATTGGCCGGAACATACATTATATGCAATAAAACTGAGAATTCCAATTATGCTGACGAACCGTCGGTAAGTGATTGGGGGGGGGGGGGGGGGTTGATTTATAAAGGATTGTTCGTAGGACGAATTATTCTTCGAATAACACATTTTTCATGATTATAGTTTTATTTCAATATGTTTGGTTAGTTTTCTGCTTATCATTGTAGTATTTGAAGTTAAAGGGCAAATATCTCTCCTAGAAATTGAGCTGGACTGTAAGTGGCATATACAAACTCAACCTGTGTATATAAATATCATTTTTTTACAATCCATAGACTACAATATATATTATAAGTAGTATAGAAAAGGGGCTCCGGGGACACGGGTTCTGGGTAAGCAGCGAGGAGCTGACCGCCATCTTGGATTTCTGACGTCAAGGCGGCCACCTTGGATGACCTTGACCTTGAACTATGACATTGACCTTGAGCCATTAAAATTAGCCACAATTAGCCAAAATTTACCCAAAACCCCCCAAAAACCACCCAAATTTCCATTTTTTTTAATTCCGCCAAAAATTCTCAAAAAAAATCCACAATTCGAAAATTAGGATTTCGAAAACCTCAAAAGTCATTTTGTCTTAGAAAGAACACAATGACCTAAAAGAGGCTTAATAATCTATGTCTATAGCCTCCGATAAGCCTCTGACGTTATCTAGGATTATGACCTACATATCGTATTATGACATCACCGTTGCAATTTCTGTTACGGCCGCCATCTTGAAAATCTATATTTATTATCCGATTTTAATGGAAAAAGTTTTAAAATATATAAAAAATAAATAATCAAAATTTAATTAAAAATATTAAAAAAACCGTTGCATGTTTCGTTACGGCGCCATCTTGAAAATCCATAAGTTTAATACTAGAAATTCCGGAAGCTTCGTAGTCCTATAGCCTCGCGATCACGTAACCTTGTAGACTCGCAATCGCATAGTATCGTAAGCTCATGGCTCGTAGTCATATAGTCATGATGCCTTGGAGCCTCGTTGACTTGTAGCTACGTAACCAAGTAGCCTTGTAATCTTATAACATGATGCTGTTTGATCAGTTGGAGACATGTATCTTCGAAGCCTCGTAGCATTGTAGTCAAATAGCGTTAGGCCTAAGACTATTTGGAGTCGAATACTTTTGACGTCATTGATTGTTGGAGCCAAAACACTGTTGTAGCCAATGACTTATGGAGGCATTTTATCCTAACGTAAAATGAACGAACGCAACCTACTGAGTTGAATGTTCGTGAAAATGTACGTCCTATTCGTTAGATGTGCTTCCGATTGTGCTTATTCCTTTAGTTTATTGTGCTTCCAAATGTGCTTCCTTTTTGTGATTGTGCTTCCAAATGTGCTTCCTTTTCGATGATCGTGCTTCCAAATGTTCTTCCTTTTTGTGACTGTGCTTCCAAATGTGCTTCCTTTTTGTGATTGTGCTTCCAAATGTGCTTCTTTGTCGATGATTGTGCTTCCAAAATGTGCTTCGTTTTCATTAAACGCTTGAACTGCGTGATTGTTGTGTGGTCATTGCGTACATTACGTGTACAATGCGTGTATTGCGCGTCAACTGCGTGAACATTGCGTGTTCGTTCCGTTTACTGTGTGTACTGTGTATACTGTACTGTGTATTCATGCCGTTTCTTGTGTGTACTGTGTGTACATTGTGTGTCAACTGCGTGAACATTACGTTTTGGAGCTCTTAGAGCACTTGAAGCTGATGGGTAAATGGAGAATTGGAGCCAAATTTAGATAGACCTGATGGTGCAAATTGGAATTGTTGGAGCTGTTGGAACTTTGGAGCTGTTAGAACTTTGGAGCTTTATAGCTGTTGGAGCTTTGGAGCTTTAGAGCTTTGGAGCCTAGCGTATATTGGTGATATCGAATTACTGAGACGAGAACGTATCACACCGCATCGAATTTTTTCGATTATATGGGCTTCTATTTTTAATGTTGTTTTGTCTTGTGTATTATAGTAAATGGTTCTTGTTTTAAATTAATCGATCGGTCACGGGTATATAAGCGAGTCCTAGACAGCAGGTCGCTCAGTTTGTTACTGTCGTCGACGGTGTAAGGATCACCTATTTTCTTTCATCTGGTGCATAAGTCGCATAATTACCTGTTCTTGTGAACTCGATGGCATCTTTACCGTCTTGAACGACGAACTCGATGGAGGTTGTAAATCGACTACGGGAACCCCGACGTCAACACTGGAGGAAACGTCAACAGTCGTGGTACCACCAGCGGAAGAGAACTTCATGACTTCACTGCTGACTGCACAGGAAACCTCTGCGAACGCTGTTTCGACCTCGATGGAGACTTCAATGGATGGTGATTCGTCAACAACTAACGAACATCTGTGCCGTTACTGTGACAATATTATCTCAAACATCAGCAATGCTCGTCGACACGAGAAGAGAGAATGTGCTAAGAATCATCCTCGCAACATGTTTAGTTGTGAGAAATGTCATAAGCAGTTTGCCAGAAAAGAATATGAAAACGCACATGAAGACATGCAAAGGTCCTGCTGCGCGGCAGAAAGTAAATGTTTCTATACAACAACGATGCATTGATGTTCATAAGAGTATGCCTGGAAATGGTACAACTACGGCAACGTCAGTATCTGGATCGGGTCTGAAAGGCTCGTCATCATCACCATGGTATCCTTGCAGCTACTGTGATATGTCGTTCGCATTTTCCCATGATGTACGAAGACATGAGAGGAGTAAATGTACGAAGAATCCTTCTCGCACGATGTAACGCTGCGATGAGTGTCATGAATGGTTTATTCGAATTGATGATTTACGTCGACATGCGAAAAACTGTAAAGGTGAAGTCCGTGTGCCTACTGTTGAACTACCCTCAGAAATTACGACTCCTTGGTTTAGGTTGACGACTCGTGAGCGTACAAACAAAAAAACATATGTGCAGCAACCGATTGCTATTAAATGTGGAAATGGAACTAAACCTAAGACTGTGTTGGGTGCATTACAGGTGAATGATAATTGCTTCTACTTGGCGCAGTCTGCATTTCGTGGAACATTGAAAGACTAAAGTGAGTCAAAATATATTTGTAATTTTCTTGAGGATATCAGGCAGAACATAATCAATCAGCTTACTGATGAAGTAGCAAGAAATTGTCCATTAAAATATAACTTGTGGTTGGACTGTGTATATGGCAAACCATATCCGTTCGATGAAAAAGTGAAGAAGTGTGCATTCAAGACATCGGCTGCAGTAATTTACAGTTCTAACGATGTGAAGCAAACTGTTAAACACGGTATCCAGAAACTCTGTCAAGAAGAGGAGGACTATGTCAGTAAAGGTTCTGGTTGGTCTCTGTCTAGTATAAACCGATTGGAGTTTAGAATTAGTCATTTTACACCGATGCGGAACTAAATGTTTATGAAATTGTTAACTTTCGCAAGTGTTTCTGTAGTAGAATAGAATATATGTAATAAAATGTATTTTGTAAAAGAACTTGCGCTGTTTTATTTTCAAATCTGTCACTATTATGCTAAATTGATGTTATATTAAATTAATTATATATGGTACAGGGATCGAACCAAGTTTCGAATCAATCATTACTTTAATGTGTGAATGTTATGATGAATTTTGGATTTTTTCCTGAATCTCTAGCCAAATAATTCACGATTCCAAGATGGCGCCCAAATTTCCGGATGGTGGGCACCTCAGTAATAATAAATGATTACTGTACTCTAGCGGGTTAGAATAAAACTAGCATGATGGTAATGCACTCTATAAGACGAGTACACACACAATATGGTGTCCTCCAGCAGATGAAAACCATATGGTAGCAATGTCCTCTAGCAGGTGGTAGCTCCTGGTAGCATGTACTGAACACAAAATGTTGGATCCATGATGGTCGTCAAGGTCAAAGTCAAATTTCAAGGTCAAATTTCAAGGTCAAGTTCAAAGTTCAATGCCAACAGTCGAGGTCAAAGGTATGGTGAATATAAAATTATACTAATATGGCGTCAGCACACTCTAGCAGACGAAAACAAGATGGCGGTCTCCAGCGGACGAAGACAAGGTGGCGGACATGACATCATACCAGTTGACGATATATACCTTGGTATTGGTGGTGAGAGGTCAGTCTAGGTGGCTTCTGTGGAGGAAGGATCTGTCGTTTTTTTATTTTTTTCTTACCGGTTTCGAACCAAGAACGGGAATCGATCTAATCAATCAGTAATCTAATAAGTTAATTTTTTGATGAGTTTTGAACTTTTTTTCATTAAAATCAGATAATAAATAAAGATTTTCATGATGGCGTCCGTAACGATAATTGATACAGAAGAGACATAATTCAAAATGTTGGGTGTGATGTAAGACGTTTTTATTACTTTTTATTGAGATTTTTTTAATACATTAATAAATAACTGGTTTACTCTCGCCGGAAATTGAACCGAGGACCGAAATCATTTAAATAACTAAATATTTAAAGCAGGCAATTTTTAAATATTTTTTGGAATTTTTTCGGAATTTCTAGCATTGAAATTACGGATTTTAAAGATGGTAGCCATAACGAAACAGGTAAAGTTTTTTTTAATATTATTAATTAAATTTTGATTATTAATTTTTTTATTTATTTAAAACTTTTTTCATTGAAATCGGATAATAAATATAGATTTTCAAGATGGTGGTCGTAACCTCATACTAGTTGACAATATATATAGCTACTTTGGCATAAGTGGTGGGAGATCAGTCTGCCAGCAGCTTCCGTGGAGGAAGGATCGGTCGACATTTTTATTTTTTTTGCCCTCATTGGGTTCGAAACAAGGACTCCGAGCTCCATGATGTAAGTGTAGGGTTCATATAAATTTTTAAAATAATTTTTTATTTAATTTTTATTATTAAATTCTATTATTTTATTTTTTATGAATTTTAAAATTTTTCCCGATTTTCTTACATAAAAATACAGATTTTCAATATGGCGGCCGTAACGGAAATTGCAACGGTTATTTCATAATCAAAGATGTTGGTCATAATCCTAGATGACGTCAGAGGCTTATCGGAGGCTTTAGACATGGATGCTTAAGCCTCTTTTAGGACATTGTGTTCTTTCTAAGGCAAAATGACTTTTGGTTTTTCAAAATCCTAATTTTCGAATTGTGGGATTTTTTGTGATTTTTTGACGGAAATTTAAAAAAAAATTGTAATTTAGGCGAATTTTGGGTAATTTTTGGCCAATTCTGGCATATTTAGACCAATTTTGGCTAATTTTGAAGGTCAAAGGTCAAGGTCAAAGTTCAAGGTCAATGTCATCCAAGGTGGCCGCCGTGACGTCACAAATCCAAGATGGCGGTCAGTTCCTCGCTCCTCACCCAAAACCCGTGTCTCCGGAGCCCCTTTTGTATACTATTATTATATTTGAGGTATTTTATATTGTTTTACGTATAATTTATATAATATTTGTGTAATATTAACACTACGAAATATCGGTTAATATTAAGAGTTAAACTAAAACTTTGTCTCGGCACATTACATAGACTGACTGAAAAAAAAACGTGAAAACTTTTTTTTCAGTTAGTGCACAAGTCCCCTTAACTGTCAAAGTGAAAAACTTTGTAGGTGTTCGAAATTCAAATCGTATAAAAAATTCGCCAGAAACACACAACCAAATTCCTCAACAATCAAGATCCACGCAGCTTAGAAACATCATAATATATAAAATCTTATATTTTAACTGACACAACATAGAAAAACTTAACTTAATAAACACACAACTTAAGGGGACCTACGTATACGCATACATAGGTAGCATGAGCATTTTTTTTACTGTCAGCGCTAATGTTTGTCTGATCAACAGTGAATCACCAAGCTTGGATTCACAACCTTTACATACGTGGAATATGTACGGGTAAAGGTTAACACACATGTGTTCTACACTGCCACCCTTTAATCGAGACTCCGCCAAACAACCAGTCTCTCTTCTTTAGATCGTCTGTGAAATGCTGGAGTCTATTGCAGTTATAAGATGGAGCAACAGAGTTTTTAAGTAATCACTCATGCTTCTTTCAGCAAATACATTACTTCATGCTACTCTCAAAAGTTCGGTCAGCTGTCAATGGAAGGGCAGCTGCTAAAATTCCGCTATCACAGTCATAAACTACCTAAGGGGTTCGCAGAAGTATTTAATTTCTTTTTTTGCTAAGACATGAACCACTTAGCTTTCTAGCTAAAATCAGATCACCTCGGTTTCTAAATTAGCGTCGTTACTTGGTGTCAACAAGATCGGAACTGATCTACTAATATCACAACAATCATCAGTCACCATTATGCACATCTCGGGGAACTTTTAAAGTAATTTTTAAAGATGGAATTTCCTCAACACTGAACTGAATGAAGCCACGCGAATATTTATATTCCCATTTTTTTTTTGTTTTTGTACTACAATACAGACAATATTGTAGACTGAATTTAATTCTAGCTTCAGAATTATAATGAGTTTAAATGAGAATAATTTATACGGGGAGGGTGTAATTTCGCACTTTAGAACCGCGTGGCGTTGATGCTTGCGAGGAGGTAAACACTCTCTCCTGGCAGCCAATCCAACAAGGGTATTCCTGGCGCGTCAAGCGGCTACCATGGACGCGAGCGAGTAGCATAGAAGCAAACAGAGATTTCACCCTCTATAGAGTCGGTCACTAACAATTCTGGCACTACCAACGACACAGCATTAAACCAGGTGCAGTTAGTTTTGTCCCGAATAATATCAGGATCTAGGTTAGGACACAGAATTATTTGGTCTCAGGATAAAGTTTTACATACAAAATGTATAAGTTTTAATAACATATTGTGTTATTTGTACATTCGTGTCTTATATTTAAGAAAAAAAATGTTTTCGTAAAGTTTTATGGGATATTAACGATCGTGTATGTTAATGATCTTAAAATTAGGACTGCATTGTTGATAGTGATTTCTTCTTCTGGCAACGGCTACTGCATCGTTGACGCCTCATTCGCTTTCGGATCATAATCCAGTATTTCCGTAATCGTCTTTGTTATCATACGACACGGTATTGTTGGTTAAATAAATGCGAATTTGAAGGTTTTTAGAAACTGCTGAATCCAATTAGGGTGTCTTTGATTTTTTTATTTTTTCCTGTTTATTTTAGTTCCAACGACTTTATTCACAAGGTGATTTTCAAAACTTCATAAATTATTATATTTTGTACATTCGAATTGAGGCAGTGGCGTACCCACAATGAGGTAGGTGCATGTGAAATGAGCAGTGCGACAATGCCTTAGCGAAACGCAGGTGAATTAATGGTTTATAATAACAGCAATATATGCTATATATATATATATATATATATATATATATAGTGAACACTGCTCCCGTGTATGTGTTACCTATGAAACGGGTTGCGTGTTCACGGAATATAATCAATCACGTACGAGAAACTTCACCTTCTCTCCGAAGACAGAAATGCCAAGTGTTGCAAAAGGAAGGTCTTGGCAGTTATCCATGAATTTGGGTCGCGGTGAACCGGGACGATACAGGAACGCCAGCTGAAATAAAATGCAGAATGAGCACTAACTGGAATAATTTTCTACCGAAAACTCCTACGACCATTTGACTGGCAGCACGCGCATGGCCGTTCAGGCGAACAATAACGATGACAAAACTTCGGGTGCACTGCCAACCGGAGAGAAGCAGAGAGAGAGAGAGAGAGAGAGAAGGAAAATAAATTCTGAAATAGACTGGCTCGTGGGTTACGTAGCGGAAGAGGTTATAGGCCTTTCTTTGCTCGTGAGGATATCGCAGATGGTGTTTACCATGGTGTTAGGAATTTTGTTTACATTGCAAACCATACCAATCATGATAGGATGTCCTGGTTAAAAGATACAATATCATTTAAACATCAAAAATGCAAAGTAAAGACTGTATTTTATTCTCATACCAAGGGATTTTTAATATGGACAACGTTCTCGTGTTTTCAGAGAAATAATTTTTGTTACAATTGTGCAAATTGTGTTTATGCATCCAGTATGTATTTTTCAAAAGTTCGGTCGTTCAAAATCATTGGACGAGCAACATTAATGTCTCATCAATATTACTATACAATATAATGGTACAAAATTGCATGGAAATATCATAGTTATAATTTGAAAAAAATATATTTTCATTATAATTTTTAGTAATTAAATATCTTGCAATATAGACCATACATATTATATCTTATAAATTATGTATCTATATAATATATGCAAAATATCTTATAAATTAAATATATAATCAGGTGGTTTAAGTAAATAACTTTTCACAGTAGTTGCAAGTCTTGATATTGTAAACAATTTCTTTATAACTCTCTACTTATCTTTATAATTCTTGTTGAAAATATAAAAAAAATTAGTTTTATTAATTACCCTAACATAATAGTGTAGTTAAATGACCGAATTAATATTTTATTTTGTTTAGTTTTACAAATCAGCAATCCGTAGGCTATACGCAAGTTCGCTGCAAAGCGAAACACTCGAAGTGCTGTTTTCATTGCGGGTTATTTGGAAACCACGCTGTGAATTCACAGATATAATAATTTTTAAGAATACAGATATTATTAATGTGGAGATATTTCAAAAGCTCGGAGACATGTTATAATTAGAGAATGTACCTCGCTTGCGCTAATACGTATAATTAAGATACAAATCTGAAGACAGAATTACTAAACACTTAATTACTATTAAACTACTGAATTATTTTGATATTTTTTCATTCAACCTATTAAATGAACGCTCACTCAGATTTTACAGAAACAATACTTAATTGTTACCGAACATATGTTGTTAAACAATGCATGCAACCACTTGCGTGGCAAACTTAGTTATACTTAGCATTAAGACTTTGCTACATACTTAATCAAAAAATAGTTGTTTCGTTGGGTTTTTTATAGCAAAAAGACAACTAAATAAGCGAACAGGAATTGCACACAACATAAAATAAATTCATTTACTTGTCTTTGAAAAAGATGTCTGAATACTAAACATTGATTGGGGACGTGAAATAAAATAGCCCCATGATCTGTGCATTCATGTCCAGGCACAGTGTATTCCCAAATCACCTATCACGTTTGAGGATGTAATTCCCTACATCAGAATGTAACTGCGGAGCACAGATTGTTTAGTATCAACCCCTTGCTTTCAGAATATCCACGGAAGCTAGGAAGGAACAAGCTACACACCGAGTTTCGAGAAGCAGAATTGCAGTTTCCGGTAACATTTTTGTCAGTTTTATATTGCAACACTTCTCAAGTAAGCATTTTAATAGAAAAATTCTTTATTGGAAACCAAATACCAAATATATTAGGTACAAAGTGGCCTAATCTAATTCTTGGTGGCCGGACCAACCAATCCACAGGATTCCTTTGTTTTGTGGCCTCTTAAAATCCTGTGTTGATGGACCTCTACTCCAGCAGTTCCCAAAAGGTGTTCCGTGGAACCCTGGGGTTGCGTAGCAGGATCTCAGGAGTTCCGTGAGTCAGGAATAATGCCATATAAAGCACGCACAATTATTGTCTAATAACTTTCTTTGAAGGAGTTGGGGTACCGCCAAAAGAAAAGTCGATCATAGAGTTCCCTGCCCGAAAAAAAAAATTGGGAACCGCTGGAATAGACTGCTTGGTACCCTAAATTTCTAAATGGATTCACATCTGAAATTGTCTGTCCGCTAGCCATTAGCAAAAGCAATTGGCCAAAAAAAAGAAGGCCATGGTTAACTGATTTGCTGCAGTTTCATTATAAAGGAACTTAGCAACTTTTTTTTAAGTTTTATTACTTCTAGTTAAACAGTTTGTTTCATTAGAATTGAAACTGAACGTCAACAATCGTACATATAAATTAACACATAAATCCTAACTGGGGGGGGGGGGGGGGGTGAGGCACCTCTGCATGATGACATGGTAACTGGGTGAAGCCGTTATTTTCCAGCTCATGGCCTGCCCGTGCGGGTTAGACACCCAACACATTGGCTGGAGAGTAGTGTTTGCATCGTGGAAACAGTTTTAAATGACTGCATTTTATGGAAATGACTGTGTTTAACAACGGAGATTCTAGAGGTCCGTCTACAATTGCAATGTCCCAAATTATGTTTGATTGGCACTGATCGCTGATTCATCCACGTTACCCTCTGACGTCATGAGTGGCGTGGGCCATGGTCCGAATCTCTCTGATACGTTGGTAATCTTGAACTTGTCTTAAAATGTGTCCTTTGGTAGCATAGAAGAAGAACACTCTTGATATTTGCTGTTAACGGTTTCCGTTTCAAGGAGGTAAACAGAAAATAACGTCGGTGTGGTAGAAAGCCAAGAATACAGAGACAAAATATTAATCAGTACTGTCTGTTTGCGACCGACGTTTTTCAAACACACGAATTAATTCATTAGCACTTAATTTTGCCTTACAGGATAAATCAATATTATTGAACTCCCAAAACTTTCACAAGTTTAATGAATATTCATAACGTTGCTGCTTACTCATTTACAATGCACGAAAAGTAAATAAATAAAAACAATCTAAACACATTTATTTTGCCACTTTATATGTACTGCGCTCTGGTGATTACTTTAGAAATCAGTATATTCGGACATCGTACATCACAAATGTAGACACGGTCATTTTCCGTGTGACAATGTAACGTCATTCACGTTATGATAAGGACTGTTGTAGAAGGGCCTTTATTCTTAATAAAACATCATCAAACTTTATCAAGCACCATTACCGCAATGTTTTTGGATGACGATGGCAAGGTAAAAAGTGACTTCAGCTACGTCACAGCATGAAGCAGCCATAGCACACACAATGCGGGTACTCCCACCTCAACATTCGGGTACTTTCGGCTATGAGAAGTTCTAAGTTCTGATGTAATTCATGCATATACACAAAGAAGTATGAAAACAAAATATTGCTGTCTTCTTTAATACAATTATCATAAACACTGTTCGTTTGAATCGCATGCAAACATGATAACATAAAATTGTATAGTTTAAATTCCATATTGGCTCTATTGGGAAGGCCCGTGCGTGTCGTTGTTGTTGGTTTTTAGGTTGGGAGAGGGGGAGAATAATGTAAACGAGAATTTTCAGGTTAAAGAATGAGGTTGGTGTAAAATTATTGAAAATATTACCTGTAATATAAATATGGCGGTTTGCTTGATACTTGGTGCAACCTGTTACTGTGGTTCTCCAGAGATCCTTAGGAGTATTGCGTAGCCGAGGCTGTTTTCTAAAAGGCAGGGATGTTTAATGTCAATTTGTTACGGCCAGGGAAAATACTGTTTTCCACATTGGTTTTACATTCCAAATGAACATGTTCAATATTTTTTACTATTATTTTTTTTATTCTTCCTAAATGCTGGTATATTTGCGTACCCGAGAGGACCTTCTCGGGTACCGGGTACAGACACAGTAATTTGTATACGTGTATGCACGTCTGGCAACACTGGCACGTCGTCTCCTGACGATTTCGAGCTCCGTGTTCCAAACTGTCTCAAGCCAAGTCCCGGCACTACCCACACCCCCGGAGCCGGAGTGGAACAGGCCAGCAGCAATCAGTGGCGCCAGTCCAACAGTCGTGCCACGCGTGTGGTCTCTATTCAAGAACCCCGAAACAATGCCTTTGTAGAAGGCGAAGAAACGCTACTTCACTTTGGCATTCCGATGAAAACAACTGTAGAGCCAGCAGGGGGTGTGGGGTTTGTGGAAAGGGAGAGAGCCTCTGTTCGTAGAAACACTTTTTTTTTTGTTCCCCAACCCCCTACCCATTTTCTCACAAAGAAACGTAAATTCATGCCGTGCAAATTAGTGATCAGAAGGCGAAGGTAGGTCTTCAGCCCTCCAAGAACCCTGCCCACTGGGACCCAGGACCGTCGAGAGGAACCAAGTGCCGGGTGCCAGTAACCTCTTCGGCCCCCCTCCCCAATGCTTCATATACAATTCTTCATTCCCCACGACTTAAAAAATAATAATTCTAAAGACCCTAAGTTACAGTGATCATAGCTGTAAAAGTGATCTGGAAAAGTGGAGTGATTTGTAAGGTGTCTAATTAATTATATTAGCAATATAATTGTAATATTTTTCCAACTATGCGGGTAAACACAAGCTTGTTGCTCGGGCCCCGGGTATTTTTGCCACAACCCCCCCCCCCCCCCCCACCACCACCACCACCACCACCATCATGGCCATTCTCGACTGCCATGCTTAAATCTAACACTGCATCAAAATAGTCATTCCTTTTTATGTTACACCTGAGAAGGCTCAAACTTTCCGTCATTCACTGATATTTCTACATACGCATGTACGTAGCAGTTTGGTTTACGAGCGAGACCATGGCGCTGAATTATTGCTTGTTTTGTTTGTGTGACGATAGCGTTTCGCGTCGCACGGCTATGCCCAGAGGCTGAAGGCTCGGTCTCCACGCAGAGTTTATTTCGTTTTATTATTGTTGCCAGTATTTAATGCGTTACCCTGTAAATCCTTCAGACAACTCACTTTTAAATATGGTTGTGTCACAAAATTTGTCACCATAAAGTTACTAAAAATAAAAGGTCATGCAAAGTGTTCGTATTTTTGAACTCTTGCGTGATATTTAGCCGATATAAGTTGATACTTAAAAATATATATATTAAAAAAATACTTTATAGATATTTTGAGATTATAAATATTTTGCAACAGAGTAATTGTGAGAAATTTGCAGGAAAAGCAGTCAAATAATAAAAAATACAAGAAAATGAAATAAAAATAATCGTTTGAGAACGAGCCAGGATTAGCGCTAGTTAAAAAAAATTTGGCGAATGTTAATAAAATTTTGTACAAAGTTTTATTAAGTCATTTTAGTTGCCTGTATGAAATTTTGTACTTTTCCCCCTTCATTTATTGAGAATTTTTTTAATTAGCATAATGTAAGGATTTCTAAAAACAATTTAGGGGAGACAAAAGTCTAAGATTCCAACCATGCATGTACACAACCTTATTTTTTTACCAAGATGAAGTTTCATCTTCACAAGTGCAATATATGAATAATTTAATTATCAATAATAAATGTAACCCTGTTTAATGTCAATGTACATTCTTCTAAGAATATGCATCTCAAAATATACTTAAGTATTTAAAAAATGAACCATGAGACACAAAAGTCATTACAGAATTGAATTTCCAACGTTTATGTCTGCGACATCTGAGAATGGTCAACACTTTGGAGTTAATTGCAACCAATTTTCACTTTCAACTAGTCTAGGGTTCTGGAATATTGCTCATTTCACAGCGAACGTACGAGTTACACGACAGCTCATATACAAATGAGCCACAGACGAAGTTGTGCAAAATCGTTTGGTACCCATCACGCATCGGTGCGATGTTTGGAACTCTCATACGTAGGTATCGAAGGGAAAAAAACCTACCAATTTCGAGTTTTTCGGACTTCTTCGCGCAAACATTCCCAGGAAAAGCCAAGCTGAAGAGTGCTGCCAGAGCGACAACTGCGGCAGGAATGTGAACTACTCGCCACTGGCGAGATGCTGTCGGAAAGGAACGCAGCGCTTATCTCCTCCATATCGAGTCACTGTCGCGTCGCGTCTCCAGGAAGGATATCACACGTCACGGTCTAACGAGCGCAAGCGCAGATCAAGATTTTTGCACGATGAGGTTGCGCAGGGGGAGGAGAAAGAATTGTATAATAAATCTTTCTTCCAGGAATTATATTCTGGTTTATAAATTGTGACAGTGAAACCCAAATATTGGGTTTACATTTATTTATATAGTTAGCGATTGAGGATTCAATTTGTGCCGATAACAAAAAAATACTACAATAGCTAGCCAAGGGAAAAAAATATCTTAAAATGGAGGACATTCCCAAAAAATAAGTCGTGGCTCATACAGTCAATGCTTTATTTTTTATTGCTTTATTATAATATTGAAAATAAGATTCGTGGCATCGGTGCTAAAACCGCGTGTCATCGTAAGCCCCAGTTTTAATAATAATATCAAAATTAAATGTGAAAAATAAAAAAATATTCAAAACTATTATACTTCAAAAATAAAGTCCACTATATATTTTTTTCAAATCCATATTTAATTATTTTGAGGCTATTGCTGATTGAGCACATATTTATTTTATTTTGTAGATAGGCGTTAATTTATTACTGTAAGACAAATTAGATTATTTTGCTTTTGTTTATTCCAAAGGTAGACAGTTAAAATTTCCTCAAAATATTGTTGTTATTTAAATATTATGTAGAGGATGTTAATGCTATCCACTACCCATCGTGATTTCAATAACCAGCATCTACAAACAGGTTTAATTTCAAAAGTGCATATATCGCGCTCCCAACACGTCAGAGCCTGAGCAATGTCGCGAGTGACCCTGCGGGGGTGATACTGACTGTTGCTGGGATGTCTGCAGTCTGTCCCAGGGAGAAGGGCCTCGCTCGAAGACTGACCGCGTGTCTGTCTCAGAGACAGAATAACGGGAAACATTGACTTTGCTGATTTACGTTTTTTACTCGTGTTCGGCGAGTTCTCTGAAGATCTCCATTTCCTTTGCCGACGAGAGTGCACTATCATCCCTGTTAGCACTGTCAATGCAGTCTAAAGTTATTTTTACCATGTATGTGTCAAAAGAAACATACACGTGTGAAAGTTGCCGAGATATTAGTTATTAAAGCGTAAAAAGCATGTTAATACGTCTTTCAGCCCAAGTGCTTTTAAACAAAAAAAAACTGCAACTTAGCAACAAAACTTCTTTTTTTAAGCTAATGCAGACGTCTGCTAGAATGCTAGTAATTAAAGGACAATCTCAATTATAGCCTGCATAATTATGCATAACATTTGGTCATAATATTCTATTCAGGAATTTGCCTTCCGGACTTAATACAAAAATTCAAAAACTCAAATGATGAGACTTTAAAATTTTTTTACGAGTTGAAACCAACTTCGGTCGAAGGTTGGGACAGGGGGGAGGGCGTGGAAAATTACAACCATGGCTCCCCCACCCTTCTCACCCTCTCAACTTGAATCCACTCCTGGGTGAGAACCCAGCGGAGGAATTGTGGATAATTCTATATTAATATCTAAACTTTATATTCCTTGTAGGTATTCGATGAAATATACAGGAGATCCCACAGCTCAAAGTCAAGCCTAGAACAGTTGATAGCCCAGTACATTATGGTTCTGAATCACATAACCAAATTCAAATTGTGTCGTAGTTTTAGAGTTATAGGCAATTTGTTTTGACGTGATAACGTCTTATAAATCGATGAACGCCGGCTGCACGCACGAAAAATTGTCACGTTCTCCTGAGCCGAGCGTGCAAGAACCAGCCAAATACCGTGCGAGAAAATCTTCTATAATATCAAGCAGGTTAAGGCAGGCTTTTAAGTTATTGTTTGTGATTATATTTTAACAAATTATTTAAATTAATTTGCAAAAACTGTAAATAATATTTGAAAATTAAAATGTACCAATGCAATTTTTCATCAATGTTTTCTTATGACGGTATCACGTAAAATTATCGTCCGTAAACCGACATGATAGGTTTTTTATTTTCCAAAGTTTTTAAATTCCCACTCTGAGAAGGCTTAGAGGCCAAAAATTTTAATAGGGTCAACTTGTGTGAAAAACGCTATTTGAAAATATGAATAATTAAAGCAGATAACTTACCTAATTAGCTAAGTAATTTTTTATTACAATGTGAATAGTCAAAGTTGTTGGCGCAAAAGTCGTGCAAAAAAAATTTCCCGCCAGAATAAAGCACATTTGTTTTACTCCAAAATTGTTGTCAATACTAGTAAGGTTATTTATTATCGCGCAACAAAACGTTTGATGTAGAGTGGGTTTTGAAAAAATGCTTACAGGTCGACAACAACAATACTTTTTTAATTTTTTTGTTTAACATTATATGGCTAAATGTAACATTTTTATATGAATTTGTAAATAATCTAATGGATTCCGAACACTCATGCGTTATTATTGTGTAAAAATCTATTATAATTTAAATAAACAACTTAATTATTACTAGGCCTATATTAATACTTTCAGTAATTTTACTTTCATAGACATTAAAATGTATTCCTTATTTTAGAACTTTACCCACGTTGTCACTACCACTTAGACTGCTGTGGTCCAGGAAGGAAATATGTATCGTGATAGTCCACGTGGGTTTACGATTAAAAAACTTCAGAATTATAAACTTCAACTGTAAGTCGATGAGCTTACGGTTAAATAATACTGAGAATTTACAGTTTATGAGTGACTTAGTGGTCGTTAATTCCAGCTGGCGAGAGTACAGCCATATTATATAAGCTGAATTTTTTTATTTGTTGGTTTCCTCTGCATTTTAAGTGTATTTTGGTTATGAATCGTTACCGATGCATAATTTGTTTAATGTAGCATTTTTTTCATAGTGAAATTGGTTATGTACCTACTAGAGGATTCAGATATATGGCTACGATTGAACATAAAACTTGCATTTTAGCTCGCAATGTATAATTCATACACAAATAATAATCACAAATATTTAACTTTAATATTGGTAAATATTATTTCATGTAATGCTGTTTTCTATTCTGAGCCACCATAAAATGGCTGCACAGTTTTAAAAAAATTCATTTAATTGTGAATATTTTTTATATACTCGTACAATAGCAAAAATAGATAGAAACACATCAGAATAATAATTCCCGAAATAATAAACAATATTCCGATTTTTTTTTTAAATATTTCGTCAATTTTATACTGATAATTTTTTCGTTTATGAAAAGTGTGATCAATAAATGCCTTATCTGTATCTTACTATATCATAACCTGTGTAAGAATACAATCCTTACAGAAATATTTAAATTATTTTGTTTATCTATGCAAAAGATCAGTTTTAATTTTTAAGTGTTTCGGAAGTAAGATGTTTTCTCTTTGCAGTTGTATTGTGCTAATCTATAGTTTTATGTTTTGGTCTTTGGTGGCCATTTCCAAATTGTGTAACCATGGATAACAGTTTATTTGAGTACAGGCTTTTTTTTTCCTGCGCCATGTTGGAGGAATAAGGAAGCTTGAAAGAGAATGTCGAAATTATAATAATTTCCTGTATTTCAAGCATACAGGAATAACTAGCTAGGTTTCACTAAAATCAGGGAATAAAAAGAGTTGAAAGCGACATCAGTTTTAAATGATTATTGGGAAAGAGGGTAAGACAGGCCTGGGTTTAAGAGATAAGTATTCCATATTCATTTTTTGCTTGAGCTAAGCCATTCTGTCACAAGGAGTCTACGATAACAGTGAATCTTGGTGATTGGACTTTAAATCATTAAATAATTGGTAATGCAATGTATTATCGCGTAAACCTTTTCCAGAAAAATTTAATCGAAAGAATAATTGGAAATAATATATATTTAATGGGAACCAACTACAAATCCTTAAGACGCAGTGGTCCTTATTTTTTTTCAAGACTGGACTATGCTAGATTGTAAATACATCGAAGAATAAAACATCAACATAAAAATCATATTACATTAACAGAATATTAATTTTGTGAGATATAAAAGTAGATTG
Organism: Bacillus rossius redtenbacheri; assembly: GCF_032445375.1. NCBI lineage: Eukaryota > Metazoa > Arthropoda > Insecta > Phasmatodea > Bacillidae > Bacillus > Bacillus rossius. The sequence continues at coordinate 129,035,229 of NC_086330.1, read as the reverse complement.
TGGACCTCATTATGAAACTTAATTTCTTTACAAAGCTGAGATATTTATGCATGTATATGTTTATTGACCATATTTGAAAAATCATACTTAGAGAGAGTGTAAGGTTGATGATTTAAAGAACACAGATGTTGATACAGTTAAATAGCATACATATGCATTGTAATTATGTCTATTTTTACGTAATCAACCAAAACTTAATACACTCATAATCGTTACATATATTTTCTTCTTTATTTAAGGTGTCGCAATATTGAATTAAAAGTAACCGATCACACATATTTATCGGTATAATGAATTGGCATAACGTGTGTTACGTAAATTCTGGTGCCCAAAAATACATTTTTTAAAAGTAGAGTTCAAAGAAATACTGCCTATTGTAGCCGTTACCATGGTGCGACTTCCGGAAAATTGTTATATAGGTTTGTTTTTTTTTGTTTCATGGTACAAAGACCCCTAAACCATCGTCAACTCAAAAGGTTATATATTATATAGTGTACACTTGACTATATATATTGTGGACACTATATATGTATATATAGTGGACACGATAACTGCTGCAATTTTTCACAAATATCACTCCTATACTGATACATAAAATATAGTACTGGAAAAACTCTGTCAAGTTCGTTACTGGGTAATTTCCGACCAAAGGGATAGAAATGGGTAAGATTTTTTGAAAAAAACAATAATCACTGTAACTCCCATATTATGGACAATATCACATTCGTTTAAGCGTGTTATAACTCGTAGGGGTAATATCTAAATATTTTGTCTGAATAATTTTTTGATACGATCAACCATAACTACAAGGGGTGGAAATAACCAGGGTAGAAAGACAAAAAAGTCTTTACTGTTTTAATAGATATGCTATCAAATCTGATATAATTTATTGTAAAACTCCTAAACTTTATCTAAAACCTTTGGCTGAAACATTTTGTGATGAAACAAACTATTACCGTAAAAACAAACGTTGCAATTAAAAAAAATTAAAACATCCTTAGTATCAAATACGTCGAATTTTATTTTTAACCATCTTACTATTACCTTAAAACTTTGACAAAAAAATTTAACGCTCACGTATTAGTGCAAGGGATGAAAAAAATAGTGTTTGAAGGTCAAAAATAATTGCGCAAGCACCTTAGTAGGCATAATATAAAATTCGTTAATACATTCAGTGCTGGATGCATTGAGTTAAAAACATTCAAAATATTTTCGCTACGTGGAATATGAAAAAAAAAATGTTTAATCGATCTTTTTTGAATAATGGCGAACATATAGAATTAAGTGCTTAAAATTTTCCAGGAGTTTATAGAAGTTTCCAAAACATTTCCAGAATAAATAGGTACTTCGAAATCACCTACGCCTGTAGGCTGTGCCAAAAATGATTTTTTTTTTTATTTTTAAGTAGTTCCTAATCTTTATTTTCACATGATCAACATTGTTAATGAAATGTACTGACGAATAATAACACATTTTAGTGATTGTGAGTACTTATTGGTTCATAAAATAAAGAGATTCCACAAGTAGAGAAGGCAGTCAGATGGAATTATTTATAATTATATATAAACGTAAGAAAAGCATTGCAACTGCTTTGTCCGAGGAAGCTTTACCTCGCGCCATTAACGAATTATATTGTGCTTCCCACAATTCTTAAGGAAAAATATTAAAAAATAACCATATCTGTTAAGTCTTGGTGTACATAATATTCGCACACGAACTGTCAAGACTCTTACATGGTAATCACAACAATCACGACAATCCTACACTACATACATAGTCATGTCTTAAGTACACAACTAATTATTAACTATTAATTCTTAAATTTTCAATAGCAAACCCACATTTATACCGGAGCTTGGAAACTGACGTCACAGTGCAGCGTACAAATCGCCATGTTATAGTGGTCACTACCAGAACAGGCGACATTTCGTGTTATGTGTAGAGGAAGTGTAGGATGCTTGGATAACAAGGACAGCGTCGCGCCGATTGGCTGCGGCAGACAGGTCCGCGCGCATCATCTGGCAGCGGATAGGTGGGTTGGGAGACCGGTAGTTCCCATTTCTATGTTCAGAGAAAACATATTTAACCCATAGAATATTGTACTGCTTAAATGTTAAATTGTTTTAAGAGAGAAACTTAAAAATAAATATAATGTTTTGTTATATTGTCTGAATTGTTTCTTTTTCAACGGGTTAGGGTTCCGTTTCACACTACGAGGGATATCCGTAAAGTAAGGGCCGTTTGGTCATTAAGATAAAATTAACTCGCGAGAAAACGTTTTTACTGTCAGTTTTAGATTACTACGAATATACTTCATAATTTCACACAATAGCGATTCAGTTCCAAGCAATTTTATCCTAACGATTCAATAGTTTATTGAACCACTCTGCCTAAAAGTTCTCCGCCTGGGAATGGAACAAACGCCCTGGCCGTAGGCATCATGAACTTAGAATATGCAATGCGTGTAGTCTGAGTACAGGCGCTTAGTGAACATCTCCGGAAAAATCGGTACTCGAGTAGAAAAATTATGGCTATCGTTTTTTGGGACGAAAGGGGCATCATTTCGGTTAATTTCATGAAACGTGGGTCAAAAATTACAGCAAAAATTACAAATTAACGATTGTCAACTGGTTTAATTTCCAGGCGGTGGGTGAACTTCTATGCAGAGTGGTTAAAGAAACTGGTGCAGCGTTACGAAAGTGTTTGGATCTGAGTGGCGAGTATGTTAAAATGTAAAAGTAGGCATATCTGTAGTAAACTTTAAACTTCCAATAAAAACTTTTTCTTACGATTTTATTGTCTTTAATAACTAAACGGACCTTACTTGCGCCACGCCGGGTGGCAGTTTTGCCGTTACGAATGTTGAAGTTATTTCGGGGGAAGTTCAACATTGTAATACATCCGTTTTAAAGTTGCGTTCACTTATAATGACTTATTTTCAAAATAGTAATTTCAGATGGAAATTAACATTTGTAATTCACTTATCATAATGTAGAGTTTTCTTTAATTTCATTGACAATCGCTCATTAAAAAAAATTGAACTGCGAGACGCGCTTTTTCTGTGATAAACATGCAGCCAGCCAAATAAGAAAGTGTTTAGAGATTGTGGTTGGGAGGTAAACGATATGCGCGCAGTTTTATCTCTTGCGGGTCACACGAGCTGGTAACTGGCTATCTCACACAGTGGAGAGAGATAATCCTCTGTGATTGGCCGCTACGACACTGCGCTCTGTGAGAACTTTGTGTAACTAATTGAAGAGATTTTACACGGAATTTTAATTGCTTGCGCTAGCACTTAATTTTAAGGCTCGGTCTCACCCTCCATGTTGATTTTTTGCTTGTTTTTTTTTTTGTCATTACCTTTATCTAAGCTCTATTTCTAAGATTTTAACTCGGGTCCTCCATGCATTTGTTGTTCTGCTACAAAAAAGAAATATACTTTCAAAATGTAATCGCTTAGTGTAATATAATAGTAGGTGTAATAATTCTTGTAATTATTATCACTTACTCGCATGCCAAACCCCTGTTTCGAGTAGACACCCACTCCATAGACGAATACCTCCATGAACCAGAGTAACTTACATTTTAGAACAGACACCCACTTCATAGACCTTAATGACCAGAGTGATTTAAACTTGAGAACTGCATAGACTAATAAGGTCTGTCTACAATTTCAATGTCCCAAATTGTGTCCACTGACCCCCTGACGTCATGGGAGGTGTGGATGATGGTCCGAATCTCCCTGATCTGAATTCATTGGTTAAGTTTAACTTTTTGTTCCAATAAGAGTCCTTTGGTAGCATAGAAGAAGAAGAACAGTCATATTTTCTGTCTCTGGTTTCCGTTTCAAAAAGGTAAACAAAAAAGAATGGACGGTGTGATAGGAATCCAAGAAAACCAAGACTAAATTTTGATTAGTGCTGTTCGTTTGCTACAGGCGCTTTTCAAAGGCTGAACACACAAATAAATTTTCGGCAAGGTGATTACAAGTCATTTATCGGCATTTACTTGTTCTTTACGGAATAACTAAATATCACTGAACACCCACAGCTTGGACAAGTAAAATGTAAATTCAAAACTCAGCTGTATGAATACAATAAACAAAAACGATCGGAAAACACTTATTTTGGCACACTACATGTATTGCGCTCTGGTAATTACGATAGACTCGGACACGGGACATCGCAGTTGTAGACAGGGCTGTGCGAGGAAGCACACGGACTCGATGTGCACGGCTGCGCGGTGTGCCCGGCAGGTGTGTCTCGTGGAGGAGTTCGACATCCTGCAGATCGTGGGCGAGGGCTGGTTCGGCAAGATCCTGCTGGCCGAGCACCGCGCCACGGGCGCCGAGATGGTGCTGAAGGCGCTGCCCAAGCCGTACGTGGCGCTGCGCGACTTCTACCGCGAGTTCCACTACGGCCTGCACCTGGCGGCGCACAAGAACGTCATCACCACGTACGACGTCGCCTTCGAGACGGCCGGCTTCTACGTGTTCGCGCAGGAGTACGCGCCGCTCGGCGACCTCACGTCCAACGTGTCGGACACGGGCATCGGCGAGCTGCACAGCAAGAGGGTCGCCAAGCAGGTAACCTGGAGTCGTGATGGGGTAGACGGCTGTTCCGTATCGCTCCAGTCACTGACCTGTGTCAACACAGTGTAAGCCTTCTATGCAGTTCTTAATTTTTACTTTAGTGTTACACCCTCTGTTTCTATATATGGTCTACACGTGCTATTAAATTTGTTTCAACGATTTGTTTTGGGACGGACTTCATATTGGTTCATATTGGGGGCTTCACCGGAAATAGTCTGTAATCAAGGGAGCCGCGAGTATAAAAAATTTGAGAACCTCTAGTCATAAACTAATGATTAGATGGACTGCGCGTGGAAGCCATAGAATAATGATGAATTTGACCATGCATGATAGCCATATACCATGACGGGATATAATGCATGTAGAAGCCGTATAATATTCTTGAGCTAGACTGTGCCGTTAAGCTGATGACGAGATATACCGCGTGTGGAAATCGTAAAGTAATATTTATAATCATTGAATATATTAGGTATTTCATTTGGACGGTTATTTTAATAAATAAAAATAATTTATTTTACTTTAGCGCCTCATCGCCATTACTTGCCAATGGTTTCAATTATCAAACGATTTTACATGGTTCCATGCATTAAAAATGAAGTTGGAATATTTTTCGCGACCACGTTTAGACAGATGAGAGCTCGTGAAAAACAAACACTAACCTGACTTAACCAATCTTTCATTTTAGTTACGATAGCTTATCCTAATCTAACCTAACCTAACCTAACTTCCCGAAAATCTAAAGAACTATTATTTATTACTCTGACCGAACCTAACATAACCTAACCTTTTACTTTGTTTAACTTCGGAACTGTTTTGGTTGTATATGCGGCTTTCATCCGTGTAAACTGTAGGCTTCCCCAGAAAAAAAAAACGCGGTTGACATTGTTTTCAGTTGAGAGTTTATTTATCTTCGTTTAGAAACTACCATATTTTAATTGTTGTTAAGAAATTAACTTATCTATAATCAGAATGTCTTGCTTATACTTCTAAGATATGTTTACTGGGCTTTTCGAAAGAAAAAAAAATCCGTTTGATTACTGCTGTAACACCGTCTTCAATGTACTCGGGAACTAGCCCGGGACTGAAAAAGCGAAGCAGTGAATGTGCAGTTTACCCTGTGTGATAATGGCACTGACTAGGCTTTGCACGTACGCGGCAGCCAAGCTCAGCTGTAAATATAAATAGCCAACAGAGGCAGGGCTATTTGCACGGAAGGAAATCTGGCACACCTTTCGAGAGATAAATACAGGAGACAATAATCCACCCAAGTATTTGTTTTGTTAGCTGAGATCTTCTATTGTTTCGTTACCTGCATAGTAATCATTTTAAAAGCTATGTTTGTGTACAAGATTTTGCAATGATTTTTCATGTATACATTTAAGCACCATACCTGGCCATATCTACACATTACGACAAATACTCGAGTAAAACGAAATATTTGATTTTTGTAATAAAATGACAGAAATTACAAGTAATTTTTTTTGGCGTGGAAATAAATGGACCATTATATTATAACTTAAATTTGAATGGAGTATATGGGCGGTACTTTTAATTGTTCCTAAGTCTCATCGACTACCTAAGAAAAGAATGTTCGCAGGCTTTCACGGCCATTTTCTGAAGTAGCTTGGCTTCTGAATTGTAGCCGTGTCCTTGGCGAATAATTCACCGACGTTTCGGTCGACATTGCAGTCGCCATCATCAGGGAGCAATTATCTACTGAGTAGGACACGGCTACAATCCAGAAGTCAAGCTACTTTTACCTAAGTAAACACCCCAGCCACAGACAGTCCTCTGAAATAAACCGCTGGCCGTTAGTGAAGAATTGATAAAAATTTGAAATCCATAGAGGAGGCGACATGCTGTAAGGTAGCTGAAATCAATTATTATTTTACCTCGCCATTGTCATATGCCCAAAACATTTCGCAAATGGTGCTTTACTACACCTGACGATGTTTAGCAAGTTTGAATTAGAATATCAGTTGTTAAACACAGTCACTTCCACAAAATACAGTCATTTAAAACGGTTTCCACGAAGAAAACACAGCAATTCAGCCAAATTTTTTTTTATGGTCGTCTAACCAACATGACGCACACCACGAACTGAAAAAGAAACAGCTTCATCCAGTTACCATGAAATCATGCAGACGTGGTCACCCCCTGTTTAAATCTTACGGAATGTACATTTTGAGTTTAATATGTTTCACATTCTTTAACAACCACGATCATTAATTTGACACTGTATTAAAAAATGTGAGCGAGTCTTTCAGTGCTCGCCAGTGATGTGTGACGTCCTATCTTGGTAACGAGAAAATTCATGTATTCCAATGTTCTAATTGCACTTATACATGAGGCCCGAGCGTGATAAATATACGCAATTAATTTTTTCAAATACATTTCTGAACGCGAATTAAACGCAGTTTCCGCACCCGCCGGTAGAATTCGTTGCTACGTCGACTATCGAACCATTCCATTTGCAGACAGATACGTTAAACTATATAATGAATCTGCTCCAACAAAAGCAAAAAAAGACTTGGGGGAAAAAAATATTAAACCCAGTCTTAGAAACCTGATTTTCGGCAAGGAATTTTCTTAAAATACAGCCCCTCTTGTTCAAATTCATTAAACTGTTAATAATATAAATTTTCCCTTTGGCTTTGTGAACTTTGGTTTGTGCCATCCGCTACAGATGGCAGCGCCGTGCTTAGAGTTTCCCGTTCCTTGACTTTCGCTCCATTCACGAAAATATTTTAACCAAATGCCGTATACTGAGAGCTAAAATGTCACACACAAGAAATGACCACATAGGCACCTTAAAAAGTAAATACTCCGAACTCGCCCGGTGAGAAGCACAGGTTAGCTGAGGGAAGGGCTCGCGGAATATTTCTAACTGCCCCGCCGAACCGGCGACCTTTGGCAAAGCGCGTTGGCACGCAGGCCAAGTGCGCCCAGTAGACCGAAGCGGTGATCGAAGGTAATGCGCTGGCTTCGTACGCCGTGCCCGACTTAAACGTTTTCGTTGGGGGCGATGCGGCGCAGAGGATTGTAATGGTGTGTATTTATATAGAACGGTGGGAAATTGCGGAGGGCATGAATTTAATCGGTGGTAGGAAATGCTAAAACCAACAATATTTTGTAAAGGAGCATATGACTGGAAACGGCAAGCCTGAAAAGCTACAGGCGCGAACAGTGGTGCGCATCATATCATTACTTCACTGGCTGAAGAAGACGTGCGGTCGTCGCACCGCGATGTTCAGGTGTTCCACGGGAAGTAGGCCACAGAAGATTGGAGTTGGCCACACGCACTAGCAACCATAGGTCTGGTGTGGAGTACCCTTCGTAGTCTTTTGAATGATTCTTGCAACGGGAAACATTGATTTGAATCATAATTTCGTTCATAAGATTTTTGGTTATGATTTTGGTCATAATTCCTTCCGATTAATTATCTGTGCAGTCTTTATATTTAACATTTGACATCGGCCGATTTTGGCTTGTTTTCCATGTGTTTGTGTATTAATCTTTTTGTCTGTATTTTCGGTTTTATCTGTGACATATAGTTCAAACTAGTAATAGCGTAAGTCCAAAAAAATGATTCAAACACTTGGTAGCATGAAACTCCCAGTTTCAGGCAGTTACTGGTCACGCTGAACGAAGGTCTTCCTTCTCGGTACACGTCTGCTGGGAAAGTGCCACTGATCCATGTGCAGTGCATCTGCTGCAATTCCTCTCCCCTCCCCGTACACCATCTCCACATCGGCCATCTCTGAAACTGTACGGTCTGTCATGCCGTTACTGTCAGTCAGACATTTGATCGCAGCGTCTCGTGTTTACTAACCTGTCAAAGCTTAGACGATCGCCCAAAGCCAAGCGCGAAGACGCCACAGCACTAGATCACACGTCCTCTCAGCCACTCGAGCGGTGCCTACTCTGCGCGGGAATTTCAAACCTGCATGCAATTGTTCGCACATGTAACGTTTCAAGGACAAGGACGATAGTTGCTTGTATTGTAATTTCCTGCCGCCCACTAAATTTATGCCCTCTAATTTCCAAACATCACATATGTGTATTATGCATGTGCAACGGTAGGCTAAATAAAAGAAAAGTACTTAGGTGATCAAAGACTGGCCCTCGTAGTTACAGAAATTGTATTACATACATATGAAAACTATAACAACTGTACATTACCTTTCGACAAATACATTGGAGGTGCTTGTGTAGTAATGTGGAAAAATATTGGAAATGTCTTCTTCAAAATAATCTGCCACCCAGAAATGAAGCCACTCTGCAACAGCATCGTCATGTGCATCGAAGCGGTGCAATGCAAGCGACTGTTTTATGTGCCTGGAGGGACGGTAATAACTCGGTGTCAAATCTGTACCTGAAAAGGACCATCTAAAATATCCCAACGGAACTACTGCCTTATGTTATTGGGTGCTTCTCGCGCTGTGCAGTCGAGCATCGCAAATCAGTACTCCTCAAAAGCTTTGTTCTGAATGGCTCGTTTGAGTTTTAAATTGTGGGTGAATTTTCTATTGCAGTGTTTATTTCAAAATGATTCAGACTAGTCAGCTGCAAGACCAATTTTCTAATTCCACTCATAAATACATTACCGAACAACTGCTCACAGTGACACAAGAATGATGCTGCTATCTTCGCCCATTTCTCACACAAGCGGAACGGAGGTACATATTTTCCCGACTTACGCTCATGTGCGTGCTTTAAAAAGTTGTGTAATTTGGCCACTGGACAAAAAGAGACATCTAATGAAACAGTGCTCGTGAGAGGCGTACCTTTCCTGTAAAATCCGCGCTTAAAGCAAGGTCTCACGTGCCAAGTTGACTTTTTCGTTCTCCCGCCCTCATTATTTTATTTAAGGAATTTTCCTAAGATTCTAACTCGAAACATACAATCATTTGTTGTTTTGCCACAAATATTGTCAACAAATATTCATTTAGTGTATTATCGTGGGTGTAAAAATGCGCGCAATGCATCCTTTTTGTCATCACTTGCGCAACTTTTTACACCTATGATATCACAGTAAGCGAACATCTGTTGTAAATATTTGTGGCAGAACAAAAACAAGGGAGGTATTGAATTAAAATTTTAGAAAGAGCTTTAAAACAAAAGTAATGACAAAAAAAGTCGACCTGGTTGTGAGGCGGAGACTTAAACCGTTCTACCCGGGGAATTATGTTGGTCATGACGAACACTGAGATCCTAGCGTCATAGATACGGAATCAGACGCTTGAATAATGCACATTCGTGTATATTTTTTTAGCCGCTGTAAACACGTAAATTCCAGCAAAAATGTTTTTTTTTTTCCACGTCGACCGCGAAGTTGCACGAGCAGGAGAGCGAACTTCGGACACGCTCGAGACTGGTCGCAAGGGTCAGAGTCCAGTGCCGGTAAGCAGCACGTCTTCTGACCTGGTCGGGAACCAATCCAGCGGCGGCGCACCAGGTGAACGCCACGTGCGTCCAGGGCGGGGGTCGGCGTCGCGGCGCCGTGTCTATTTCCGGACTGACCTGTCTGGCACGTGGGGGACCCACGCCGATCTGTCGCCGCTTCCACGACAAACTGTGGATTGTGATGTATCTACTTACCTCTTTGGCTAAGGTTTATTGTGGCTTCGCCAGATCTGATGGAATGTGTCTTGTGCTTGTGTTTTCTATGAGAAATGAAATAAAAAAAATAAATGGATAGATAAAACATGGTGTCAGAAGTGCGTGATTTTTTGAATAGTAATAATAATAACGAGTACTGTTAAACCTTCGGAGCACAAAGAACCTGCTGTCCTCACTGCTTCAAAGACAATTGCTAATATGGACAATAATAATAATACAGGTCAGTTTAGACTAAGCCCTTTGCAATTCGACCAGACTTTCCCAATGCGTTGGCCGAAATGGAGGACGATGTTTGCCTTAAATCTTAAGGCTACCGGGAAGAGTAAAGCTGACGAGGAAACTAAAATAGCCTTACTGTTATCACACATGGACGAGGAAGCTGTCGATGTTTATAATACGTTTGCAGATGAAGATAAAAAAGAGTTAGCTAAAACTCTATCAGATTTCGACAAACATTGTGTACCACCGGTCAACTTAGCAATTGAGAGCTATCAATTTAATAAGATTAGGCATACTGAGGGAAAGTCTTTTGACAGTTATCTCACTGGGTAAAAACACAGTCTAACAACTGTGATTTTGTGTGTTCTAAGGAAGCTTGTAAAACATAATTCACTGATAGGATGTTAGTAGATCACAGAGTGGCTAATATTAATGACGCCGATGTACAACAGGGTTTATTAAAAACAACTAAGCCCCTTGTACTAGACGAAGTTGCACAAGTCTGCCGAGCTGCTGAAATGAGTAAGACCTACAAGAGAGAAATAAGTAATAATGACAGTACTAAAATGTTAGTGGTGAAGTAAACTACACTAAGAAGGAATATAACCAAAAAGTGAAACCTAGCAGAAAGAACATAAATGTCAAAGATGATGTTTTTGATTGCAAAAAAATGTGGAACTTCACATGGACCGAGTTCGTGCCCAGCCCATGGTAAAATTTGTTCCTATTGCAATAGGCCAAATCATTTTATGATTGGTTTTTCTGTAAGAAAGCAAAAAGATAAAAATAAGAAAAGACAAAGTAAAGTTAATCAAATTGATAAATGTTCTGATTCGGATGACTCACACTTTAACTGTCAAAGTGTTGAAACGGTGTTCAAAGACTGTAATACTCTGTATTATAAATGCAACGAAAATGAGTGGAAGGAGTACAGAAGTATAAATAATATTACTCTTAAATTTAAACTCGATACCGCTAGTGATCTGAATTTTATACCATCAGAAGTATTCAATCAAATTAAGAATGACAAGATTAAAACTAAAAAAACTAATGTGAGAATTAAGTCTTATGGAGGTTATACTTCAGTACCGATATGTGAAGTAGACTTAAGTTGCAGTTATAGAAGCGACAATCAAAAACTTAAGTTTGTTATCGTGGATTTTGATGCATCACCAATACTTTCAGGAAGTTTGTGCTTGAAATTTGGGTTAGTAAAGAGAACTTATGAAGTCTATAACAATAATAACATGTCCACATCTAAATATAGTGATAATGAAGTTAAAATTGTTAATAGAAATTTTCTCAGTAATGTTAATGAGAGTAGTAAATCAAAAAACGGAAACTTAAATAAAGATGATAAATTAATGGCATTTTTGTCAAAAAATAATTACGTGTATACCGGAATGGGAAAAGGCCCTTATACTGTGAAATTAAAATTAAGTGATGCTGTTCCAGTGGTTAAGCAGCTAGAAGGCTTCCAGAATCAATAAAGTCTAAGCTTAAAACAGAATTAGATCGCTTAGAGAAGTTGGAAATAATAAAGAAAATAGAAGAACCAACAGAACGGGTGCATGATATTGTGATGGTAGAGAAAAAAGATGGATCAGTTCGTCTATGCATAAATCCTATACCCTTAAATAAATATTTAAAGCGTGAACATTATAGCATTCCTACCCAAGAAGAACTAACAGCTAATCTAAGTGGAAGAAAATTGTATACGGTTCTTGACATGAAGGAAGGCTACCATCAGTTTCCTTTAGACGAAGAATCTAGCAAGTTATGTGTTATGAATACTCCGTTTGGGCGTTATGCTTATTTAAGAGTGCCATTTGGAAATTTATAAATTCCCTGAAATTTTTCAGGAAGAAATATGAAATTTTTTGGCGTTATTGAAGGCGTCCAAGTACTTTTCGATGACATTATTGTAAGTGGTCGTACAGAAGCAGGGCATGACTTGATTTTAGACAAAGTATTGAAAAGAGTTAGGCAATGTAATATAAAATTTAATAAATTTAAATTGCAATATAAATTACATGAAGTTAAATTTGCTGGTCTTGTTTTTACATCAGATGGTATAAAACCAGATCAAGCTAGAATTAGAGCAATAAATGAAATTCCAGACCCCACTTGTGTTAGGAGTAGCAACGTTTTTTGGGTGCAGTTAATTTTATAAATAAATTTATTCCAAATTACTCTAACGTGACTTCTCCATTGAGAGAACTTCTTAAAAAAAAAAGTTCGTGGGAATGGACTTCACGTCAAGATGAAGCGTTCAAGTCAGTAAAGGAGCTAGTTGTTAATGCGCCAAATTTGAGGTTGTTTGATGTACGTGAGGAAGTTACAATATAATGTGATGCAAGTAAAGGAGGCATTGGCAGCTGTTTACTTCAAAATGGGCAGCCAGTTGCTTTCGCGTCTCGTAGTTTAAATGAAGCTGAAGTAAGATACAGCCAAATCGAGAAGGAGATGCTTTCATTAGTATTTTCGATAACTCGGTTCAAGAATTACAATTACGGACACCCTAAGGTGACGATTCATACAGATCATAAGCCCTTGCTAAGAATCATCAAAAATGATATTCATAAAAATACAGCTATGTTGCAACGAATGCAATTAAAAACTCTCAAATATTTTACTTTGAAATTCATTCCTGGTTCGCAGATGTACATGGCTGATATGCTTTCAAGATCTCACCTTAAGGAGACTGGACCGGAAGACATAGACATGAAAAAAAATTGTTCATGCAATTTCTTTAGCTGAGAATCTTCCTATACCTACTGAAGAGTTAGAAGCACTCAAGCAAGCTACAGCTAGTGACTATATTTGTGATGTTAAGAGAATATGTTGATCAAGGTTGGATGGAAGTCAATAGAAAATTACTTTCTCCAAACCTGAAGATTTTTTATGACTTAAGAGATGACCTAGATGTTAAGGAGGATTTGATTTTCTACAAGTCCAGAATTGTAGTTCCTACTTTAATGAGAAGACAGATGATGGAAAGAGTTCATTCACAGGCACATCTTGGTATTGGGAAAACTATTTCGCGGTTGCATATGTTGATGTATTGGCCTCGAATGTCAACGGACATTGCTGACTTTGTGGGATCCTGTTCAACATGTCATACTTTCCAGAATAATAATGTTAAGGAACCACTCATTTCTACAAGAATCCCCGAGTACCCCTTTCAGTCGTTAGGAATAGACATTGGGGAACACTAGATTAATATCTTTCTTGCCATGGAGAATTATTATTCCAGATGGTTGGAAGTTATTACACTGAATAACAAAACGACAACTGAAATTTTAAAGAAACTAAAAGTGTTGTTTAGTACGTTTGGTATCCATGAAACTCTTTGATGTGACAACAGTCCTTTCCAGAGTAATGAGATGAGAAAATTCGATATTTCATGGGGAATCAAAATTATTACATCTAGCCCCACATATCCTGAAAGTAATGGCTTATCAGAAAAAGGTGTCGGAATAGCCAATAAACTCATAAAGAAGCGGTGATCTACAGTTGGCTCTTTTAGAGTACAGAACCACCCCGCTCACTGGTCTTGATTATTCGCCTAGTCAATTGCTGATGGGAAGACTATTAAGAACAAAGTCACCTTCTGAAGCCAGAACACATCAATGAAGACATCTCACACAAAATGGCTGAGCTCAAGTTTAAAGCAAAATCCCATTACGATGGCTCAGCCAGTTCTGAGAAAAAGTACTGTGTGGATCAGCCAATCTACATAAGAGATAATAATAGATGGAAGGAAGGTAAAGTGGTTAAGGTGTTAAACGTGCCTAGATCATACATAGTGGAGAGTAGTGTTAATGGTCAACATTTTCGGTGAAACTCAATTCACATAAGAGCGCGGAAACAACGATCCAGTGTGAATGTAGAGGTTCCAGCGGTTGTTCCAGACTCACCAAGGAAGCAAGATTCTCAAACTACAGATACGGCGGAAAATCCTTTAGAGGTTCAGTCGCCTAAGGCTTCTAGCTCACCAATACTTGATATGAAGACAACGAAGTCGGGAAGGGTGATTAGACCTCCAAAAATATTGGATTTGTAAATATGTCCGTTATTATTGAAGTATTACTATTGTTATGTTTTTTTAAAGTATTATCATCTATCTTTTGCTAAGGTTTAGTGTGGCTTCGCCAGATCTGATGTAATGTGTCTTTTGCTTGTGTTCTCTATGAGAAATAAAATAATAAATAAATGGATAAATAAAACTTGGATGGTTAACGCCTGAGGGCAGGGGTGTATCTGTGTCGGTGAGGCGACGCTCGCTGCTGCTTCTGGCGTGGTATCTCCTTTTAAGCTGGGTCTACGGTTGAAAATTAAGAATTAAGAATTAGTCGTGTACTTAACATATGACTCTATGTACGCTAGTGTAATGGTTTATGATTGTCGTGAAAGATTTTTGACATATCGTGTGCGAACTATGTGATGACTTAATAATTAAAGAGATTTTTTTTAAAATCTTTTTCCTTAAGAATTATGGGAAGCGCCAATCAGAGCACAGTGGAATGTGCTGTTGGTGCGAAATAATTTTTCGTTAGGAAAGCAGGTATGTAGTAGTACGAAATGAGTAGGAAATACAGAATTACTAACATCATGTTTAAAAATAATAAATACCAAGAAGAACATTGCTCGAATATTTTTTAAAAAAAAAGCTCTGTTTAAAATATTTATTTTGTTTTATGACTTTGTAAATTAATAATTATGATTTTTTATGTTATTATATGAGTATATTAATATGTATTTCTATTCATGAATATATTTTCTTACTCTAAAGCTTTTTTATGGTGGCTTGGAATGGATGATACAATCATTACATGACTTAGTATTTATATATTAAAATTAAATATCATTGATTTTGAATGGTGTATCGATTCCACTTTCGAATTGAAATATTGCAATTTTTTTGTTCAATCGCAGTCGTTCAAGTTCATAGGTGCATAACCAATTTCACTATGAATAAAAATGTTACGCTAAACATATTATCTTATTAATCAACAAAGATTATAAAGAGAAATCCATTTTAAAATGCAGATGATACCTACGAATATATATATATATATATATATATATATATATATATATATAAGGGGGGGTTTGTCTGTAAAGTCGGTTTACGGACGATAATTTTACGTGATAACGTCATAAGAAAACATTGATGAAAAATTACATACTTTTTAATTTTCAAATATTATTTACAGTTTTTGCTAATTAAATATAAGAAATTGTTTAATTGCAATCACGAACAATTATTTATAGAAATAAACTGAAATCAAAACAATATCAATAAATTGTTAATTTGAAATTATGAAATTGGACAAATAAATCAAATTTTTTAAATTGTTGCTTTTAAAAAGCCCGCCTTAACCTGTTTGATATTATAGAAGATTTTCTCGCACGGTGGTTGGCAGGTTCTTGCACGCTCGGCTCAGGCGGAACGTGACAATGAGTCATGCTTTTTCGTGCGTGCAGCCGGCGTTCATCGATTTATAAAACGTTATCACGTCAAAAAAAATTAAATAACATGGCTACTTTCTCGCCTGTTTTTATTGGCTGGAATTAACGACCACTAATTCAATCATAAACTGGATATTACTTAACCATGTGCTCGTCGATGTACAGGTAAAGTTTATAATTCTTAAGGTTTGCAATTGTAAACCCACCTTAAGGCCCGGTATACATTGACACGGAAACTGAGACGGATATCCAGGAACATTTCACTATCACGTCTGCTGCTTCCGCAGTGCACGGAAACGTACAGTTTAGTGTCCACCTGAGAGCCAATAGACCGACTCACAAATGGATATGGGCCTGAAGGCAGTCTCGGAGACGAACACGCGCTAGTCTCAGAGAGTGCAACAGTCGCAAGCGGACGTGTTCATTCCTGTTGTCGTGCCTCGGTCTCCAGTCTTCCGCCAGTGTTGGAACAGTTTCTCAGCTCTCCAGGACTTGATCTCATTCTTGTGTGTAATTTTCATTTTTACGTCGGAATACATATAAAATGGTGAATTATTTTTTTAATGAGCAATAAGAATGTTATGCCCGATAAAAGAGAGCGGACTGGCAATGAAGTGATGATGATAAGAATGTGAAATAACCAGCATATAATTAATGTCCTTTCGTCAAACTCCTAAATATTTGTCACGAGCTTGATATGTGACTTTTTTTTCACCAGTTCTGCAAGAAACATTCACATGTTGACAGCTAAATACTTTACAAAACCAACAAAATAATTACTGATGTACGAATAGCTAGACTAAAGCCATATGAACCCATGATTCACTGAACCGCAACATTCAGTTGTCGAATTCTGAATTATAGCTGAAGCAACTATCAAAGTAAGTAACCCATTATCTTGAACAGAGAGTAGTGTTTGCAGACACGCTTCGAAAACTATTAAGTTGTCGGACATATAAAAACTCTGTTATCACAAAATATCTTATTATAATGTTAAGTCGACCAAAATGACACCCTTATTCTTTTGGCAGCAACCAGTTACAGGCATTAAACTTATTATGAGACGTTAACAAGACGAAGAACTATCCCCCGCTTCTTCATATTCTGCCAGCCCAACAGTGTGTGTGTATATACCAGAGTTTAAAGTTTTTTTTAATTCCAGTTAACCGTTTTATTTCTAAAGTTTATAGATGAGCCAGAATTAGATTCGTTCTTTGAATGAGAAGATTTATTTAAAACAATTTCATGGGCATATGTAATGACGTATATCCATAAAATTTGCTTGAAACCTGAGTGGGATGTAACTTGCAGAGGCCACACGCCACAACGGAAGTAACCTACCATCATGAAGGAAACTATTGGTCTAGCGGCCAGGACTTCTTATGGTCAGGATGAGACAAAGGCCATGAGTTCGCTTCCCGAATGGGTGAAGGGGAATTTGTCACAAGCTGGGAATCTCTTTCTTATGTTTAGGACTGAGGTCCCGATCAGACGGGCGAACTAGCGATTCGCGAGCGCAAATCTATTTGGTAGGGTTTATAATCTACGCAAGGAACGCAATGACGAAACATGCAACACAACGCAAGAAACTCTTGGTCGTTCATATGGCAGGAAAGTCGCAAGAAGTCACCAACCCTACAATTTAAAACTGATAAACAGTATAAAACAGGTTTCTTTCCAGAATCCTTTTGATAGTTCACGTTTATAATAGAAAAACATGAAATCATCAATTTGATTTAGGCAAAAGTTAAAAAGTTTAACACGTGAAAACGTGATGCACGTAGTAAAAACATTACCTTGCACATAACTTCTGAGTTCTTGACAATTTTTGGAACATTTAATTTCAAGCATGGAAGCGCAAGCCGAAACGCGAGAAGTTTAAAGTTGGTCGATGCTTGCATTGCGTATTGCATTATGAGCAGTTTATAAACAGGTACTTGAAAACGCCATCATTTAAATTTTTTTTTCTTGCGTTCTTACGTTTCTTGCGTAGTTAATAAATTCGTTCCTAGCATGTTGCTAGCGACAGGGTGGCAACACTGTGAACGACATTAGCGCCCGACTGAATGATGGCTGAGGAAGCGTTCTATAATTAGCTACCTACTTGCTGTTCGATGTCGATGAGTACATATTGTTGAGAAGGAAGCAGTAGGGTGTACAACGTACCAACATAAATAAACAAACATATGGATAACTTCATCTTCTATAGCCTCATTTGGGGAGATAGACCGACAATTTTTTTTTTTTTTTTTTTTTTTTTTTTTTTAGAATAAGTAATAATGTCGGTAAGGATATTTGGTTTTATTTTGCTAATGATTGAAGATTGGATCTCAAAAAAAAAGTGTCTTGCCATGACATTGGACGTCACCGAATCAGGGACGTAACTACGGCAAAGAAAAACGCAATTGATTGTACTAACTTGAAGTAAAATTAAACATATTGTGTATTAAATGCTCATAAGTATTTTTAGTGATTTGGAATTCATAACCAAATTTTTATTTTGATCGCTTACTATTTATAGAATCCACTCTACATTAATATTTTGTAATTATATTTACCAATGGTCTATTTATTTACATTTCACTGAATCTCCGTAGATATCTCAACTGGAAATGACTGTGGGCACATTAGTTCGGTCAGCTGTTAGGCTCGTTCTACAATGACACGGAAAAGAAGACGAATCACGTAAACGGAGACGGATCTCACGGAACAGAGTGTTTACAAATAGCACGCAGACAGAGACGGACCCGCACGGATTAGCTCGGCGATGCAGAGCTCTTACGTTCACGTCGCTCCGTACGACCAGTAGAAGCCGAGCACTTGACCGCGGTGGTAGCCATGTTTATTTATGTTCTAGACACGTTAAAAATGGTTTCGAGCACAAGAATATCCAGTGTTATATTACAACTTTGTCGTTTATTTTCATTATCTAATTAAATTCAGCCCATGCTATGATCTAGGAGCATAATATTGTAATTTGCAATTTCATTGGTCGCCATTTGTTACATTTCCGTGCACTGTGGAAGCAGCTGACGGGCCAGCGGACGTGACGAACGCGCGTGTTTCTGTTCCCGTCCGCAGCTGGCGTCGGCGCTGGAGCACCTGCACGCGCGCGACCTGGTGCACCGCGACGTGAAGCTGGACAACATCCTCGTGTTCAAGTCGGACTTCCTGCGCATCAAGCTGTGCGACTTCGGCGAGACGCGGCGCTCCGGCACGCTCGTGCGCAGGCGCAACGAGTGGCTGCCGTACGCGCCGCCGGAGGTGCTGCTCACCAACAGCGACGAGACGTACAAGTGAGGCCCGTCCTGCGCGCAGACTGCGTCATAGTCGTCGCAAGTGAAGCCGTTTATTCTCCCCATTTCTGTCTGATTTTCACATACCAATATGGCGGACTTTTGTTTACATATGTATAATCTCTTCTATCTTGCTTTTAATAACGACTGTAGTTAAGTTGTTCGGGAGAAAATTAAATTTAAATATTAGTGTTTAATATGTTTATATATATTAAAAGTCCAAAACGAATCTTCATAATTCAAATGTAATGGTATGAGTTGACATTTTTCTCCAATTTAACCTCCATTTATACATTTGTAAACGGCCGCCATATTAATACGTGTATTACATTGAAATCCCCCTCCCCTTTTGGCTTCACCCCCTCTTCTAGAAACGGAACTCAAGCTCCAGCTGCATATTTCCCTAATTTCTGTTTCCACAATGGCGCGTCGCCTCCGTCCATCCGACCGTCCGTCAAAAGCTTGGCAAGCTCTAAGAGGCGGACAGATGGATTATATCTATAGTTTTGGCCGCGGCAGTTATTTGTTACCAGAATATACGCAAGCCTGGTACTAGTATTAGGCAGAGATCGCTCTAGGTTTAACTCCTGCTTCATGTTATGTTATTGATAAAAACCGTGATATGTTTTCAGCCAGTCAGAGGCTCTGAACACCCTACTACGTCGTAATTTCAGAACTTTATTTAATAAATAAAAAAAATCGTGTATTGACTAGCTTGAGCCGGATATTATTTATTTTTCTTTATTATGTTCGCACTATGGAGTTAAACTGTAAACCTCACGTTCCAATTTCCAAAGGAGACAAAATATTTCTGCATTTAGTTTGCAGTTCCTATGATGTAATAGCTTTTTTCCTTGTAATTACACATTGCCAACTACATCGTAAATTTTTTCGAAGGCTAAAACAACCAAAATAAACAAAGGAATGGGATTAAGTATATGTCCGTTATAGCCAGGCCGCTGTGCTAGTTTTGTGTTGTGTAACTGCTATCACTATAACACTCCATATGCTTATACCAAATTAATAGTGTCCGAGCTATTAAATCGTCCATGGCTGGTGTGGGACATTCTGCAGGGAGGAAAACGTACTTAGAGTTTGGTCAGGATGTACCAAATAGAGTGGAATGGGAGGGTGAGTAAAGGTGGGAGACAGAGTAGAGAGAGGGCAATATATAATCAGGAGGGGGAAACTCAGTCTTTACAGAGAGAAGGAGAACAGAAACTGACTTGCTGGTCGTTAGAACATTAGGGGACTAAAATATACTGAAGGAGGAGAAGGCGACAGGGAGGAGGGTAAGGGAATAGTAGACGGGACTGCTTGCCACCGGCCATGTGTTGCAACTGCAGCAGGTAGGTCGGTATTCCCAGATGTTCGGGTCAGGTAGTGAATAAGCACTGCCTTGTTGGAATACAACCGTAAGCTAACTGGTGGCCAAACCGAATCCCAGCAAGGAAACAAATCGGCAACCGTTTTAATAAACGCTGCCCTGCGCGAGGCTAGAAACTGGTTTCAGTGCATTCTAGCGGACGTTTCGCAATCATTGGTAGAATTGTTGTGGCAAAAATAGAAGCGTCTTTCTAATTTTCTCAAAGTACATTTTTAAGTTGTGATTATTTCTTGTTATGACCATTAAAGTTTTAAAAAAACTGTATTCCAAGATAGTTTCGCTATCATAAAGTTTCATTTGACACACCAACACGCTTGGTACGTCCCCCGGTTATCACAAAAGTGACTATATTCGAGTCAATGGCGCCAGACGAGGGTCCGCCATCTGGACGAAATTAAGGAAAAAGTGAGCTCTGCGCATGCGCGGAATTTGGGCAACAGACAGGACACCAAGTTTAAATGACTGGCCGTGTCCCATAGGTTAGGGTACAGATGTAGCATGTGTTTGTGAGTGGTAATACCGGCCTCGGACTGAACGGCCGGCCCGATGTTCTAGGGCCGTGAGCTCACACGACGTGTGGCAGTTCGGCGTGGTGATCTTCGTGTGCCTGACGGGCTGCCTGCCCTGGCAGAAGGCCAGCGGCGACGACCCCCGGTACACGCGCTACCTGCTGTGGCACGGCAGCTCCGGGGTGCTGATGCCCGTGCGGCGACCCAAGCTCTTCAAGCTGCTCACGTCCAAGGCGCAGCGCCTGTTCCGCAAGTTCCTGGAGCCGCGCGCCGACAAGAGGCCGTCCACGCTGGCCGACCTGCACAAGTTCGCGGACGACCGGTGGCTCACCAAGACGTCCCTGGACAGGAACACAGGTGACATGCGACCACCCGGTGCTGGGCACAGACATAGCGTGCAGCTGCGGAGAAGTATACATGAGCGAGACTTTCAGTACCCGCCAGTCATGTTTAACATCTGACTACGATAACGAGCAAATTCACGTGTTTTCATGTTCAAATACACTTTTAATACGATACTAGGACACCAAATTGTACAAAATGCCGAGCGTAATAAATATATACGCAAATTGTGTTTCAATTACATTTCTGGACACGAATCACCGCCGCTAGAATTCGCTGCCGGAGCAGCCAAATGGACTGTCAAATCATTTGATTTGCAGAGCGAAATTTTAAACAATATAATGAAACGGCTTCGTAAAAGCGAAAAAAATACTTGAAAACATACTAAACCCCGGACCTGATTTTGACAAGGGATTTTTATTTATTAAAATACTGCCCATCTGGTTAGATTTCATTAAACAGTTAATACCATAAAGTTTGCCTTTTAATTTGTGAACTGGTTCGCGCCATCCCCCGTAGATGGCAGCACTGTGGTTGTTGTACATTTCCGTTTCTTGTCTTCCGTCGCATTCACGAAATTACGCTCACCCAAACCTGTATACCGAGAGTTAAGATGTTACACATCAATAAGTCGTAGGTTGGTAACGAAATGTTTACAAAATTTATGGCGTAAAATGAACATGTAAATCGACATGTAGTTTCCCGTCTGAAGTAGGGACTACCTGGATGAAATGATGGTGACTCATACAGGCGCGTAGGAACCGGGGGGGCGACCCAGGCGACTGCCCGGCCATAACATTTCATGGCCGGGCAAAGTGATGGTTTTTCCCGGCCATTGCATCAGATGAACAAGAGGCATTGTCTTCATTGCGATGCTAAGTGGTTTTGTGGGATTTTGTTGTATGTGCGTTACTTTATTCTTTAAATAAATTAAGATTTTTCGATAAGTGTACAGGCACAATAAATACGGCAACTGTTCTTGTTTTCTTCTAAATATTCACGTTTCACAGTGCTGATAGCGGAAATATTGTGGGATATAAGACCAGTAAATGTTTTCGCTCATTGCAGTAGCTTACGCTCCGTTTTTGTCCACCCTTGTCTACCTGACCATCAGACCCTTGCATTCACCCCGCCTCGTTTCTACCAAACGGTAACGACCTGACGTTCAGAGCGCTTTCCACATCAGTCATCATTCAACAGCTGTACTAAACTTTGTGAGCCGTACTACAGAACTGTTTAAAATAAACTTATTTATCTGTAGTATCGTGAGTGAGTAGTGCGGAATGGCAGTGATGAAAAACATTTAGGGTTTAAGGAGAAAATTTATAACAGTATTTTATTTTTTGCGGCGTACAATAACTCAGAAAAGCATCAACTTTTTCAACAACCGTTCTGCACAGTCCTGCAGTTTATGACAATCACCGCCTAAAAACAGTGCACATTAGGCTGTAATGCCTGTGAAGACAAAGATCCTAAAGAAGAGTTGGATTCCTTTAACGCAGGTATTACTTATGAGCACTTTAGACTGAGACGAATTTTTACATGATCCCGAAAACCATATCTAATATACCTATTTAACATTAAAGTTTAGTATGTCGGTACATTATTTTTTTCCGCTCGTCGCTCGTGATTATTCCGAGTAATAAAAATTTTTCTTTGAATCTACAAATCATTGAACAAGAATTTATCAAGCAGATTTGCAGTTATTTATAAGCATCTTCACTGGCCTATTCTGTGGGGTTCGCATTTTAAACTTATTCTTAAGGGGAGTTTGACAGTAAAGAAATTAAAATATTGACTTTTTTAATTTTTAATACCAAAATAAAATTTCGACTTTCCTGAATAAAATGATATGAGTGTTATTGCGAAAAGCTTTTTTTCCATCTTTAAATTTTATTTTTTTAAAGTTGAACTGCATTTTTCGAAAATTTAATTTTTGGTGACTTTTTTAAATTTTAAATGCTATGTCGAACCGCTCACTATTCCGAGTTTTGTTATATTGTGATTTGACTTTATCAATTTTAATGTGTTATTTTGTCATATAACTCATAATATATTTAGATTTTCAGATTTATTAATGGTAAAGCCGATTTTCTGTCACGTTTTAAAGTAATATTCAGTGGAGACTAGGTACACCATATGCTTGTGTCAATACATTCTGAATATTGGCATCATCTAAGAATATTTAATTAAAGGTGTGTAACATTAAGAGTTCTCCTGTCCTGATATTCAAATTAATTTACTTAAGAGTGGGCAATGAGTGGGATAATGACGTCTTTGTTAAATTGTTTACTAAAGGCTCAGCCTCACTTAAATATTTGATTATAGCTTGTTTTGATTATTGCATTGTTTGTTAGCACATATTAAGAAAATGTAACTATAGCTATGGATAGTTGGCAAAATATATTATCTCACACTACAAATATTAATCTTCAACCACCGTCATGTAATTATGATGCAATTAGTGAAACATATTTGTAATTATAAATACATATTTGCCTTTTATACAGCTCTAGATAACTTGATGATATCTGGGGACTAAATTTGAAGGTGCTTGTAATTTATGTACTCTGTGCAGTGGGAAAATTAAACAAATTGCCTTTAAAATGAATTCTACGAGGCGAAAACTGTAAAGTGAACACTGTTTTGTGATGCCGAGCCTTAAGTAAATTTGTTATAAAAAAAAGTTAAAATTTCTGCTAGTAGTACATTCTATTTTTATGTACGAAAGATGCTTAAATAGCACCATTTTGCTCCTTAGAATACAAGTTTCTTTTCTACCGGGGGAGAGCCCCCGGATACCCCCTTTGTTAAATCCACCACTTATAATGATACTCTCCTTTGCCCCCCCCCCCCCCCCCATTAAATATTTGCTTCCTACGCGCCTGGACTCATAGGAGCGGGTTGCCCTGTCCGAATGACAGATTTTGATCTCAAATACTGAACATGAAGTTTCATACGACTTTTGATGAAAGAAAAGTTTAACACATGTATAACTTAAGTATATGTGTAATATGTAAAGATAAATATGCCTTCGAAAAAAATTCCAAGTTTGGAGCTGGGCTTGGACGTGACTGACGTACGTGATAATGAAATCCTTGGATGTAAATAGTGATAAACAACATTCTTGTGAATTGTGGCCACGAGTTTAAGAAATCAGTGAGAACAAATTTTTTGACGTGACAACGTCTAATAAATCGATGAACGCCGGCTACACGCACGAAAGTGTCCCACTACGGATGTATCCTGTTTGCTCATTGTACGCATGCGTGGCATCTCTCTTCCACTCGATTGGAACAACCATCGATTTGACTTTTCAATCATATTTTCGTTGTTTGAATTATTAATATTATATAATTTAACGATCGTCCGCCGATTTTCAGCACAATCGGTACGGTTATTTAAAAGTAATGTTAAATAATTCAAATACGTTTTGAACCAACAATGGTGTTTTACAGTTACACATAATAATTCAAATTACACCCGGGATCTTTTGCACAATGTTTTAAAAAATATTGTAACACATAAATAAGTTTGGTGTATTTGGGATGCGTATTTGTTATAAAATCGTGTTAATAATATTCCCCTACCGTGAACAAAATTTTTATATATATACATATATATAATATCTGAAACTACATTATTCTAGAATGGCGTCGTGGGCGTGTGGTTAGCGTACCTAACTGTTCAACTATAGGTTGTCAGTTCGAAACCCAGGTGCTGCAATTTTTTTTTGTACTTTTAAAAATAAATACGGCGCACGCAACATTTCAAAAGTAATAAATATATTTGAATTTATGAATGCAAATAAAAATAAATTTATTAATTCAATTGCACATTTCATTTCACTCCTTTGTATCCATAAAAAATAGTGATAATTCAATAAAAATGATTCAATTTTATTCATAAAAGTATGCAGAGGTAGGTTTTATCATGGAAAAGATAGAAAAATTAAAAAAAACTTCTTCCTCAAAGAATATATTATTTTTAATGCCTAACTGGTTTGGTTTCAAAAACCTATTATGGCTCAGTCTCAGGCCGAATATATTTCCTTTTCATCTGGATCAATCATTTCATCAATGTTTTGTTATGACGTTGTCACGTTAAACTATCGTCCGTAAACCGACTTTACAGACAACCGATTTTTTTTATGAAGCTTCGTTCTTTGTATTTTTTTTTAATATCGTTTATAACATAAACTAAACTTTATAATATATAAACCTTCAAAAACAACCATTCAAACGGGAATTGGGTTATTTTGAGGGTTATTACTATTTACACCCTAGGTCTTCATATATGAAATGGTTGTACCTCGCACAAGATTTGTTTTACTCGCCGTCTCTTTTGCTCCAAGCCTGCCCCACACGACACCCATTTCCTTAGCAGTTTTCATGTAATTTTTATGCTAGCGCGCCTGCTCCCGTGTGGGTAACATTTCAGCACCCTTCCAAGGGGTCTGGCTCTGGGTATAAAAGTTTTCATAACAGAAGTCTTAGCCAAAACCGTAATAGAACGTGTTCTATTTTTCTGCTATACCCACGAGCTGGAGCCGTCAAGATGGCGGACCCACGTGTTGCAATATAACCCCGTATATAGTCTGTATTGTCAACATTAAGGGACGTAACAAATGTAATGGTATGCCAAATGAAACTTTATAATAGTAAAACTACTATGGAATATATTTGTTAAGCTGAAATTGCCACAGAAAGAAGTAATCGAAAATTTTAAAATACGTTATGAAAATACGTTGCAATTTATATTACCCATTATCTCCTATCACATCCGTAGAAGTTGCGGTAGCGTAGTGGCGAAGGGCACGATGGCAGAGGTAGAAAGGTGACTTTTGAATGTAGTTCGAATCCTCATCAATCCTATTTTTTTTTTAGTTTTTTTTAAATAACAGATAATTAAATTGTACATACTGTTCTTTCTGCAAATATAAATTATTAGAATTAATTTATGATATAATATTATTAACTACATTTAGGTGTCTCAGTCCATTGATTTT
Organism: Bacillus rossius redtenbacheri; assembly: GCF_032445375.1. Classification (NCBI taxonomy): domain Eukaryota; kingdom Metazoa; phylum Arthropoda; class Insecta; order Phasmatodea; family Bacillidae; genus Bacillus; species Bacillus rossius. The sequence goes on along the minus strand of NC_086330.1, from coordinate 129,008,780 downwards.
ATTCATAGTACTATGTACCTAGATTTATTTTTACTTTTAAAAAAGTAAAGTAAAATCACATGTTCACAAATAATTTAAACCAAAAGTTAATTTTATAATTAAAACGCCAACGTTTATTAAGAAACGAGTGTCCATAAATTAATAATGAATAAACTGATACTTCATAGCGACACACCTGTGAGGGTAAAAAAAAAAACATGCAAAATGTTTTTCTTCACCGAAGATTTAAATTTATTACGTGGTATGTGCGTGTTTATTTGTCTCACTGGGTTACAAAAAATATTAGTTACAATTATTCCTCTAATTATGTAGTTAAATATATAAGTAATCAATAAATCTTATATATAACATATATGAATCGGTAGCATTTTTTTACTATTACAATGAAATTAGCTTGATTAACTGTATAATTAAATTAAAATTAGAATTTAAACCGTACATAAACTACATTTAGTAAACCCAATGTCCCTTGTATCATTTAAATTTATATATTTTTAGATTTTGAAATTAACCTACAACTTAAAAATATATTTGTAATTCCAAAATTGCTCTTAATTTGTTTTTAAATACTAAACCAATTTTGTTATTTATTTGCAAATGAAAAATATAAGATAAAATATCAAATAATATTTCCGCAAGTTCCATAATTTTTAACACAAACAGGTGTTTTTTTTTTTCAGTATTTTGATAAGTTGACTACGACAGGTTTATCCTCCCCTGATATGTTTGCTTTGGTCGGCAACTGCGTTGGCTGGTTTTCTGTTAGCATTCTAGGTATCGTGTGTATGGAGTTAAGAAATCTTTCTGCGGTTCTGCTATACAAATTTTTATGAAAATTTTTATACCCATGGGTATAACAGAAGTTATAGCAGAAAATGGGCATCGTGTGGGGTGGGCTTTAGGCCTGTTCCACAATGACACGGAAACGGAACAGACGGAAACGGAGACGAAAACGGTGTATTGTTCCGTTCCGTCCGTATTTTTCTCGTTCTACAATACACGGACCCGTAAGAAATCTTGGCCAATAAGAAAGAGCGAGCGTGACGTAACTGAAAACTACGAGTATCAAGTGAGCTACCTGTTAAATCGAAATGTATGGTTGTTAACTTGGTAATGTAAGTCGATTTTTTTTTTTTTTGCGTTGTGGCGGTGGTAAAGTAGTCCTTCTCCGTATTCTCATATATATCAGGTATATCTTTAACCATGAAAATTAAATGTTCATCAAAATTCGTCATGATGAAACCCACGTGCACAATTCAAATTTCAAAACAAAACTTGTTTTGTTGTTCACGCATAAAAAAGTAGTCGAAAATACGGGAACCAACATTAGTCAAAACTAATATCTTAATTAACATGAACGCGCAACTGTAGCTTGACAACTGCAGTGAATAAATAACGTGCTCCTATTGGTCTAACGGAGTAACGTAAACGGAAGACTTCAGCACTGCTGAGCAGGTCCGTGCGGGTCCGTCTCCGTTTGCGTGCTATTGTAGAGGCTCTGTTCCGTGAAATCCGTCTTCGTTTCCGTGTTCCGTCTCCGTTTCCGTGTCATTGTGGAACGGGCCTTAGGAGCAAATGAGCCTAGGCCAAAAAGAGTTGGTATCGCTGGTACAGGCAAAGAGAACAACTTGAAGTTTTTTTTTTACCTGCCACAAAAGCAGACGTCTTGCGAAATACAATTGCGAATTTAGATTCATCTGAAGGTGAAACTGCTTAGACAATACCTAATATCGTGCTACAAATGAATAGAGCTTAATAAAATTATGTTGTGTGTGTTTTAACGTAAGTTTGCCAATACTAATAAAAATACTTTATTTAAAATATCATATATAAATATATGATCATCATTGTAATTTGTAAAGTGATACTTAAGTTGTTCATTGCCATAAATATCACAACTTGCTGAACATTACGAACAACGCAGAAGTAGACGATAACACCCGGCACACTACTTGCCCTCGCAACTGTTCCTCGAGAAGAGAAGCAATCCAGTGTTGTGCTCCGGGCACCGCATTTGTAGGAGAGGGGGGGGGGGGGCGCCAAACTGGAAGAATAACTTTTACTATAGGCCTAGATATTTACTTGGACATCGTAGTGTTAGAACAAGAAAGAACACATGCGTGTTTACCGTCAAATATTTCAAAACTGGTATTTTTCGCGTACCATATAATCGATGTATTCAAAATGAAATGACTACAAAAAATTATATTTATTTACCATCTAAGTTGAATAAAAAAATATTTCAAATGGTGGAATGAATATGAGATGGCGTTATGAGGTGTTGGCGGGAATGGTTTTGTTTTATTTGGTTGGTTTGATAAAGATGAGTTCTTTCCGCGAGTGGAAACTATTCTAGTATGGGGCCTCGCACCGGCCCATTTACTTTTTTATTCTCCCAGTTTGTCTAGTTTTCTGTTAAAAATATAATGATTTATGGGAAAAGGAAAATTAAATTTCCGTGCGCGTGCATTTTAAAGTGCTGGCCTGTAACTATTTCAATTGATGATCTCGAATTATAAAAATCTTTAAAAGATTTATTGCCTGATATAAAGACCTGGTTTCACAGGAGTTTGATCGTAAGAACTTATAAAACTAACCCGAGGATGAATTATCAGGAAAGAATATTAATATTGATGAAGATAAAATTTGCAAAACCATCGTCTAAATTTAAGTTCTAGATTAGCTTCTTCAAAAATGCTGTTTAAAAGAGATAATTTGACATTTTTTGGGAGAGGGCCGGGGGGGGGGGGGGGTTATTACATCAGCCCCATCGCTTCCGGTAAGACTCATCTTCAAAACATTACGCCCCCGTAGAATTACACGGCCCAGGACCCCGCAAAGTCTACGCCACTGCTCATGAATATGAGCTATTACCGGTCTTTTGGGATTATGAACCCACTGCCTTCACCAATTCCACCGAGGACCCTACAACGTCAGAGACAAATTTAGACGAGGTTTTGAACATCAATGCGAGGGATAGAGCATTAAAGAGCACTCCGTCAACTGAGGTACGGCCTGAGACAAGTTGAGCCATCACAGGGGGCTGTCCAGGCACGTATTACTATCGGTGGATACTGTGTGTAGCTGCTTTTTGTCCAGCTGATGATCTGTGCCATGTTTGAGAGACTCCCAAAATATTGGGTATCACGGAAACAATTTTAAATGACCGTATTTTATGGAAATGACTGTGTTAAGGGGTCCGCCTACTCAAGGGTGTAGTTGTGTTAGTGAGTCAGGTTGGTAAGTGCGACACTCGCTGGTGCTTCTAGCGCTGTATCGCCTCTAAGCGTTCTATGGGCAACTATGAGATTAGAGAAGTAACCATAACATTATATGGCGGACGAATGGGGAATTAGGAGTAATGCAAAACTTTGAATGTTTTAAAGAATGTTTATATAGTCTGTATCGGCTGTTATACATTTTTTAAAACCCATTTTCACTTTTCTAAAAATAGTTTGAACACGAAATCCGGAAACAACTACTCATCCGTCCTCAGCGTATTATTAAATGCTTTTTGTAAACAGTCATTACCCTGATATCTTGATCAGTTTTCAAATCGCGTGGTTTTACCTGAAGCTCTGCACAGTGTTGTGAGTGCCCGGGTAGGCGGGCCCTTAACGACGGAAATTTAATGTTTTGAAGAGGGGCCTTATTCGATTGGTCGGAGGGGGGGTAAACAAATATTCCCCAGAGAAAAGTGGGATTAAAAAGGCTTCCCCGGAAAATTGAAAGAAAAAAATCTTAAAATCATAAATTTTACACCACCCTATAACTTTTATTTCGACGATGATTTTTAGTAAGTAATTTTTTTTTTTTGTGATACATTTTTAATGGGTACGTTTTATAGGTACTAACGGTCAAAATCGGTGAAATCGTGTCATTATAAATGATGCAATAAAATCTTTGAAAGTTTTACCTAATAATACGAAATCATGGAAATTGGAACTGAATTCGAAATGTACCGACCAGCACTTGGAACAACATGGTAACAACAATTAAATACTTTCTTTCCCCATGAATGTAAATATTTTTTTTTTCCTTAAAGCGAGACAAACCAGGAAAATGAAAGAAAATGTAAAAGTGTGGCGCAGGGCCAAAGTTCCCCCCAAGGCCGCAGTACGGGAGTCGCGACTGGTCGCTTGTGGCTCGGTGCTTGTCGCAGGCCCGGGGGACGACGAGGGCGGCCTGTGCCCGTCCATGTACAGCT